>NW_026578070.1:600000-951715 GCF_029603195.1 Condylostylus longicornis | reverse complement strand
TATCACCTGTCAAATGTCACCTGTCACCTGTCACCTGTCACCTGTCACCTGTCACCTGTCACCTGTCACCTGTCCACCTGTCACCTGTCACCTGTCACCTGTCACCTGTCACCTGTCACTCACCTGTCACCTGTCACCTGTCACCTGTCACCTGTCACCTGTCACCTGTCACCTGTCACCTGTCACCTGTCACCTGTCACCTGTCACCTGTCACCTGTCACCTGTCACCTGTCACCTGTCACCTGTCACCTGTCACTGTCACCTGTCACCTGTCACCTGTCACCTGTCACCTGTCACCTGTCACTGTCACCTGTCACCTGTCACATGTCACCTGTCACTGTCACCTGTCACCTGTCAACTGTCACCTGTCACCTGTCACCTGTCACCTGTCACCTGTCACCTGTCACCTGTCACCTGTCACCTGTCACCTGTCACCTGTCACCTGTCACCTGTCACCTGTCACCTGTCACCTGTCACCTGTCACCTGTCACCTGTCACCTGTCACCTGTCACCTGTCACCTGTCACCTGTCACCTGTCACCTGTCACCTGTCACCTGTCACCTGTCACCTGTCACCTGTCACCTGTCACCTGTCACCTGTCACCTGTCACCTGTCACCTGTCACTGTCACCTGTCACCTGTCACCTGTCACCTGTCACCTGTCACCTGTCACCTGTCACCTGTCACCTGTCACCTGTCACCTGTCACCTGTCACCTGTCACCTGTCACCTGTCACCTGTCACCTGTCACCTGTCACTGTCACCTGTCACCTGTCACCTGTCACCTGTCACCTGTCACTGTCACCTGTCACCTGTCACCTGTCACCTGTCACCTGTCACCTGTCACCTGTCACCTGTCACCTGTCACCTGTCACCTGTCACCTGTCACCTGTCACTGTCACCTGTCACCTGTCACTGTCACCTGTCACCTGTCACCTGTCACCTGTCACCTGTCACCTGTCACCTGTCACCTGTCACCTGTCACCTGTCACCTGTCACCTGTCACCTGTCACCTGTCACCTGTCACTGTCAACTGTCACCTGTCACCTGTCAACTGTCACCTGTCACTGTCACCTGTCACCTGTCACCTGTCACTTGTCACTGTCACCTGTCACCTGTCACCTGTCAACTGTCCCCTGTCACCTGTCACCTGTCAACTGTCACCTGTCACCTGTCACCTGTCACCTGTCACCTGTCACCTGTCACCTGTCACCTGTCACTGTCACCTGTCGCCTGTCAACTGTCACCTGTCACCTGTCACCTGTTACTGTCACCTGTCACCTGTCAACTGTCACCTGTCACCTGTCACCTGTCAACTGTCACCTGTCAACTGTCACCTGTCACCTGTCACCTGTCACCTGTCACCTGTCACGTGTCACCTGTCACCTGTCACCTGTCACCTGTCACCTGTCACCTGTCACCTGTCAACTGTCCCCTGTCACCTGTCACCTGTCAACTGTCACCTGTCACCTGTCACTGTCACCTGTCACCTGTCACCTGTCACCTGTCACCTGTCACGTGTCACCTGTCACCTGTCACCTGTCACCTGTCACCTGTCACCTGTCACCTGTCACCTGTCACCTGTCACCTGTCACCTGTCACCTGTCAACTGTCACCTGTCACCTGTCACCTGTCACCTGTCACCTGTCACCTGTCACCTGTCACCTGTCACCTGTCACCTGTCACCTGTCACCTGTCACCTGTCACCTGTCACCTGTCACCTGTCACCTGTCACCTGTCACCTGTCACCTGTCACCTGTCACCTGTCACCTGTCACCTGTCACCTGTCACCTGTCACCTGTCACCTGTCACCTGTCACCTGTCACCTGTCACCTGTCACCTGTCACCTGTCACCTGTCACTGTCACCTGTCACCTGTCACATGTCACCTGTCACTGTCACCTGTCACCTGTCAACTGTCACCTGTCACCTGTCACCTGTCACCTGTCACCTGTCACCTGTCACCTGTCAACTGTCACCTGTCACCTGTCACCTGTCACCTGTCACCTGTTACCTGTTACCTGTCACCTGTCACCTGTCACCTGTCACCTGTCACCTGTCACCTGTACCTGTCACCTGTCACCTGTCACGTGTCACCTGTCACCTGTCACCTGTCACCTGTCACCTGTCACCTGTCACCTGTCACCTGTCACCTGTCACCTGTCACCTGTCACCTGTCAACTGTCACCTGTCACCTGTCACCTGTCACCTGTCACCTGTCACCTGTCACCTGTCACCTGTCACCTGTCACCTGTCACCTGTCACCTGTCACCTGTCACCTGTTACTGTCACCTGTTACTGTCACCTGTCACCTATCACCTGTCAACTGTCACCTGTCACCTGTCACCTGTCACCTGTCACCTGTCACCTGTCACCTGTCACCTGTCACCTGTCACCTGTCACCTGTCACCTGTCACTGTCACCTGTCACCTGTCACCTGTCACCTGTCAACTGTCACCTGTCACCTGTCACCTGTCACCTGTCACCTGTCACCTGTCACCTGTCACCTGTCACCTGTCACCTGTCACCTGTCACCTGTCACCTGTCACCTGTCACCTGTCACCTGTCACTGTCAACTGTCACCTGTCACCTGTCAACTGTCACCTGTCACTGTCACCTGTCACCTGTCACCTGTCACCTGTCACTGTCACCTGTCACCTGTCACCTGTCAACTGTCCCCTGTCACCTGTCACCTGTCAACTGTCACCTGTCACCTGTCACCTGTCACCTGTCACCTGTCACCTGTCACCTGTCACCTGTCACTGTCACCTGTCGCCTGTCAACTGTCACCTGTCACCTGTCACCTGTTACTGTCACCTGTCACCTGTCAACTGTCACCTGTCACCTGTCACCTGTCAACTGTCACCTGTCAACTGTCACCTGTCACCTGTCACCTGTCCCCTGTCACTGTCACCTGTCACCTGTCACCTGTCACTGTCTCCTGTCACCTGTCACCTGCCACCTGTCACCTGTCACCTGTCACCTGTCACCTGTCACCTGTCACCTGTCACCTGTCACTGTCACCTGTCACCTGTCACCTGTCACCTGTCACCTGTCAACTGTCACCTGTCACCTGTCACCTGTCACCTGTCACCTGTCACCTGTCACCTGTCACCTGTCACCTGTCACCTGTCACCTGTCATTTGTCACCTGTCACCTGTCACCTGTCACCTGTCACCTGTCACCTGTCACCTGTCACCTGTCACCTGTCACCTGTCACCTGTCACGTGTCACCTGTCACCTGTCACCTGTCACCTGTCACCTGTCACCTGTCACCTGTCACCTGTCACCTGTCACCTGTCACTGTCACCTGTCACCTGTCACATGTCACCTGTCACTGTCACCTGTCACCTGTCACCTGTCACCTGCCACCTGTCACCTGCCACCTGTCACCTGTCACCTGTCACCTGTCACCTGTCACCTGTCACTGTCACCTGTCACCTGTCACCTGTCACCTGTCACCTGTCAACTGTCACCTGTCACCTGTCACCTGTCACCTGTCACCTGTCACCTGTCACCTGTCACCTGTCACCTGTCACCTGTCACCTGTCACCTGTCACCTGTCACCTGGCACCTGTCACCTGTCACCTGTCACCTGTCACCTGTCACCTGTCACCTGTCACGTGTCACCTGTCACCTGTCACCTGTCACCTGTCACCTGTCACCTGTCATCTGTCATCTGTCATCTGTCATCTGTCATCTGTCATCTGTCATCTGTCATCTGTCATCTGTCATCTGTCATCTGTCATCTGTCATCTGTCATCTGTCATCTGTCATCTGTCTGTCATCTGTCATCTGTCATCTGTCATCTGTCATCTGTCATCTGTCATCTGTCATCTATCATCTGTCATCTGTCATCTGTCTTATATCACTTGTCACCCGTCACCTGTCACCTGTCACCTGTCACCTGTCACCTGTCACCTGTCATGTGTCACCTGTCACCTGTCACCTGTCACTGTCACCTGTCAACTGTCACCTGTCATCTGTCATCTGTCACCTGTCACCTGTCATGTGTCACCTGTCACCTGTCACCTGTCACCTGTCACCTGTCACTGTCACCTGTCAACTGTCACCTGTCACCTGTCACCTGTCACCTGTCACCTGTCACCTGTCACCAGTCACCTGTCACCTGTCACCTGTCACCTGTCACCTGTCACCTGTCACCTGTCACCTGTCACCTGTCACCTGTCATGTGTCACCTGTCACCTGTCACCTGTCACCTGTCACCTGTCACTGTCAACTGTCAACTGTCACCTGTCATCTGTCATCTGTCATCTGTCATCTGTCATCTGTCATCTGTCATCTGTCATCTGTCATCTGTCATCTGTCATCTGTCATCTGTCATCTGTCATCTGTCATCTGTCATCTGTCATCTGTCATCTGTCATCTGTCATCTGTCATCTGTCATCTGTCATCTGTCATCTATCATCTGTCATCTGTCATCTGTCATCTGTCTTATATCACTTGTCACCTGTCACCTGTCACCTGTCACCTGTCACCTGTCACCTGTCACCTGTCACCTGTCATGTGTCACCTGTCACCTGTCACCTGTCACCTGTCACCTGTCACTGTCACTGTCACCTGTCAACTGTCACCTGTCATCTGTCATCTGTCACCTGTCACCTGTCACCTGTCATGTGTCACCTGTCACCTGTCACCTGTCACCTGTCACTGTCACCTGTCAACTGTCACCTGTCACCTGTCACCTGTCACCTGTCACCTGTCACCTGTCACCTGTCACCAGTCACCTGTCACCTGTCACCTGTCACCTGTCACCTGTCACCTGTCACCTGTCACCTGTCACCTGTCACCTGTCATGTGTCACCTGTCACCTGTCACCTGTCACCTGTCACCTGTCACTGTCACCTGTCACCTGTCACCTGTCATGTGTCACCTGTCACCTGTCACCTGTCACCTGTCACCTGTCACCTGTCACTGTCACCTGTCAACTGTCACCTGTCATCTGTCATCTGTCATCTGTCATCTGTCATCTGTCATCTGTCATCTGTCATCTGTCATCTGTCATCTGTCATCTGTCATCTGTCATCTGTCATCTGTCATCTGTCATCTGTCATCTGTCATCTGTCATCTGTCATCTGTCATCTGTCATCTGTCATCTGTCATCTGTCATCTGTCATCTGTCATCTGTCATCTGTCATCTGTCATCTGTCATCTGTCATCTGTCATCTGTCATCTGTCATCTGTCATCTGTCATCTGTCATCTGTCATCTGTCATCTGTCATCTGTCATCTGTCATCTGTCATCTGTCATCTGTCATCTGTCATCTGTCATCTGTCATCTGTCATCTGTCATCTGTCATCTGTCATCTGTCATCTGTCATCTATCATCTGTCATCTGTCATCTGTCATCTGTCTTATATCACTTGTCACCTGTCACCTGTCACCTGTAACCTGTCACCTGTCACCTGTCACCTGTCACCTGTCACCTGTCAACTGTCACCTGTCACCTGTCACCTGTCACCTGTCACCTGTCCCCTGTCACTGTAACCTGTCACCTGTCACCTGTCACCTGTCACTGTCTCCTGTCACCTGTCACCTGCCACCTGTCACCTGTCACCTGTCACCTGTCATCTGTCACCTGTCACTGTCACCTGTCACCTGTCACCTGTCACCTGTCACCTGTCACCTGTCACCTGTCACCAGTCACCTGTCACCTGTCACCTGTCACCTGTCACTGTCACCTGTCACCTGTCACCTGTCACCTGTCACCTGTCACCTGTCACCTGTCAACTGTCACCTGTCACCTGTCACCTGTCACCTGTCACCTGTTTACTGTCACCTGTCACCTGTCATGTGTCACCTGTCACCTGTCACCTGTCACCTGTCACCTGTCACCTGTCACCTGTCACTGTCACCTGTCAACTGTCACCTGTCAACTGTCACCTGTCACCTGTCACCTGTCACCTGTCACCTGTCACCTGTCACCTGTCACCTGTCACCTGTCACCTGTCACCTGTCACCTGTCACCGGTCACCTGTCACCTGTCACCTGTCATGTGTCACCTGTCACCTGTCACCTGTCACCTGTCACCTGTCACCAGTCACCTGTCACCTGTCACCTGTCACTGTCACCTGTCACCTGTCACCTGTCACCTGTCACCTGTCACCTGTCAACTGTCACCTGTCACCTGTCACCTATCACCTGTCACCTGTCACTTGTCACCTGTCACCTGTCACCTGTCACCGGTCACCTGTCACCTGTCACCTGTCATGTCACCTGTCACCTGTCACCTGTCACCTGTCACCTGTCACCAGTCACCTGTCACCTGTCACCTGTCACTGTCACCTGTCACCTGTCACCTGTCACCTGTCACCTGTCACCTGTCACCTGTCACCTGTCACCTGTCACCTGTCACCTGTCACCGGTCACCTGTCACCTGTCACCTGTCATGTGTCACCTGTCACCTGTCACCTGTCACCTGTCACCTGTCACCTGTCACCAGTCACCTGTCACCTGTCACCTGTCACTGTCACCTGTCACCTGTCACCAGTCACCTGTCACCTGTCACCTGTCACTGTCACCTGTCACCTGTCACCTGTCACCTGTCACCTGTCACCTGTCAACTGTCACCTGTCACCTGTCACCTGTCACCTGTCAACTGTAACCTGTCACCTGTCATGTGTCACCTGTCACCTGTCACCTGTCACCTGTCAACTGTCACCTGTCACCTGTCACCTGTCACCTGTCACCTGTCACCTGTCACCTGTCACCTGTCACCTGTCACCTGTCACCTGTCACCTGTCACCTGTCACCTGTCACCTGTCACCTGTCACCTGTCACCTGTCACCTGTCACCTGTCACCTGTCACCTGTCACCTGTCACCTGTCACCTGTCACCTGTCACTGTCACCTGTCAACTGTCACCTGTCATCTGTCATCTGTCATCTGTCATCTGTCATCTGTCATCTGTCATCTGTCATCTGTCATCTGTCATCTGTCATCTGTCATCTGTCATCTGTCATCTGTCATCTGTCATCTGTCATCTGTCATCTGTCATCCTGTCATCTGTCATCTGTCATCTGTCACCTGTCACCTGTCACCTGTCACCTGTCACCTGTCACCTGTCACCTGTCACCTGTCACCTGTCACCTGTCACCTGTCACCTGTCACCTGTCACCTGTCACCTGTCACCTGTCACCTGTCACCTGTCACCTGTCACCTGTCACCTGTCACCTGTCACCTGTCACCTGTCACCTGTCACCTGTCACTGTCACCTGTCATCTGTCATCTGTCATCTGTCATCTGTCATCTGTCATCTGTCATCTGTCATCTGTCATCTGTCATCTGTCATCTGTCATCTGTCATCTGTCATCTGTCATCTGTCATCTGTCATCTGTCATCTGTCATCTGTCATCTGTCATCTGTCATCTGTCATCTGTCATCTGTCATCTGTCATCTGTCATCTGTCATCTGTCATCTGTCATCTGTCATCTGTCATCTGTCATCTGTCATCTGTCATCTGTCATCTGTCATCTGTCATCTGTCATCTGTCATCTGTCACTGTCATCTGTCATCTGTCATCTGTCTTATATCACTTGTCACCTGTCACCTGTCACCTGTCACCTGTAACCTGTCACCTGTCACCTGTCACCTGTCACCTGTCACCTGTCACCTGTCACCTGTCACCTGTCACCTGTCACCTGTCACTGTCACTTGTCAACTGTCACCTGTCAGCTGTCACCTGTCACCTGTCACCTGTCCCCTGTCACTGTCACCTGTCACCTGTCACTGTCATCTGTCATCTGTCATCTGTCATCTGTCATCTGTCATCTGTCATCTGTCATCTGTCATCTGTCATCTGTCATCTGTCATCTGTCATCTGTCATCTGTCATCTATCATCTGTCATCTGTCATCTGTCATCTGTCTTATATCACTTGTCACCTGTCACCTGTCACCTGTCACCTGTCACCTGTCACCTGTCACCTGTCACCTGTCACCTGTCACCTGTCACCTGTCACCTGTCACTGTCACCTGTCAACTGTCACCTGTCATCTGTCATCTGTCATCTGTCATCTGTCATCTGTCATCTGTCATCTGTCATCTGTCATCTGTCATCTGTCATCTGTCATCTGTCATCTGTCATCTGTCATCTGTCATCTGTCATCTGTCATCTGTCATCTGTCATCTGTCATCTGTCATCTGTCATCTGTCATCTGTCATCTGTCATCTGTCATCTGTCATCTGTCATCTGTCATCTGTCATCTGTCATCTGTCATCTGTCATCTGTCATCTGTCATCTGTCATCTGTCATCTGTCATCTGTCATCTATCATCTGTCATCTGTCATCTGTCATCTGTCTTATATCACTTGTCACCTGTTACCTGTCACCTGTCACCGGTCACCTGTCATGTGTCACCTGTCACCTGTCACCTGTCACCTGTCACCTGTCACCTGTCACCTGTCACCTGTCACCTGTCACCTGTCACTGTCACCTGTCAACTGTCACCTGTCATCTGTCATCTGTCATCTGTCATCTGTCATCTGTCATCTGTCATCTGTCATCTGTCATCTGTCATCTGTCATCTGTCATCTGTCATCTGTCATCTGTCATCTGTCATCTATCATCTGTCATCTGTCATCTGTCATCTGTCTTATATCACTTGTCACCTGTCACCAGTCACCTGTCACCTGTCACCTGTCACCTGTCACCTGTCACCTGTCACCTGTCACCTGTCACCTGTCACCTGTCAACTGTCACCTGTCACCTGTAACCTGTCACCTGTCACCTGTCAACTGTCACCTGTCACCTGTCACCTGTCACCTGTCACCTGTCACCTGTCACCTGTCACCTGTCACCTGTCACCTGTCACCTGTCACCTGTCACCTGTCACCTGTCACCTGTCACCTGTCACCTGTCAACTGTCACCTGTCACCTGTCACCTGTCACCTGTCACCTGTCACCTGTCACCTGTCACTGTCACCTGTCACCTGTCACCTGTCACCTGTCACCTGTCACCTGTCACCTGTCACCTGTCACCTGTCAACTGTCACCTGTCACTGTCACCTGTCACCTGTCACCTGTCACCTGTCAACTGTCACCTGTCACCTGTCACCTGTCACCTGTCACCTGTCACCTGTCACCTGTCACCTGTCACCTGTCACCTGTCACCTGTCACCTGTCACCTGTCACCTGTCACCTGTCACCTGTCACCTGTCACCTGTCACCTGTCACCTGTCATGTGTCACCTGTCACCTGTCACCTGTCACCTGTCACCTGTCACCTGTCACCTGTCACTGTCACCTGTCAACTGTCACCTGTCATCTGTCATCTGTCATCTGTCATCTGTCATCTGTCATCTGTCATCTGTCATCTGTCATCTGTCATCTGTCATCTGTCATCTGTCATCTGTCATCTGTCATCTGTCATCTGTCATCTGTCATCTGTCATCTGTCATCTGTCAACTGTCACCTGTCACCTGTCACCTGTCACCTGTCACCTGTCAACTGTCACCTGTCACCTGTCACTTGTCACCTGTCACCTGTCACCTGTCACCTATCACCTGTCACCTGTCACCTGTCACCTGTCACCTGTCACCTGTCACCTGTCACCTGTCACCTGTCACCTGTCACCTGTCACCTGTCAACTGTCACCTGTCACCTGTCGCCTGTCACCTGTCACCTGTCACCTGTCACCTGTCACCTGTCACTGTCACCTGTCACCTGTCACCTGTCACCTGTCACCTGTCACCTGTCACCTGTCACCTGTCACCTGTCACCTGTCAACTGTCACCTGTCACTGTCACCTGTCACCTGTCACCTGTCAACTGTCACCTGTCACCTGTCACCTGTCACCTATCACCTGTCACCTGTCACCTGTCACCTGTCACCTGTCACCTGTCACCTGTCACCTGTCACCTGTCACCTGTCACCTGTCATGTGTCACCTGTCACCTGTCACCTGTCACCTGTCACCTGTCACCTGTCACCTGTCACTGTCACCTGTAAACTGTCACCTGTCATCTGTCATCTGTCATCTGTCATCTGTCATCTGTCATCTGTCATCTGTCATCTGTCATCTGTCATCTGTCATCTGTCATCTGTCATCTGTCATCTGTCATCTGTCATCTGTCATCTGTCATCTGTCATCTGTCATCTGTCATCTGTCATCTGTCATCTGTCATCTGTCATCTGTCATCTGTCATCTATCATCTGTCATCTGTCTTATATCACTTGTCACCTGTCACCTGTCACCTGTCACCTGTAACCTGTCACCTGTCACCTGTCACCTGTCACCTGTCACCTGTCACCTGTCACCTGTCAACGTCACCTGTCAACTGTCACCTGTCACCTGTCACCTGTCACCTGTCACCAGTCCCCTGTCCCCTGTCACTGTCACCTGTCACCTGTCACCTGTCACTGTCTCCTGTCACCTGTCACCTGCCACCTGTCACCTGTCACCTGTCACCTGTCACCTGTCACCTGTCACCTGTCACCTGTCACCTGTCACCTGTCACCTGTCACCTGTCACCTGTCACCTGTCACCTATCACCTGTCAACTGTCACCTGTCACATGTCACCTGTCACCTGTCACCTGTCACCTGTCACCTGTCACCTGTCACCTGTCACCTGTCACCTGTCACCAGTCACCTGTCACCTGTCACCTGTCACTGTCACCTGTCACCTGTCACCTGTCACCTGCCACCTGTCACCTGTCAACTGTCACCTGTCACCTGTCACCTGTCACCTGTCAACTGTCACCTGTCACCTGTCACCTGTCACCTGTCAACTGTCACCTGTCACCTGTCACCTGTCACCTGTCACCTGTCACCTGTCACCTGTCACCTGTCACCTGTCACCTGTCACTGTCACCTGTCACCTGTCACCTGTCACCTGTCACCTGTCACCTGTCACCTGTCACCTGTCACCTGTCACCTGTCACCTGTCACCTGTCACTGTCACCTGTCACCTGTCACCTGTCACATGTCACCTGTCACTGTCACCTGTCACCTGTCACCTGTCAACTGTCACCTGTCACCTGTCACCTGTCACCTGTCACCTGTCACCTGTCAACTGTCACCTGTCACCTGTCACCTGTCACCTGTCACCTGTTACCTGTCACCTGTCACCTGTCACCTGTCACCTGTCACCTGTCACCTGTCACCTGTCACCTGTCACCTGTCACCTGTCACCTGTCACCTGTCACCTGTCACCTGTCACCTGTCACTGTCACCTGTCACCTGTCACCTGTCACCTGTCACCTCTCACTGTCACCTGTCACCTGTCAACTGCCACCTGTCACCTGTCACCTGTCACCTGTCACCTGTCACCTGTCACCTGTCACCTCTCACTGTCACCTCTCACTGTCACCTGTCACCTGTCAACTGCCACCTGTCACCTGTCACCTGTCACCTGTCACCTGTCACCTGTCACTGTCAACTGTCACCTGTCACCTGTCACCTGTCACTGTCACCTGTCACCTGTCAACTGCCACCTGTCACCTGTCATCTGCCACCTGTCACCTGTCACCTGTCACCTGTCACCTGTCACCTGTCACTGTCAACTGTCACCGGTCACCTGTCACCTGTCACCTGTCACCTGTCACCTGTCACCTGTCACCTGTCATGTGTCACCTGTCACCTGTCACCTGTCACTTGTCACCTGTCACCTGTTACTGTCACCTGTTACTGTCACCTGTCACCTATCACCTGTCAACTGTCACCTGTCACCTGTCACCTGTCACCTGTCACCTGTCACCTGTCACCTGTCACCTGTCACTGTCACCTGTCACCTGTCAACTGCCACCTGTCACCTGTCACCTGTCACCTGTCACCTGTCACCTGTCACCTGTCACCTGTCACCTGTCACCTGTCACCTGTCACTGTCACCTGTCACCTGTCAACTGCCACCTGTCACCTGTCACCTGTCACCTGTCACCTGTCACCTGTCACCTGTCACCTGTCACCTGTCACCTGTCACTGTCACCTGTCACCTGTCACCTGTCACCTGTCATGTGTCACCTGTCACCTGTCACCTGTCACTTGTCACCTGTCACCTGTTACTGTCACCTGTTACTGTCACCTGTCACCTATCACCTGTCAACTGTCACCTGTCACCTGTCACCTGTCACCTGTCACCTGTCACCTGTCACCTGTCACCTGTCAACTGTCACCTGTCACCTGTCACCTGTCACCTGTCACCTGTTACCTGTCACCTGTCACCTGTCACCTGTCACCTGTCACCTGTCACCTGTCACCTGTCACCTGTCACCTGTCACCTGTCACCTGTCACCTGTCACCTGTCACCTGTCACCTGTCACCTGTCACCTGTCACTGTCACCTGTCACCTGTCACCTGTCACCTGTCACCTCTCACTGTCACCTGTCACCTGTCAACTGCCACCTGTCACCTGTCACCTGTCACCTGTCACCTGTCACCTGTCACCTATCACTGTCACCTCTCACTGTCACCTGTCACCTGTCAACTGCCACCTGTCACCTGTCACCTGTCACCTGTCACCTGTCACCTGTCACTGTCAACTGTCACCTGTCACCTGTCACCTGTCACTGTCACCTGTCACCTGTCAACTGCCACCTGTCACCTGTCATCTGCCACCTGTCACCTGTCACCTGTCACCTGTCACCTGTCACCTGTCACTGTCAACTGTCACCGGTCACCTGTCACCTGTCACCTGTCACCTGTCACCTGTCACCTGTCACCTGTCATGTGTCACCTGTCACCTGTCACCTGTCACCTGTCACCTGTCACCTGTTACTGTCACCTGTTACTGTCACCTGTCACCTATCACCTGTCAACTGTCACCTGTCACCTGTCACCTGTCACCTGTCACCTGTCACCTGTCACCTGTCACCTGTCACTGTCACCTGTCACCTGTCAACTGCCACCTGTCACCTGTCACCTGTCACCTGTCACCTGTCACCTGTCACCTGTCACCTGTCACCTGTCACCTGTCACCTGTCACTGTCACCTGTCACCTGTCAACTGCCACCTGTCACCTGTCACCTGTCACCTGTCACCTGTCACCTGTCACCTGTCACTGTCAACTGTCACCTGTCACCTGTCACCTGTCACCTGTCAACTGCCACCTGTCACCTGTCACCTGTCACCTGTCACCTGCCACCTGTCACCTGTCAACTGTCACCTGTCAACTGTCACCTGTCACCTGTCACCTGTCACCTGTCACCTGTCACCTGTCACCTGTCACCTGTCACCTGTCACCTGTCACCTGTCACCTGTCACCTGTCACCTGTCACCTGTCACCTGTCACCTGTCACCTGTCACCTGTCACCTGTTACTGTCACCTGTTACTGTCACCTGTCACCTATCACCTGTCAACTGTCACCTGTCACCTGTCACCTGTCACCTGTCACCTGTCAACTGTCACCTGTCATCTGTCATCTGTCATCTGTCATCTGTCATCTGTCATCTGTCACCTGTCACCTGTCACCTGTCACCTGTCACCTGTCAC
The DNA here is from genome assembly GCF_029603195.1 of Condylostylus longicornis. Classification (NCBI taxonomy): domain Eukaryota; kingdom Metazoa; phylum Arthropoda; class Insecta; order Diptera; family Dolichopodidae; genus Condylostylus; species Condylostylus longicornis. The sequence continues at coordinate 938,274 of NW_026578070.1, read as the reverse complement.
CTGTCACCTGTCACCTGTCACCTGTCACCTGTCACCTGTCACCTGTCACCTGTCACCTGTCACCTGTCACCTGTCACCTGTCACCTGTCACCTTTCACCTGTCACCTGTCACCTGTCACCTGTCACCTGTCACCTGTCACCTGTCACCTGTCACCTGTCACCTGTCACCTGTCACTGTCACCTGTCACCTGTCACCTGTCACATGTCAACTGTCACTGTCACCTGTCACCTGTCACCTGTCACCTGTCACCTCTCACTGTCACCTGTCACCTGTCAACTGCCACCTGTCACCTGTCACCTGTCACTTCTCACTGTCACCTGTCACCTGTCAACTGCCACCTGTCACCTGTCACCTGTCACCTGTCACCTGTCACCTGTCACTGTCAACTGTCACCTGTCACCTGTCACCTGTCACTGTCACCTGTCACCTGTCAACTGCCACCTGTCACCTGTCAACTGCCACCTGTCACCTGTCACCTGTCACCTGTCACCTGTCACCTGTCACCTGTCACCTGTCATCTGTCACTGTCAACTGTCACCGGTCACCTGTCACCTGTCACCTGTCACCTGTCACCTGTCACCTGTCACCTGTCACCTGTCACCTGTCACCTGTCACCTGTCACCTGTCACCTGTCAACTGTCCCCTGTCACCTGTCACCTGTCAACTGTCACCTGTCACCTGTCACTGTCACTGTCACCTGTCACCTGTCACCTGTCACCTGTCACCTGTCACCTGTCACCTGTCACCTGTCACCTGTCACCTGTCACCTGTCACCTGTCACCTGTCACCTGTCATCTGTCACTGTCAACTGTCACCGGTCACCTGTCACCTGTCACCTGTCACCTGTCACCTGTCACCTGTCACCTGTCACCTGTCACCTGTCACCTGTCACCTGTCACCTGTCAACTGTCCCCTGTCACCTGTCACCTGTCAACTGTCACCTGTCACCTGTCACTGTCACTGTCACCTGTCACCTGTCACCTGTCACCTGTCACCTGTCACCTGTCACCTGTCACCTGTCACCTGTCACCTGTCACCTGTCAACTGTCACCTGTCACCTGTCACCTGTCACCTGTCACCTGTCACTGTCACCTGTCACCTGTCAACTGTCACCTGTCACCTGTCACCTGTCACCTGTTACTGTCACCTGTCACCAGTCACCTGTCAACTGTCACCTGTCACCTGTCACCTGTCAACTGTCACCTGTCAACTGTCACCTGTCACCTGTCACCTGTCACCTGTCACCTGTCACTGTCACCTGTCACCTGTCAACTGTCACCTGTCACCTGTCACCTGTCACCTGTCACCTGTCACCTGTCACTGTCACCTGTCAACTGTCAACTGTCACCTGCCACCTGTCACCTGTCACCTGTCAACTGTCACCTGTCACCTGTCACCTGTCACCTGTCACCTGTCACCTGTCACCTGTCACCTGTCACCTGTCACCTTTCACCTGTCACCTGTCACCTGTCACCTGTCACCTGTCACTGTCAACTGTCACCTGTCACCTGTCACCTGTCACCTGTCACTGTCACCTGTCAGCTGTCGCCTGTCACCTGTCACCTGTCACCTGTCACCTGTCACCTGTCACCTGTCACTGGCACCTGTCACCTGTCACCTGTCACCTGTCACCTGTCAACTGTCCCCTGTCACCTGTCACCTGTCAACTGTCACCTGTCACCTGTCACTGTCGCCTGTCACCTGTCACCTGTCACCTGTCACCTGTCACCTGTCACCTGTCACCTGTCACCTGTCACCTGTCACCTGTCACCTGTCACCTGTCACCTGTCAACTGTCACCTGTCACCTGTCACCTGTCACCTGTCACTGTCACCTGTCACCTGTCAACTGTCACCTGTCACCTGTTACTGTCACCTGTCACCTGTCAACTGTCACCTGTCACCTGTCAACTATCACCTGTCAACTGTCACCTGTCACCTGTCACCTGTCACCTGTCACTGTCACCTGTCACCTGTCAACTGTCACCTGTCACCTGTCACCTGTCACCTGTCACCTGTCACCTGTCACCTGTCACTTGTCACTTGTCACCTGTCACCTGTCACCTGTCACCTGTCACCTGTCACCTGTCACCTGTCACCTGTCACCTGTCACCTGTCACCTGTCACCTGTCACCTGTCAACTGTCACCTGTCACCTGTCACCTGTCACCTGTCACCTGTCACCTGTCACCTGTCACCTGTCACCTGTCACCTGTCACCTGTCACCTGTCACCTGTCACCTGTCACCTGTCACCTGTCACCTGTCACCTGTCACCTGTCACCTGTCACCTGTCACCTGTCACCTGTCACCTGTCACCTGTCACCTGTCGCCTGTCACCTGTCACCTGTCACCTGTCACCTGTCATGTGTCACCTGTCACCTGTCACCTGTCACCTGTCACCTGTCACCTGTCACCTGTCACCTGTCACTGTCACCTGTCAACTGTCACCTGTCATCTGTCATCTGTCATCTGTCATCTGTCATCTGTCATCTGTCATCTGTCATCTGTCATCTGTCATCTGTCATCTGTCATCTGTCATCTGTCATCTGTCATCTGTCATCTGTCATCTGTCATCTGTCATCTGTCATCTGTCATCTGTCATCTGTCATCTATCATCTGTCATCTGTCATCTGTCATCTGTCTTATATCACTTGTCACCTGTCACCTGTCACCTGTCACCTGTCACCTGTCACCTGTCATGTGTCACCTGTCACCTGTCACCTGTCACCTGTCACCTGTCACTGTCACCTGTCAACTGTCATCTGTCATCTGTCATCTGTCATCTGTCATCTGTCATCTGTCATCTGTCATCTGTCATCTGTCATCTGTCATCTGTCATCTGTCATCTGTCATCTGTCATCTGTCATCTGTCATCTGTCATCTGTCATCTGTCATCTGTCATCTGTCATCTGTCATCTGTCATCTGTCATCTGTCATCTGTCATCTGTCATCTATCATCTGTCATCTGTCATCTGTCATCTGTCTTATATCACTTGTCACCTGTCACCTGTCACCTGTCACCTGTAACCTGTCACTGTCACCTGTCACCTGTCGCCTGTCACCTGTCACCTGTCACCTGTCACCTGTCACTGGCACCTGTCACCTGTCACCTGTCACCTGTCACCTGTCATCTGTCATCTGTCATCTATCATCTGTCATCTGTCATCTGTCATCTGTCTTATATCACTTGTCACCTGTCAACTGTCACCTGTCACCTGTCACCTGTCACCTGTCACTGTCACCTGTCACCTGTCGCCTGTCACCTGTCACCTGTCACCTGTCACCTGTCACCTGTCACCTGTCACTGGCACCTGTCACCTGTCACCTGTCACCTGTCACCTGTCACCTGTCAACTGTCCCCTGTCACCTGTCACCTGTCAACTGTCACCTGTCACCTGTCACTGTCGCCTGTCACCTGTGCCCTGTCACCTGTCACCTGTCACCTGTCACCTGTCACCTGTCACCTGTCACCTGTCACTGGCACCTGTCACCTGTCACCTGTCACCTGTCACCTGTCATCTGTCATCTGTCATCTGTCATCTGTCATCTGTCATCTGTCATCTGTCATCTGTCATCTGTCATCTGTCATCTGTCATCTGTCATCTGTCATCTATCATCTGTCATCTGTCATCTGTCATCTGTCTTATATCACTTGTCACCTGTCAACTGTCACCTGTCACCTGTCACCTGTCACCTGTCACTGTCACCTGTCACCTGTCGCCTGTCACCTGTCACCTGTCACCTGTCACCTGTCACCTGTCACTGGCACCTGTCACCTGTCACCTGTCACCTGTCACCTGTCAACTGTCCCCTGTCACCTGTCACCTGTCAACTGTAACCTGTCACCTGTCACTGTCGCCTGTCACCTGTCACCTGTCACCTGTCACCTGTCACCTGTCACCTGTCACCTGTCCACCTGTCACCTGTCACCTGTCACCTGTCACCTGTTACATGTCACCTGTCACCTGTCACCTGTCACCTGTCACCTGTCACCTGCCACTGTCACCTGTCACCTGTTACCTGTTACCTGTCACCTGTCACCTGTCACCTGGCACCTGTCACCTGTCACCTGTCACCTGTCACCTGTCACTGTCACCTGTCACCTGTCACCTGTTACTGTCACCTGTCACCTGTCACCTGTCACCTGTCAACTGTCACCTGTCACCTGTCACTGTCACCTGTCACTGTCACCTGTCACCTGTCACCTGTCACCTGTCACCTGTCACCTGTCACCTGTCACCTGTCACCTGTCACCTGTCACCTGTCACCTGTCACCTCTCACCTGTCACCTGTCACCTGTCACCTGTCACCTGTCACCTGTCACCTGTCACCTGTCACCTGTCACCTGTCACCTGTCACCTGTCACCTGTCACCTGTCACCTGTCACCTGTCACCTGTCACCTGTCACCTGTCACCTGTCACCTGTCACCTGTCACCTGTCACCTGTCACCTGTCACCTGTCACCTGTCACCTGTCACCTGTCACCTGTCACCTGTCACCTGTCACTGTCACCTGTCACCTGTCGCCAGTCACCTGTCAACTGTCACCTGTCACCTGTCACCTGTCACCTTTTACTGTCACCTGTCACCTGTCACCTGTTACTGTCACCTGTCACCTGTCACCTGTCACCTGTCACCTGTCACTGTATCCTGTCACCTGTCACCTGCCACCTGTCACCTGTTACTGTCACCTGTTACTGTCACCTGTCACCTGTCACCTATCACCTGTCAACTGTCAACTGTCACCTATCACCTGTCACCTGTCACCTGTCACTGTCACCTGTCACCTGTCACCTGTCACCTGTCACCTGTCACCTGTCACCTGTCACTGTCACCTGTCACCTGTCATCTGTCACCTGTTACTGTCACCTGTCACCAGTCACCTGTCAACTGTCACCTGTCAACTGTCACCTGTCAACTGTCACCTGTCACCTGTCACCTGTCACCTGTCACCTGTCACCTGTCACCTGTCACCTGTCACCTGTCACTGTCACCTGTCACCTGTCACCTGTCACCTGTCAACTGTCAACTGCCAACTGTCACCTGTCACCTGTCACCTGTCACCTGTCACCTGTCACCTGTCACCTGTCACCTGTCACCTGTCACCTGTCACCTGTCACCTGTCACCTGTCACCTGTCACTGTCACCTGTCACTTGTCACCTGTCACCTTTCACCTGTCACCTGTCACCTGTCACTGTCACCTGTCACCTGTCACCTGTCAACTGTCACCTGTCACCTGTCACCTGTCACCTGTCACCTGTCACCTGTCACCTGTCACCTGTCACCTGTTACCTGTTACCTGTCACCTGTCACCTGTCACTGTCACCTGTCACCTGTCACCTGTCACCTGTCACCTGTCACCTGTCACCTGTCACCTGTCTCCTGTCACCTGTCACCTGTCACCTGTCACCTGTCACCTGTCACCTGTCAACTGTCACCTGTCACCTGTCACTGTCACCTGTCACTGTCACCTGTCACCTGTCACCTGTCACCTGTCACCTGTCACCTGTCACCTGTCACCTGTCACCTGTCACCTATCACCTGTCACCTGTCACCTGTCACCTGTCACCTGTCACCTGTCACCTGTCACCTGTCACCTGTCACCTGTCACCTGTCACCTGTCACCTGTCACCTGTCAACTGTCACCTGTCAACTGTCACCTGTCACCTGTCACCTGTCACCTGTCACCTGTCACCTGTCACCTGTCACCTGTCACCTGTCACCTGTCACTGTCACCTGTCACCTGGCACCTGTCACCTGTCACCCTTCAGCTGTCACCTGTCACCTGTCACCTGTCACCTCTCACCTGTCACCTGTCACCTGTCACCTGTCACCTGTCACCTGTCACCTGTCACCTGTCATCTGTCACCTGTCACCTGTCACCTGTCACCTGTCACCTGTCACCTGTCACCTGTCACCTGTCACCTGTCACCTCTCACCTGTCACCTGTCACCTGCCACCTGTCACCTGTCACCTGTCACCTGTCACCTGTCACCTGTCACCTGTCACCTGTCACCTGTCACCTGTCACCTGTCACCTGTCACCTGTCACCTGTCACCTGTCACCTGTCACCTGTCACCTGTCACCTGTCACCTGTCAGCTGTCGCCTGTCACCTGTCACCTGTCACCTGTCACCTGTCACCTGTCACCTGTCACTGGCACCTGTCACCTGTCACCTGTCACCTGTCACCTGTCAACTGTCCCCTGTCACCTGTCACCTGTCAACTGTCACCTGTCACCTGTCACTGTCGCCTGTCACCTGTCACCTGTCACCTGTCACCTGTCACCTGTCACCTGTCACCTGTCACCTGTCACCTGTCACCTGTCACCTGTCACCTGTCACCTGTCACCTGTCAACTGTCACCTGTCACCTGTCACCTGTCACCTGTCACTGTCACCTGTCACCTGTCAACTGTCACCTGTCACCTGTTGCTGTCACCTGTCACCTGTCAACTGTCACCTGTCACCTGTCAACTATCACCTGTCAACTGTCACCTGTCACCTGTCACCTGTCACTGTCACCTGTCACCTGTCAACTGTCACCTGTCACCTGTCACCTGTCACCAGTCACCTGTCACCTGTCACTTGTCACCTGTCACCTGTCACCTGTCACCTGTCACCTGTCACCTGTCACCTGTCACCTGTCACCTGTCACCTGTCACCTGTCACCTGTCACCTGTCACCTGTCACCTGTCACCTGTCACCTGTCAACTGTCACCTGTCACCTGTCACCTGTCACCTGTCACCTGTCACCTGTCACCTGTCACCTGTCACCTGTCACCTGTCACCTGTCAACTGTCACCTGTCACCTGTCACCTGTCACCTGTCACCTGTCACCTGTCACCTGTCACCTGTCACCTGTCACCTGTCACCTGTCACCTGTCACCTGTCACCTGTCGCCTGTCACCTGTCACCTGTCACCTGTCACCTGTCATGTGTCACCTGTCACCTGTCACCTGTCACCTGTCACCTGTCACCTGTCACCTGTCACTGTCACCTGTCAACTGTCACCTGTCATCTGTCATCTGTCATCTGTCATCTGTCATCTGTCATCTGTCATCTGTCATCTGTCATCTGTCATCTGTCATCTGTCATCTGTCATCTGTCATCTGTCATCTGTCATCTGTCATCTGTCATCTGTCATCTGTCATCTGTCATCTGTCATCTGTCATCTATCATCTGTCATCTGTCATCTGTCATCTGTCTTATATCACTTGTCACCTGTCACCTGTCACCTGTCACCTGTCACCTGTCACCTGTCATGTGTCACCTGTCACCTGTCACCTGTCACCTGTCACCTGTCACTGTCACCTGTCAACTGTCATCTGTCATCTGTCATCTGTCATCTGTCATCTGTCATCTGTCATCTGTCATCTGTCATCTGTCATCTGTCATCTGTCATCTGTCATCTGTCATCTGTCATCTGTCATCTGTCATCTGTCATCTGTCATCTGTCATCTGTCATCTGTCATCTGTCATCTGTCATCTGTCATCTGTCATCTGTCATCTGTCATCTGTCATCTGTCATCTGTCATCTGTCATCTGTCATCTGTCATCTGTCATCTGTCATCTATCATCTGTCATCTGTCATCTGTCATCTGTCTTATATCACTTGTCACCTGTCACCTGTCACCTGTCACCTGTAACCTGTCACTGTCACCTGTCACCTGTCGCCTGTCACCTGTCACCTGTCACCTGTCACCTGTCACCTGTCACCTGTCACTGGCACCTGTCACCTGTCACCTGTCACCTGTCACCTGTCATCTGTCATCTGTCATCTATCATCTGTCATCTGTCATCTGTCATCTGTCTTATATCACTTGTCACCTGTCAACTGTCACCTGTCACCTGTCACCTGTCACCTGTCACTGTCACCTGTCACCTGTCGCCTGTCACCTGTCACCTGTCACCTGTCACCTGTCACCTGTCACCTGTCACTGGCACCTGTCACCTGTCACCTGTCACCTGTCACCTGTCACCTGTCAACTGTCCCCTGTCACCTGTCACCTGTCAACTGTCACCTGTCACATGTCACTGTCGCCTGTCACCTGTGCCCTGTCACCTGTCACCTGTCACCTGTCACCTGTCACCTGTCACCTGTCACCTGTCACTGGCACCTGTCACCTGTCACCTGTCACCTGTCACCTGTCATCTGTCATCTGTCATCTGTCATCTGTCATCTGTCATCTGTCATCTGTCATCTGTCATCTGTCATCTGTCATCTGTCATCTGTCATCTGTCATCTATCATCTGTCCTCTGTCATCTGTCATCTGTCTTATATCACTTGTCACCTGTCAACTGTCACCTGTCACCTGTCACCTGTCACCTGTCACTGTCACCTGTCACCTGTCGCCTGTCACCTGTCACCTGTCACCTGTCACCTGTCACCTGTCACCTGTCACTGGCACCTGTCACCTGTCACCTGTCACCTGTCACCTGTCAACTGTCCCCTGTCACCTGTCACCTGTCAACTGTCACCTGTCACCTGTCACTGTCGCCTGTCACCTGTCACCTGTCACCTGTCACCTGTCACCTGTCACCTGTCACCTGTCCACCTGTCACCTGTCACCTGTCACCTGTCACCTGTTACATGTCACCTGTCACCTGTCACCTGTCACCTGTCACCTGTCACCTGCCACTGTCACCTGTCACCTGTTACCTGTTACCTGTCACCTGTCACCTGTCACCTGGCACCTGTCACCTGTCACCTGTCACCTGTCACCTGTCACTGTCACCTGTCACCTGTCACCTGTTACTGTCACCTGTCACCTGTCACCTGTCACCTGTCAACTGTCACCTGTCACCTGTCACTGTCACCTGTCACTGTCACCTGTCACCTGTCACCTGTCACCTGTCACCTGTCACCTGTCACCTGTCACCTGTCACCTGTCACCTGTCACCTGTCACCTGTCACCTCTCACCTGTCACCTGTCACCTGTCACCTGTCACCTGTCACCTGTCACCTGTCACCTGTCACCTGTCACCTGTCACCTGTCACCTGTCACCTGTCACCTGTCACCTGTCACCTGTCACCTGTCACCTGTCACCTGTCACCTGTCACCTGTCACCTGTCACCTGTCACTGTCACCTGTCACCTGTCGCCAGTCACCTGTCAACTGTCACCTGTCACCTGTCACCTGTCACCTTTTACTGTCACCTGTCACCTGTCACCTGTTACTGTCACCTGTCACCTGTCACCTGTCACCTGTCACCTGTCACTGTATCCTGTCACCTGTCACCTGCCACCTGTCACCTGTTACTGTCACCTGTTACTGTCACCTGTCACCTGTCACCTATCACCTGTCAACTGTCAACTGTCACCTATCACCTGTCACCTGTCACCTGTCACTGTCACCTGTCACCTGTCACCTGTCACCTGTCACCTGTCACCTGTCACCTGTCACTGTCACCTGTCACCTGTCATCTGTCACCTGTTACTGTCACCTGTCACCAGTCACCTGTCAACTGTCACCTGTCAACTGTCACCTGTCAACTGTCACCTGTCACCTGTCACCTGTCACCTGTCACCTGTCACTGTCACCTGTCACCTGTCGCCTGTCACCTGTCACCTGTCACCTGTCACCTGTCACCTGTCACCTGTCACTGGCACCTGTCACCTGTCACCTGTCACCTGTCACCTGTCAACTGTCCCCTGTCACCTGTCACCTGTCAACTGTCACCTGTCACCTGTCACTGTCGCCTGTCACCTGTCACCTGTCACCTGTCACCTGTCACCTGTCACCTGTCACCTGTCCACCTGTCACCTGTCACCTGTCACCTGTCACCTGTTACATGTCACCTGTCACCTGTCACCTGTCACCTGTCACCTGTCACCTGCCACTGTCACCTGTCACCTGTTACCTGTTACCTGTCACCTGTCACCTGTCACCTGGCACCTGTCACCTGTCACCTGTCACCTGTCACCTGTCACTGTCACCTGTCACCTGTCACCTGTTACTGTCACCTGTCACCTGTCACCTGTCACCTGTCAACTGTCACCTGTCACCTGTCACTGTCACCTGTCACTGTCACCTGTCACCTGTCACCTGTCACCTGTCACCTGTCACCTGTCACCTGTCACCTGTCACCTGTCACCTGTCACCTGTCACCTGTCACCTCTCACCTGTCACCTGTCACCTGTCACCTGTCACCTGTCACCTGTCACCTGTCACCTGTCACCTGTCACCTGTCACCTGTCACCTGTCACCTGTCACCTGTCACCTGTCACCTGTCACCTGTCACCTGTCACCTGTCACCTGTCACCTGTCACCTGTCACCTGTCACCTGTCACTGTCACCTGTCACCTGTCGCCAGTCACCTGTCAACTGTCACCTGTCACCTGTCACCTGTCACCTTTTACTGTCACCTGTCACCTGTCACCTGTTACTGTCACCTGTCACCTGTCACCTGTCACCTGTCACCTGTCACTGTATCCTGTCACCTGTCACCTGCCACCTGTCACCTGTTACTGTCACCTGTTACTGTCACCTGTCACCTGTCACCTATCACCTGTCAACTGTCAACTGTCACCTATCACCTGTCACCTGTCACCTGTCACTGTCACCTGTCACCTGTCACCTGTCACCTGTCACCTGTCACCTGTCACCTGTCACTGTCACCTGTCACCTGTCATCTGTCACCTGTTACTGTCACCTGTCACCAGTCACCTGTCAACTGTCACCTGTCAACTGTCACCTGTCAACTGTCACCTGTCACCTGTCACCTGTCACCTGTCACCTGTCACCTGTCACCTGTCACCTGTCACCTGTCACTGTCACCTGTCACCTGTCACCTGTCACCTGTCAACTGTCAACTGCCAACTGTCACCTGTCACCTGTCACCTGTCACCTGTCACCTGTCACCTGTCACCTGTCACCTGTCACCTGTCACCTGTCACCTGTCACCTGTCACCTGTCACCTGTCACCTGTCACCTGTCACTGTCACCTGTCACTTGTCACCTGTCACCTTTCACCTGTCACCTGTCACCTGTCACTGTCACCTGTCACCTGTCACCTGTCAACTGTCACCTGTCACCTGTCACCTGTCACCTGTCACCTGTCACCTGTCACCTGTTACCTGTTACCTGTCACCTGTCACCTGTCACTGTCACCTGTCACCTGTCACCTGTCACCTGTCACCTGCCACCTGTCACCTGTCACCTGTCACCTGTCACCTGTCACCTGTCACCTGTCACCTGTCACCTGTCACCTGTCAACTGTCACCTGTCACCTGTCACTGTCACCTGTCACTGTCACCTGTCACCTGTCACCTGTCACCTGTCACCTGTCACCTGTCACCTGTCACCTGTCACCTGTCACCTGTCACCTGTCACCTCTCACCTGTCACCTGTCACCTGTCACCTGTCACCTGTCACCTGTCACCTGTCACCTGTCACCTGTCACCTGTCACCTGTCACCTGTCACCTGTCACCTGTCACCTGTCACCTGTCACCTGTCACCTGTCACCTGTCACCTGTCACCTGTCACCTGTCAACTGTCACCTGTCAACTGTCACCTGTCACCTGTCACCTGTCACCTGTCACCTGTCACCTGTCACCTGTCACCTGTCACCTGTCACCTGTCACCTGTCACCTGTCACTGTCACCTGTCACCTGGCACCTGTCACCTGTCACCCTTCAGCTGTCACCTGTCACCTGTCACTTGTCACCTGTCACCTGTCACCTGTCACCTGTCACCTGTCACCTGTCACCTGTCACCTGTCACCTGTCACCTGTCACCTGTCACTGTCACCTGTCACCTGTCCCCTGTTACTGTCACCTGTCACTTGTCACTTGTCACCTGTCACCTGTCACCTGTCACTGTCACCTGTGACCTATCACCTGTCAACTGTCAACTGTCACCTGTCACCTGTAACCTGTCACCTGTCACCTGTCACCTGTCACCTGTCACTGTCACCTGTCACCTGTCGCCAGTCACCTGTCAACTGTCACCTGTCACCTGTCACCTGTCACCTGTTACTGTCACCTGTCACCTGTCACCTGTTACTGTCACCAGTCACCTGTCACCTGTCACCTGTCACTGTATCCTGTCACCTGTCACCTGCCACCTGTCACCTGTTACTGTCACCTGTTACTGTCACCTGTCACCTGTCACCTATCACCTGTCAACTGTCAACTGTCACCTATCACCTGTCACCTGTCACCTGTCACTGTCACCTGTCACCTGTCACCTGTCACCTGTCACCTGTCACCTGTCACTGTCACCTGTCACCTGTCATCTGTCACCTGTTACTGTCACCTGTCACCAGTCACCTGTCAACTGTCACCTGTCACCTATCAACTGTCACCTGTCAACTGTCACCTGTCACCTGTCACCTGTCACCTGTCACCTGTCACCTGTCACCTGTCACCTGTCACCTGTCACCTGTCACTGTCACCTGTCACCTCTCACCTGTCACCTGTCAACTGTCAACTGCCAACTGTCACCTGTCACCTGTCACCTGTCACCTGTCACCTGTCACCTGTCACCTGTCACCTGTCACCTGTCACCTGTCACCTGTCACCTGTCACCTGTCACCTGTCACCTGTCACTGTCACCTGTCACTTGTCACCTGTCACCTTTCACCTGTCACCTGTCACCTGTCACTGTCACCTGTCACCTGTCACCTGTCACCTGTCACCTGTCACCTGTCACCTGTCACCTGTTATCTGTTACCTGTCACCTGTCACCTGTCACCTGGCACCTGTCACCTGTCACCTGTCACCTGTCGCCTGTCACTGTCACCTGTCACCTGTCACCTGTCACCTGTCACCTGTCACCTGTCACTGTCACCTGTCACCTGTCACCTGTCACCTGTCAACGGTCACCTGTCACCTGTCACCTGTCACCTGTCACCTGTCACTGTCACCTGTCACCTGTCACTGTCACCTGTCACCTGTCAACTGTCACCTGTCACCTGTCACCTGTCACCTGTCACCTGTCACCTGTCACTTGTCACTTGTCACCTGTCACCTGTCACCTGTCACCTGTCACCTGTCACCTGTCACCTGTCACCTGTCACCTGTCACTGTCACCAGTCACCTGTCACCTGTCACTTGTCACCTGTCACCTGTCACCTGTCACCTGTCACCTGTCACCTGTCACCTGTCACCTGTCACCTGTCACCTGTCACCTGTCACCTGTCACCTGTCACCTGTCACCTGTCACCTGTCACCTGTCACTGTCACCTGTCACCTGTTACTGTGACCTGTCAACTGTCCCCTGTCACCTGTCACCTGTCATCTGTCACTGTCACCTGTCACCTGTCACCTGTCACCTGTCACCTGTCACCTGTCACCTGTCACCTGTCACTGTCACCTGTCACCTGTCACCTGTCAACTGTCACTTGTCACCTGTCACCCCTCACTGTCACCTGTCACCTGTCACCTGTCACCTGTCACCTGTCACTGTCACCTGTCACCTGTCACCTGTCAACTGTCACCTGTCACCTGTCACCTGTCACCTGTCACCTGTTACCTGTTACCTGTCACCTGTCACCTGTCACCTGGCACCTGTCACCTGTCACCTGTCACCTGTCACTATCACCTGTCACCTGTCACCTGTCACCTGTCACCTGTCACCTGTCACCTGTCAACTGTCACCTGTCACCTGTCACCTGTCACCTGTCTCTGTCACCTGTCACCTGGCACCTGTCACCTGTCACCTCTCACCTGTCACCTGTCACCTGTCACTTGTCACCTGTCACCTGTCACCTGTCACCTGTCACCTGTCACCTGTCACTTGTCACCTGTCACCTGTCAACTGTCACCTGTCACCTGTCACCTGTCACCTGTCACCTGTCACCTGTCACCTGTCACCTGTCACCTGTCACCTGTCACCTGTCACCTGTCACCTGTCACCTGTCACCTGTCACCTGTCACTGTCACCTGTCACCTGTCACCTGTTACTATCACCTGTCAACTGTCCCCTCTCACCTGTCACCTGTCACCTGTCACCTGTCACTGGCACCTGTCACCTGTCACCTGTCACCTGTCACCTGTCACCTGTCACCTGTCACCTGTCACCTGTCACTGTCACCTGTGACCTGTCACCTGTCAACTGTCAACTGTCACCTGTCACCTGTCACCTGTCACTGTCACCTGTCACCTGTCACCTGTCACCTGTCACCTGTCACCTGTCACCTGTCACCTGTCACCTGTCACTTTCACCTGTCACCTGTCACCTGTCAACTGTCACCTGTCACCTGTCACCTGTCACCTGTCACCTGTTACCTGTTACCTGTCACCTGTAACCTGTCACCTGGCACCTGTCACCTGTCACCTGTCACCTGTCACCTGTCACCTGTCACCTGTCACCTGTCACCTGTCACCTGTCAACTGTCTCCTGTCACCTGTCACCTGTCACCTGTCACCTGTCACCTGTCACCTCTCACCTGTCACCTGTCACCTGTCACTGTCACCTGTCACTTGTCACCTGTCACCTGTCACCTGTCACCTGTCACCTGTCACCTGTCACCTGTCACCTGTCACTGTCACCTGTCACCTGTCACCTGTCACCTGTCAACTGTCACCTGTCACCTGTCACCTGTCACCTGTCACCTGTCACCTGTCACCTGTCACCTGTCACTGTCACCTGTCACCTGTCACCTGTCACCTTTCACCTGTCACCTGTCACCTGTCACTGTCACCTGTCACCTGTCACCTGTCACCTGTCACCTGTCACTGTCACCTGTCACCTGTTACTGTGACCTGTCAACTGTACCCTGTCACCTGTCACCTGTCACCTGTCACCTGTCACCTTTCACCTGTCACCTGTCACCTGTCACTGTCACCTGTCACCTGTCACCTGTCACCTGTCACCTGTCACTGTCACCTGTCACCTGTCACCTGTTACCTGTTACCTGTCACCTGTCACCTGTCACCTGGCACCTGTCACCTGTCACCTGTCACCTGTCACTGTCACCTGTCACCTGTCACCTGTCACCTGTCACCTGTCACCTGTCACCTGTCACCTGTCAACTGTCACCTGTCACCTGTCACCTGTCACCTGTCACCTGTCACCTGGCACCTGTCACCTGTCACCTCTCACCTGTCACCTGTCACCTGTCACTTGTCACCTGTCACCTGTCACCTGTCACCTGTCACCTGTCACCTGTCACCTGTCACCTGTCACCTGTCACCTGTCACCTGTCACCTGTCACCTGTCACCTGTCACCTGTCACCTGTCACTTGTCACCTGTCACTGTCACCTGTCACCTGTCACCTGTTACTGTCACCTGTCAACTGTCCCCTCTCACCTGTCACCTGTCACCTGTCACTGTCACCTGTCACCTGTCACCTGTCACCTGTCACCTGTCACCTGTCACCTGTCACCTGTCACCTGTCACCTGTCACCTGTCACTGTCACCTGTGACCTGTCACCTGTCAACTGTCAACTGTCACCTGTCACCTGTCACCTGTCACTGTCACCTGTCACCTGTCACCTCTCACCTGTCACCTGTCACCTGTCACCTGTCACCTGTCACCTGTCACCTGTCACCTGTCACTGTCACCTGTCACCTGTCACCTGTCAACTGTCACCTGTCACCTGTCACCTGTCACCTGTCACCTGTTACCTGTTACCTGTCACCTGTAACCTGTCACCTGGCACCTGTCACCTGTCACCTGTCACCTGTCACCTGTCACCTGTCACCTGTCACCTGTCACCTGTCACCTGTCACCTGTCACCTGTCACCTGTCACCTGTCACCTGTCACCTGTCTCCTGTCACCTGTCACCTGTCACCTGTCACCTGTCACCTGTCACCTGTCACCTGTCACCTCTCACCTGTCACCTGTCACCTGTCACTGTCACCTGTCACTTGTCACCTGTCACCTGTCACCTGTCACCTGTCACCTGTCAACTGTCACCTGTCACCTGTCACCTGTCACCTGTCACCTGTCACCTGTCACCTGTCACCTGTCACTTGTCACCTGTCACTGTCACCTGTCACCTGTCACCTGTCACCTGTCACCTGTCACCTGTCAACTGTCACCTGTCACCTGTCACCTGTCACCTGTCACCTGTCACCTGTCACCTGTCACCTGTCACCTGTCACCTGTCACCTGTTACTGTCACCTGTCACCTGTCACCTGTTACTGGCACCTGTCACCTGTCACCTGTCACCTGTCACTGTATCCTGTCACCTGTCACCTGTCACCTGTTACTGTCACCTGTTACTGTCACCTGTCACCTGTCACCTATCACCTGTCAACTGTCAACTGTCACCTATCACCTGTCACCTGTCACCTGTCACTGTCACCTGTCACCTGTAACCTGTCACCTGTCACCTGTCACCTGTCACCTGTCACTGTCACCTGTCACCTGTCACCTGCCACTGTCACCTGTCACCTGTCACCTGTCACCTGTCACCTGTCACCTGTCACCTGTCAACTGTCACCTGTCACCTGTCACCTGTTACCTGTCACCTGTCACCTGTCACCTGTCACCTGTCACCTGTCACCTGTCACCTGTCAACTGTCACCTGTCACCTGTCACCTGTCACCTGTCACCTGTCACCTGTCACCTGTCAACTGTCACCTGTCACCTGTCACCTGTCACCTGTCACCTGTCACCTGTCAACTGTCACCTGTCACCTGTCACCTGTCACCTGTCACCTGTCACCTGTCACCTGTCACCTGTCACCTGTCACTTGTCACCTGTCACCTGTCACTGTCACCTGTCACCTGTCACCTGTCACCTGCCACTGTCACCCGTCACCTGTCACCTGTCACCTGTCACCTGTCACTGTCACCTGTCACCTGTCATCTGTCACCTCTCACCTGTCACCTGTCACCTGTCACTGTCACCTGTCACCTGTCACCTGTCACCTGTCACCTGTGACCTGCCACTGTCACCTGTCACCTGTCACCTGTCACCTGGCACCTGTCACCTGTCACCTGTCACCTGTCACCTGTCACCTGTCACCTGTCACCTGTCACCTGTCACCTGTCACCTGTCACCTGTCACCTGTCAACTGTCTCCTGTCACCTGTCACCTGTCACCTGTCACCTGTCACCTGTCACCTGTCACCTCTCACCTGTCACCTGTCACCTGTCACCTGTCAACTGTCACCTGTCACCTGTCACCTGTCACCTGTCACCTGTCACCTGTCAACTGTCACCTGTCACCTGTCACCTGTCACCTGTCACCTGTCACCTGTCACCTGTCACCTGTCACTTGTCACCTGTCACCTGTCACTGTCACCTGTCACCTGTCACCTGTCACCTGCCACTGTCACCCGTCACCTGTCACCTGTCACCTGTCACCTGTCACTGTCACCTGTCACCTGTCATCTGTCACCTCTCACCTGTCACCTGTCACCTGTCACTGTCACCTGTCACCTGTCACCTGTCACCTGTCACCTGTCACCTGTCACCTGTCACCTGTCACCTGTCACCTGTCACCTGTCACCTGTCACCTGTCACCTGTCACTGTCACCTGTCACCTGTCACCTGTTACTGTCACCTGTCACCTGTCACCTGTCACCTGTCAACTGTCACCTGTCACCTGTCACCTGTCACCTGTCACCTGTCACCTGTCACTGTCACTGTCACCTGTCACCTGTCACCTGTCAACTGTCTCCTGTCACCTGTCGCCTGTCACCTGTCACCTGTCACCTGTCACCTGTCACCTGTCACCTGTCAACTGTCACCTGTCACCTGTCACCTGTCACCTCTCACCTGTCTCCTGTCACCTGTCACTGTCACCTGTCACCTGTCACCTGTCACCTGTCACCTGTCACCTGTCACCTGTCACCTGTCACCTGTCACCTGTCACCTGTCACCTGTCACTGTCACCTGTCACCTGTCACCTGTTACTGTCACCTGTCACCTGTCACCTGTCACCTGTCACCTGTCACCTGTCACCTGTCACCTGTCACCTGTCACCTGTCACCTGTCACCTGTCACTGTCACCTGTCACCTGTCACCTGTCACCTGTCACCTGTAACTGTCACCTGTCACCTGTCACCTGTCACCTGTCACCTGTCACCTGTCACCTGTCACCTGTCACCTGTCACCTGTCACCTGTCAACTGTCACCTGTCACCTGTCACCTGTCACCTGTCACCTGTCACCTGTCACCTGTCACCTGTCACCTGTCACCTGTCACCTGTCACCTGTCACCTGTCACCTGTCACCTGTCACCTGTCACCTGTCACCTGTCACCTGTCACCTGTCACCTGTCACCTGTCACCTTTCACCTGTCACCTGTCACTGTCACCTGTCACCTGTCACCTGTCACCTGTCACTGTCACCTGTCACCTGTCACCTGTCAACTGTCACCTGTCACCTGTCACCTGTTACCTGTTACCTGTCACCTGTCACCTGTCACCTGGCACCTGTCACCTGTCACCTGTCACCTGTCACCTGTCACCTGCCACTGTCACCTGTCACCTGTCACCTGTCACCTGTCACCTATCACCTCTCACCTGTCGCCTGTCACCTGTCACGTGTCACCTGTCACCTGTCACTCTCACCTGTCACCTGTTACTGTCACCTGTCACCTGTCAACTGTCACCTGTCACCTGTCACCTGTCACCTGTCACCTGTCACCTGTCACCTGTCACCTGTCACCTGTCACCTGTCACCTGTCACCTGTCACCTGTCACCTGTCACCTGTCACCTGTCACCTGTCACCTGTCACCTGTCATCTGTCACCTGTCACCTCTCACCTGTCACCTGTCACCTGTCACCTGTCACCTGTCACCTGTCACCTGTCACCTGTCACTGTCACCTGTCACTGTCACCTGTCACCTGTCACCTGTCAACTGTCACCTGTCACCTGTCACCTGTCACCTGTCACCTGTCACCTGTCACCTGTCACCTGTCACCTGTCACCTGTCACCTGTCACCTGTCACCTGTCACTGTCACCTGTCACCTGTCACCTGTCACCTGTCACCTGTCACCTGTCACCTGTCACCTGTCACCTGTCACCTGTCACTGTCACCTGTCACCTGTCACCTGTCAACTGTCACCTGTCACCTGTCACCTGTCACCTGTTACCTGTTACCTGTCACCTGTCACCTGTCACCTGGCACCTGTCATCTGTCACCTGTCACCTGTCACTGTCACCTGTCACCTGTCACCTGTCACCTGTCGCCTGTCACCTGTCACCTGTCACCTGTCACCTGTCACCTGTCACCTGTCACCTGTCACCTGTCACCTGTCACTGTCACCTGTCACCTGTCACTTGTCACCTGTCACCTGTCACCTGTCACCTGTCACTGTCACCTGTCACCTGTCACCTGTCAACGGTCACCTGTCACCTGTCACCTGTCACCTGTTACCTGTTACCTGTCACCTGTCACCTGTCACCTGGCACCTGTCACCTGTCACCTGTCACCTGCCACTGTCACCTGTCACCTGTTACCTGTTACCTGTCACCTGTCACCTGTCACCTGGCACCTGTCACCTGTCACCTGTCACCTGTCACTCTCACCTGTCACCTGTCACCTGTTACTGTCACCTGTCACCTGTCACCTGTTACCTGTCACCTGTCACCTGTCACCTGGCACCTGTCACCTGTCACCTGTCACCTGTCACTCTCACCTGTCACCTGTTACTGTCACCTGTCACCTGTCACCTGTTAACTGTCACCTGTCACCTGTCACCTGTCACCTGTCACTGTCACCTGTCACCTGTCACCTGTCACCTGTCACCTGTCACCTGTCACCTGTCACCTGTCACCTGTCACCTGTCACCTGTCACCTGTCACCTGTCACTGTCACCTGTCACCTGTCACCTGTCACCTGTCACCTGTCACCTGTCACCTGTCACCTGTCACCTGTCACCTGTCACCTGTCACCTGTCACCTGTCACCTGTCACCTGTCACCTGTCACCTGTCACTGTCACCTGTCACCTGTCACCTGTCACCTGTCACCTGTCACCTGTCAACTGTCACCTGTCACCTGTCACCTGTCACCTGTCACCTATCACCTGTCACCTGTCAACTGTCACCTGTCACCTGTCACCTGTCACCTGTCACTGTCACCTGTCACCTGTCACCTGTCACCTGTCACCTGTCACCTGTCACCTGTCACCTGTCACCTGTCACCTGTCACCTGTCATCTGTCATCTGTCATCTGTCATCTGTCATCTGTCATCTGTCATTTGTCATCTGTCATTTGTCTTCTGTCATCTGTCATCTGTCATCTGTCATCTGTCATCTGTCACATGCCATCTGTCATCTGTCATTTGTCATCTGTCATCTGTCATTTGTCATCTGTTATCTGTCATCTGTCATCTGTCATCTGTCATCTGTCATCTGTCATCTGTCATCTGGCATCTGGCATCTGGCATCTGTCATCTGTCATCTGTTATATGTCATCTGTCATCTGTCATCTGTCATCTGTCATCTGTCATCTGTCATCTGTCATCTGTCATCTGTCATCTGTCATCTGTCATCTGTCATCTGTCATCTGTCATCTGTCATCTGTCATCTGTCATATGTCATCTTGTCATCTGTCATCTGTCATCTGTCATCTGTCATCTCTCATCTCTCATCAGTCATCTGTCGTCTGTCAACTGTCATCTGCCATCTGTCATTTGTCATTTGTCATCTGTCATTTTCTATCATCCGACATCTATCATTTGTCATTTGTTATCTGTCATCTGTCATTTGTCTTCTGTCATCTGTCATCTGTCATCTGTCATCTGTCATCTGTCATCTGTCGTCTGTCATCTGTCATCTGTCATCTGTCATCTGTCATCTGTCATCTGTCATCTGTCATCTGTCATCTGTCACATGCCATCTGTCATCTGTCATCTGTCATCTGTCATCTGTCATCTGTCATTTGTCATCTGTTATCTGTCATCTGTCATCTGTCATCTGTCATCTGTCATCTGTCAGCTGTCATGTGTCATCTGTCATCTGTCATCTGCCATATGTCATCTGTCATCTGTCATCTGTCATCTGTCATCTGTCATCTGTCATCTGTCATCTGCCACATGCCATCTGCCATCTGTCATCTGTCATCTGTCATCTGTCATCTGTCATTTGTCATTTGTCATCTGTCATCTGTCGTCTGTCATTTGTCATATGTCATCTGTCATCTGTCATCTGTCATCTGTCATCTGTCATCTGTCATCTGTCATCTGTCATCTGTCATCTGTCATCTGTCATCTGTCATCCGACATCTATCATTTGTTATCTGTCATCTGTCATTTGTCTTCTGTCATCTGTCATCTGTCATCTGTCATCTGTCATCTGTCATCTGTCATCTGTCATCTGTCATCTGTCATCTGTCATCTGTCATCTGTCATCTGTCATCTGTCACATGCCATCTGTCATCTGTCATCTGTCATCTGTCATCTGTCATTTGTCATCTGTTATCTGTCATCTGTCATCTGTCATCTGTCATCTGTCATCTGTCAGCTGTCATGTGTCATCTGTCATCTGTCATCTGCCATATGTCATCTGTCATCTGTCATCTGTCATCTGTCATCTGTCATCTGTCATCTGTCATCTGTCATCTGTCATCTGTCATCTGCCACATGTCATCTGTCATCTGTCATGTGTCATCTGCCATCTGTCATCTGTCATCTGTCATTTGTCATTTGTCATCTGTCATCTGTCGTCTGTCATTTGTCATCTGTCATCTGTCATCTGTCATCTGTCATCTGTCATCTGTCACCTGTCACCTGTCACTTGTCACCTGTCACCTGTCACCTGTCACCTGCCACCAGTCACCTGTCACCTGTCACCTGTCACCTGTCACCTGTCACCTGTCACCTGTCACCTGTTACCTGTCACCTGTCACCTGTCACCTGTGACCTGTCACCTGTCACCTGTCACCTGTCAACTGTCAACTGTCACTTATCACTGTCACCTGTCACCTGTCACCTGTCACCTGTCACCTGTCACTTGTCACCTGTCACCTGTCACCTGTCACCTGCCACCAGTCACCTGTCACCTGTCACCTGTCACCTGTCACCTGTCACCTGTCACCTGCCACCAGTCACCTGTCACCTGTCACCTGTCACCTGTCACCTGTTACCTGTCACCTTTCACCTGTCACCTGTCACATGTCACCTGTTACCTGTCACCTGTCACCTGTCACATGTCACCTGTCAACTGTCACCTGTCACCTGTCACCTGCCACCAGTCACCTGTCACCTGTCACTTTTCACCTGTCACCTGTCACCTGTCACCTGCCACCAGTCACCTGTCACCTGTGACCTGTCACCTGTCACCTGTCACCTGTCACCTGTCAACTGTCAACTGTCACTTATCACTGTCACCTGTCACCTGTCACCTGTCACCTGTCACCTGTCACTTGTCACCTGTCACCTGTCACCTGTCACCTGCCACCAGTCACCTGTCACCTGTCACCTGTCACCTGTTACCTGTCACCTGTCACCTGTCACATGTCACCTGTCACATGTCACATGTCACCTGTCACCTGTCACCTGTCACCTATCACTGTCACCTGTCACCTGTCACCTGTCACCTGTCACCGTCTCCTGTCACCTGTCACCTGTGACCTGTCACCTGTCACCTGTCACTGTCAACTGTCAACTGTCACCTGTCACCTGTCACCTGTAATCTGTCACCAGCTGTCACCCGTCAACTGTCACCTGTCACCTGTCAACTGTCCCCTGTCACCTGTCACCTATCACTGTCACCTGTCATCTGTCACCTGTCACCTGTCACCTGTCACCTGTCACCGTCACCTGTCACCTGTCACCTGTGACCTGTCACCTGTCCCCTGTCACTGTCAACTCTCAACTGTCACCTGTCACCTGTAATCTGTCACCAGCTGTCACCTGCCACCTGTCAACTGTCACCTGTCACCTGTCACTGTCACCTGTCACCTGTCACCTATCAACTGTCAACTGTCACCTGTCACCTGTCACCTGTCACCTGTCACCTGTGACCTGTCACCTGTGACCTGTCACCTGTGACCTGTCACCTGTCACCTGTCAACTGTCAACTGTCACGTGTCACCTGTCACCTGTCACCTGTCACCTGTCACCTGTCACCTATCACTGTCACCTGTCACCTGTCACCTGTCACCTGTCAACTGTCAACTGTCAACTGTCACTTATCACTGTCACCTGTCACCTGTCACCTGTCACCTGTCACTTGTCACCTCTCACCTGTCACCTGTCACCTGTCACCTGTCTCCTGCCACCAGTCACCTGTCACCTGTCACCTGTCGCCTGTTACCTGTCACCTGTCACCTGTTACATGTCACCTGTTACCTGTCACCTGTCACCTGTCACATGTCACCTGTCAACTGTCACCTGTCACCTGTTACATGTCACCTGTTACCTGTCACCTGTCACCTGTCACTGTCACCTGTCACCTGTCACCTGTCACCTGTCAACTGTCACCTGTCACCTGTCACCTGTCACCTGTCACCTGTCACCTGTCAGCTGTCACCTGTCACCTGTCACCTGTCACTGTCACCTGTCACCTGTCACCTGTCACCTGTCACCTTTCACCTGTCACCTGTCACCTGTCACTGTCACCTGTCACCTGTCACCTGTCACCTGTCACTGTCACCTGTCACCTGTCACCTGGCACCTGTCACCTGTCACCTGTCACCTGTCACCTGTCACCTGTTACCTGTCACCTGTCACCTGTCACCTGTCACTGTCACCTGTCACTTGTCACCTGTCACCTGTCACCTGTCACCTGTCACCTGTCACCTGTCACCTGTCACCTGTCACCTGTCACCTGTCACCTGTCACTGTCACCTGTCACCTGTCACCTGTCACCTGTCAACTGTCACCTGTCACCTGTCACCTGTCACCTGTCACCTGTCACCTGTCACCTGTCAGCTGTCACCTGTCACCTGTCACCTGTCACTGTCACCTGTCACCTGTCACCTGTCACCTTTCACCTGTCACCTGTCACCTGTCACTGTCACCTGTCACCTGTCACCTGTCACCTGTCACCTGTCACTGTCACCTGTCACCTGTTACTGTGACCTGTCAACTGTCCCCTGTCCCCTGTCACCTGTCACCTGTCACCTGTCACCTTTCACCTGTCACCTGTCACCTGTCACCTGTCACTGTCACCTGTCACCTGTCACCTGTCACCTGTCACCTGTCACTGTCACCTGTCACCTGTCACCTGTTACCTGTTACCTGTCACCTGTCACCTGTCACCTGGCACCTGTCACCTGTCACCTGTCACCTGTCACTGTCACCTGTCACCTGTCACCTGTCACCTATCACCTGTCACCTGTCACCTGTCACCTGTCAACTGTCACCTGTCACCTGTCACCTGTCACCTGTCACTGTCACCTGTCACCTGGCACCTGTCACCTGTCACCTCTCACCTGTCACCTGTCACCTGTCACCTGTCACCTGTCACCTGTCACCTGTCACCTGTCACCTGTCACTTGTCACCTGTCACCTGTCACCTGTCACCTGTCACCTGTCACCTGTCACCTGTCACCTGTCACCTGTCACCTGTCACCTGTCACCTGTCACCTGTCACCTGTCACCTGTCACTGTCACCTGTCACCTGTCACCTGTCACTGTCACCTGTCACCTGTCACCTGTCACCTGTCACTGTCACCTGTCACCTGTTACTGTGACCTGTCAACTGTCCCCTGTCACCTGTCACCTGTCACCTGTCACCTTTCACCTGTCACCTGTCACCTGTCACTGTCACCTGTCACCTGTCACCTGTCACCTGTCACCTGTCACTGTCACCTGTCACCTGTCACCTGTTACCTGTTACCTGTCACCTGTCACTTGTCACCTGTCACCTGTCACCTGTCACCTGTCACCTGTCACCTGTCACCTGTCACTTGTCACCTGTCACCTGTCACCTGTCACCTGTCACCTGTCACCTGTCACCTGTCACCTGTCACCTGTCACCTGTCACCTGTCACCTGTCACTGTCACCTGTCACCTGTCACCTGTTACCTGTTACCTGTCACCTGTCACCTGTCACCTGGCACCTGTCACCTGTCACCTGTCACCTGTCACTGTCACCTGTCACCTGTCACCTGTCACCTGTCACCTGTCACCTGTCACCTGTCAACTGTCACCTGTCACCTGTCACCTGTCACCTGTCACTGTCACCTGTCACCTGGCACCTGTCACCTGTCACCTCTCACCTGTCACCTGTCACCTGTCACCTATCAACTGTCAACTGTCACCTGTCACCTGTCACCTGTCACCTGTCACCTGTGACCTGTCACCTGTGACCTGTCACCTGTGACCTGTCACCTGTGACCTGTCACCTGTCAACTGTCAACTGTCACCTGTCACCTGTCACCTGTCACCTGTCACCTGTCACCTGTCACCTATCACTGTCACCTGTCACCTGTCACCTGTCACCTGTCAACTGTCAACTGTCAACTGTCACTTATCACTGTCACCTGTCACCTGTCACCTGTCACCTGTCACCTGTCACTTGTCACCTCTCACCTGTCACCTGTCACCTGTCACCTGTCTCCTGCCACCAGTCACCTGTCACCTGTCACCTGTCGCCTGTTACCTGTCACCTGTCACCTGTTACATGTCACCTGTTACCTGTCACCTGTCACCTGTCACATGTCACCTGTCAACTGTCACCTATCACCTGTCACCTGTTACATGTCACCTGTTACCTGTCACCTGTCAACTGTCACCTGTCACCTGTCACCTGTCACCTGTCACCTGTCACCTGTCAGCTGTCACCTGTCACCTGTCACCTGTCACTGTCACCTGTCACCTGTCACCTGTCACCTTTCACCTGTCACCTGTCACCTGTCACTGTCACCTGTCACCTGTCACCTGTCACTGTCACCTGTCACCTGTCACCTGTCACCTGTCACCTGTCACCTGTCACATGTCACCTGTCACCTGTCACCTGTTACCTGTCACCTGTCACTTGTCACCTGTCACCTGTCACCTGTCACCTGTCACCTGTCACCTGTCACCTGTCACCTGTCACCTGTCACCTGTCACCTGTCACCTGTCACCTGTCAATTGTCACCTGTCACCTGTCACCTGTCACCTGTCACCTGTCACCTGTCACCTGTCACCTGTCACCTGTCACCTGTCACCTGTCACCTGTCACCTGTCACCTGTCACCTGTCACCTGTCACCTGTCACCTGTCACCTGTCACCTGTCACCTGTCACCTGTCACCTGTCACCTGTCACCTGTCACCTGTCACCTGTCACCTGTCACCTTTCACCTTTCACCTGTCACCTGTCACCTGTCACTGTCACCTGTCACCTGTCACCTGTCACCTGTCACTGTCACCTGTCACCTGTTACTGTGACCTGTCAACTGTCCCCTGTCACCTGTCAACTGTCACCTGTCACCTGTCACCTTTCACCTGTCACCTGTCACCTGTCACTGTCACCTGTCACCTGTCACCTGTCACCTGTCACCTGTCACCTGTCACCTGTCACCTGTCACTGTCACCTGTCACCTGTCACCTGTCACCTGTCACCTGTCACCTGTCACCTGTCACCTGTCACCTGTCACCTGTCACCTGTCACCTGTCACCTGTCAACTGTCACCTGTCACCTGTCACCTGTCGCCTGTTACCTGTCACCTGTCACCTGTCACCTGTCACCTGTCACCTGTTACATGTCACCTGTTACCTGTCACCTGTCACCTGTCACCTGTCACTGTCACCTGTCACCTGTCACCTGTCACTGTCACCTGTCACCTGTCACCTGTCACCTGTCACCTGTCACCTGTCACCTGTCACCTGTCACCTGTCACCTGTCACCTGTCACCTGTCACTGTAACCTGTCACTTGTCAGCTGTCACCTGTCACCTGTCACCTGTCACCTGTCACCTGTCACTGTCACCTGTCACCTGTCACCTGTCACCTGTCACTGTCACCTGTCACCTGTCACCTGTCACCTGTCACCTGTCACCTGTCACCTGTCACCTGTCACCTGTCACCTGTCACCTGTCACCTGTCACTGTCACCTGTCACTTGTCACCTGTCACCTGTCACCTGTCACCTGTCACCTGTCACCTGTCACCTGTCACCTGTCACCTGTCACCTGTCACCTGTCACCTGTCACCTGTCACCTGTCACCTGTCAACTGTCACCTGTCACCTGTCACCTGTCGCCTGTTACCTGTCACCTGTCACCTGTTACATGTCACCTGTTACCTGTCACCTGTCACCTGTCACATGTCACCTGTCAACTGTCACCTGTCACCTGTCACCTGTTACATGTCACCTGTTACCTGTCACCTGTCACCTGTCACTGTCACCTGTCACCTGTCACCTGTCACCTGTCAACTGTCACCTGTCACCTGTCACCTGTCACCTGTCACCTGTCACTGTCACCTGTCACCTGTCACCTGTCACCTGTCACCTGTCACCTGTCACCTGTCACCTGTCACCTGTCACCTGTCACCTGTCACCTGTCACCTGTCACCTGTCGCCTGTTACCTGTCACCTGTCACCTGTCACCTGTCACCTGTCACCTGTTACATGTCACCTGTTACCTGTCACCTGTTACATGTCACCTGTTACCTGTCACCTGTCACCTGTCACTGTCACCTGTCACCTGTCACCTGTCACCTGTCACCTGTCAACTGTCACCTGTCACCTGTCACCTGTTACATGTCACCTGTTACCTGTCACCTGTCACTGTCACCTGTCACCTGTCACCTGTCACCTGTCAACTGTCACCTGTCACCTGTCACCTGTCACCTGTCACCTGTCGCTTGTTACCTGTCACCTGTCACCTGTCACCTGTCACCTGTCACCTGTTACATGTCACCTGTTACCTGTCACCTGTTACATGTCACCTGTTACCTGTCACCTGTCACCTGTCACCTGTCACTGTCACCTGTCACCTGTCACCTGTCACTGTCACCTGTCACCTGTCACCTGTCACCTGTCACCTGTCACCTGTCACCTGTCACCTGTCACCTGTCACCTGTCACCTGTCACTGTAACCTGTCACTTGTCAGCTGTCACCTGTCACCTGTCACCTGTCACCTGTCACCTGTCACTGTCACCTGTCACCTGTCACCTGTCACCTGTCACTGTCACCTGTCACCTGTCACCTGTCACCTGTCACCTGTCACCTGTCACCTGTCACCTGTCACCTGTCACCTGTCACCTGTCACCTGTCACTGTCACCTGTCACTTGTCACCTGTCACCTGTCACCTGTCACCTGTCACCTGTCACCTGTCACCTGTCAACTGTCACCTGTCACCTGTCACCTGTCGCCTGTTACCTGTCACCTGTCACCTGTTACATGTCACCTGTTACCTGTCACCTGTCACCTGTCACATGTCACCTGTCAACTGTCACCTGTCACCTGTCACCTGTCACATGTCACCTGTCACCTGTCACCTGTTACCTGTCACCTGTCACTTGTCACCTGTCACCTGTCACCTGTCACCTGTCACCTGTCACCTGTCACCTGTCACCTGTCACCTGTCACCTGTCACCTGTCACCTATCACTGTCACCTGTCACCTGTCACCTGTCACCTGTCAACTGTCAACTGTCAACTGTCACTTATCACTGTCACCTGTCACCTGTCACCTGTCACCTGTCACTTGTCACCTCTCACCTGTCACCTGTCACCTGTCACCTGTCTCCTGCCACCAGTCACCTGTCACCTGTCACCTGTCGCCTGTTACCTGTCACCTGTCACCTGTTACATGTCACCTGTTACCTGTCACCTGTCACCTGTCACATGTCACCTGTCAACTGTCACCTGTCACCTGTCACCTGTTACATGTCACCTGTTACCTGTCACCTGTCACCTGTCAACTGTCACCTGTCACCTGTCACCTGTCACCTGTCACCTGTCACCTGTCAGCTGTCACCTGTCACCTGTCACCTGTCACTGTCACCTGTCACCTGTCACCTGTCACCTTTCACCTGTCACCTGTCACCTGTCACTGTCACCTGTCACCTGTCACCTGTCACTGTCACCTGTCACCTGTCACCTGTCACCTGTCACCTGTCACCTGTCACATGTCACCTGTCACCTGTCACCTGTTACCTGTCACCTGTCACTTGTCACCTGTCACCTGTCACCTGTCACCTGTCACCTGTCACCTGTCACCTGTCACCTGTCACCTGTCACCTGTCACCTGTCACCTGTCAATTGTCACCTGTCACCTGTCACCTGTCAACTGTCACCTGTCACCTGTCACCTGTCACCTGTCACCTGTCACCTGTCACCTGTCACCTGTCACCTGTCACCTGTCACCTGTCACCTGTCACCTGTCACCTGTCACCTGTCACCTGTCACCTGTCACCTGTCACCTGTCACCTGTCACCTGTCACCTGTCACCTGTCACCTTTCACCTTTCACCTGTCACCTGTCACCTGTCACTGTCACCTGTCACCTGTCACCTGTCACCTGTCACCTGTCACTGTCACCTGTCACCTGTTACTGTGACCTGTCAACTGTCCCCTGTCACCTGTCAACTGTCACCTGTCACCTGTCACCTTTCACCTGTCACCTGTCACCTGTCACTGTCACCTGTCACCTGTCACCTGTCACCTGTCACCTGTCACCTGTCACCTGTCACTGTCACCTGTCACCTGTCACCTGTCACCTGTCACCTGTCACCTGTCACCTGTCACCTGTCACCTGTCACCTGTCACCTGTCACCTGTCACCTGTCACCTGTCAACTGTCACCTGTCACCTGTCGCCTGTTACCTGTCACCTGTCACCTGTCACCTGTCACCTGTCACCTGTTACATGTCACCTGTTACCTGTCATCTGTCACCTGTCACCTGTCACTGTCACCTGTCACCTGTCACCTGTCACTGTCACCTGTCACCTGTCACCTGTCACCTGTCACCTGTCACCTGTCACCTGTCACCTGTCACCTGTCACCTGTCACCTGTCACCTGTCACTGTAACCTGTCACTTGTCAGCTGTCACCTGTCACCTGTCACCTGTCACCTGTCACTGTCACCTGTCACCTGTCACCTGTCACCTGTCACTGTCACCTGTCACCTGTCACCTGTCACCTGTCACCTGTCACCTGTCACCTGTCACCTGTCACCTGTCACCTGTCACCTGTCACCTGTCACTGTCACCTGTCACTTGTCACCTGTCACCTGTCACCTGTCACCTGTCACCTGTCACCTGTCACCTGTCACCTGTCACCTGTCACCTGTCACCTGTCACCTGTCACCTGTCACCTGTCACCTGTCAACTGTCACCTGTCACCTGTCACCTGTCGCCTGTTACCTGTCACCTGTCACCTGTTACATGTCACCTGTTACCTGTCACCTGTCACCTGTCACATGTCACCTGTCAACTGTCACCTGTCACCTGTCACCTGTTACATGTCACCTGTTACCTGTCACCTGTCACCTGTCACTGTCACCTGTCACCTGTCACCTGTCACCTGTCAACTGTCACCTGTCACCTGTCACCTGTCACCTGTCACCTGTCACTGTCACCTGTCACCTGTCACCTGTCACCTGTCACCTGTCACCTGTCACCTGTCACCTGTCACCTGTCACCTGTCACCTGTCACCTGTCGCCTGTTACCTGTCACCTGTCACCTGTCACCTGTCACCTGTCACCTGTTACATGTCACCTGTTACCTGTCACCTGTTACATGTCACCTGTTACCTGTCACCTGTCACCTGTCACTGTCACCTGTCACCTGTCACCTGTCACCTGTCACCTGTCAACTGTCACCTGTCACCTGTCACCTGTTACATGTCACCTGTTACCTGTCACCTGTCACTGTCACCTGTCACCTGTCACCTGTCACCTGTCAACTGTCACCTGTCACCTGTCACCTGTCACCTGTCACCTGTCGCCTGTTACCTGTCACCTGTCACCTGTCACCTGTCACCTGTCACCTGTTACATGTCACCTGTTACCTGTCACCTGTTACATGTCACCTGTTACCTGTCACCTGTCACCTGTCACCTGTCACTGTCACCTGTCACCTGTCACCTGTCACTGTCACCTGTCACCTGTCACCTGTCACCTGTCACCTGTCACCTGTCACCTGTCACCTGTCACCTGTCACCTGTCACTGTAACCTGTCACTTGTCAGCTGTCACCTGTCACCTGTCACCTGTCACCTGTCACCTGTCACTGTCACCTGTCACCTGTCACCTGTCACCTGTCACTGTCACCTGTCACCTGTCACCTGTCACCTGTCACCTGTCACCTGTCACCTGTCACCTGTCACCTGTCACCTGTCACCTGTCACCTGTCACTGTCACCTGTCACTTGTCACCTGTCACCTGTCACCTGTCACCTGTCACCTGTCACCTGTCACCTGTCAACTGTCACCTGTCACCTGTCACCTGTCGCCTGTTACCTGTCACCTGTCACCTGTTACATGTCACCTGTTACCTGTCACCTGTCACCTGTCACATGTCACCTGTCAACTGTCACCTGTCACCTGTCACCTGTTACATGTCACCTGTTACCTGTCACCTGTCACCTGTCACTGTCACCTGTCACCTGTCACCTGTCACCTGTCAACTGTCACCTGTCACCTGTCACCTGTCACCTGTCACTGTCACCTGTCACTTGTCACCTGTCACCTGTCACCTGTCACCTGTCACTGTCACCTGTCACCTGTCACCTGTCACCATTCACCTGTCACCTGTCACCTGTCACTGTCACCTGTCACCTGTCACCTGTCACCTGTCACTGTCACCTGTCACCTGT
Source organism: Condylostylus longicornis (assembly GCF_029603195.1). Lineage (NCBI taxonomy): Eukaryota > Metazoa > Arthropoda > Insecta > Diptera > Dolichopodidae > Condylostylus > Condylostylus longicornis. The sequence goes on along the minus strand of NW_026578070.1, from coordinate 906,670 downwards.
CACCTGTCACCTGTCACCTGTCACCTGTCACCTGTCACCTGTCACCTGTCACCTGTCACCTGTCACCTGTCACCTGTCACTGTCACCTGTCACTTGTCACCTGTCACCTGTCACCTGTCACCTGTCACCTGTCACCTGTCACCTGTCACCTGTCACCTGTCACCTGTCACCTGTTACATGTCACCTGTTACCTGTCACCTGTCACCTGTCACATGTCACCTGTCAACTGTCACCTGTCACCTGTCACCTGTTACATGTCACCTGTTACCTGTCACCTGTCACCTGTCACCTGTCACTGTCACCTGTCACCTGTCACCTGTCACCTGTCAACTGTCACCTGTCACCTGTCACCTGTCACCTGTCACCTGTCACCTGTCAGCTGTCACCTGTCACCTGTCACCTGCCACTGTCACCTGTCACCTGTCACCTGTCACCTTTCACCTGTCACCTGTCACCTGTCACTGTCACCTGTCACCTGTCACCTGTCACCTGTCACTGTCACCTGTCACCTGTCACCTGTCACCTGTCACCTGTCACCTGTCACCTGTCACCTGTCACCTGTCACCTGTCACCTGTCACCTGTCACCTGTCACTGTCACCTGTCACTTGTCACCTGTCACCTGTCACCTGTCACCTGTCACCTGTCACCTGTCACCTGTCACCTGTCACCTGTCACCTATCACCTGTCACCTGTCACCTGTCACCTGTCACCTGTCGCCTGTCACCTGTCACCTGTCACCTGTCAACTGTCACCTGTCACCTGTCACCTGTCGCCTGTTACCTGTCACCTGTCACCTGTTACATGTCACCTGTTACCTGTCACCTGTCACCTGTCACATGTCACCTGTCAACTGTCACCTGTCACCTGTCACCTGTTACATGTCACCTGTTACCTGTCACCTGTCACCTGTCACCTGTCACTGTCACCTGTCACCTGTCATCTGTCACCTGTCAACTGTCACCTGTCACCTGTCACCTGTCACCTGTCACCTGTCACCTGTCAGCTGTCACCTGTCACCTCTCACCTGTCACTGTCACCTGTCACCTGTCACCTGTCACCTTTCACCTGTCACCTGTCACCTGTCACTGTCACCTGTCCCCTCTCACCTGTCACCTGTCACTGTCACCTGTCACCTGTTACTGTGACCTGTCAACTGTCCCCTGTCACCTGTCACCTGTCACCTGTCACCTGTCACCTTTCACCTGTCACCTGTCACCTGTCACTGTCACCTGTCACCTGTCACCTGTCACCTGTCACCTGTCACCTGTCACCTGTCACCTGTCACCTGTCACCTGTCACCTGTCACCTGTCACTGTCACCTGTCACTTGTCACCTGTCACCTGTCACCTGTCACCTGTCACCTGTCACCTGTCACCTGTCACCTGTCACCTGTCACTGTCACCTGTCACCTGTCACCTGTCACCTGTCAACTGTCACCTGTCACCTGTCACCTGTCACCTGTCACCTGTCACCTGTCACCTGTCAGCTGTCACCTGTCACCTGTCACCTGTCACTGTCACCTGTCACCTGTCACCTTTCACCTGTCACCTGTCACCTGTCACTGTCACCTGTCACCTGTCACCTGTCACCTGTCACCTGTCACTGTCACCTGTCACCTGTTACTGTGACCTGTCAACTGTCCCCTGTCACCTGTCACCTGTCACCTGTCACCTTTCACCTGTCACCTGTCACCTGTCACTGTCACCTGTCACCTGTCACCTGTCACCTGTCACCTGTCACTGTCACCTGTCACCTGTCACCTGTTACCTGTTACCTGTCACCTGTCACCTGTCACCTGGCACCTGTCACCTGTCACCTGTCACCTGTCACTGTCACCTGTCACCTGTCACCTGTCACCTGTCACCTGTCACCTGTCACCTGTCAACTGTCACCTGTCACCTGTCACCTGTCACCTGTCACTGTCACCTGTCACCTGGCACCTGTCACCTGTCACCTCTCACCTGTCCCCTGTCACCTGTCACTTGTCACCTGTCACCTGTCACCTGTCACCTGTCACCTGTCACCTGTCACTTGTCACCTGTCACCTGTCACCTGTCACCTGTCACCTGTCACCTGTCACCTGTCACCTGTCACCTGTCACCTGTCACCTGTCACCTGTCACCTGTCACCTCTCACCTGTCACCTGTCACCTGTCACCTGTCACCTGTCACCTGTCACCTGTCACCTGTCACCTGTCACCTGTCACCTGTCACCTGTCACCTGTCACCTGTCACTGTCACCTGTCACCTGTCACCTGTTACTGTCACCTGTCAACTGTCCCCTCTCACCTGTCACCTGTCACCTGTCACTGTCACCTGTCACCTGTCACCTGTCACCTGTCACCTGTCACCTGTCACCTGTCACCTGTCACCTGTCACCTGTCACCTGTCACCTGTCACCTGTCACCTGTCACTGTCACCTGTCACCTGTCACCTGTCAACTGTCAACTGTCACCTGTCACCTGTCACTGTCACCTGTCACCTGTCACCTGTCACCTGTCACCTGTCACCTGTCACCTGTCACCTGTCACCTGTCACCTGTCACCTGTCACCTGTCACCTGTCACTGTCACCTGTCACCTGTCACCTGTCAACAGTCACCTGTCACCTGTCACCTGTCACCTGTCACCTGTCACCTGTTACCTGTTACCTGTCACCTGTAACCTGTCACCTGGCACCTGTCACCTGTCACCTGTCACCTGTCACCTGTCACCTGTCACCTGTCACCTGTCACCTGTCACCTGTCACCTGTCACCTGTCACCTGTCAACTGTCTCCTGTCACCTGTCACCTGTCACCTGTCAATTGTCTCCTGTCACCTGTCAACTGTCACCTGTCACCTGTCACCTGTCACCTGTCACCTCTCACCTGTCACCTGTCACCTGTCACTGTCACCTGTCACTTGTCACCTGTCACCTGTCACCTGTCACCTGTCACCTGTCAACTGTCACCTGTCACCTGTCACCTGTCACCTGTCACCTGTCAACTGTCACCTGTCACCTGTCACCTGTCACCTGTCACCTGTCACCTGTCACCTGTCACCTGTCACCTGTCACCTGTCACCTGTCACCTGTCACCTGTTACTGTCACCTGTCACCTGTCACCTGTTACTGGCACCTGTCACCTGTCACCTGTCACCCTTCACCTGTCACCTGTCACTGTATCCTGTCACCTGTCACCTGTCACCTGTCATCTGTTACTGTCACCTGTTACTGTCACCTGTCACCTGTCACCTATCACCTGTCAACTGTCAACTGTCACCTATCACCTGTCACCTGTCACTGTCACCTGTCACCTGTAACCTGTCACCTGTCACCTGTCACCTGTCACCTGTCACTGTCACCTGTCACCTGTCACCTGTCACTGTCACCTGTCACCTGTCACCTGTCACCTGTCACCTGTCACCTGTCACCTGTCAACTGTCACCTGTCACCTGTCACCTGTTACCTGTCACCTGTCGCCTGTCACCTGTCACCTGTCACCTGTCACCTGTCACTGTCACCTGTCACCTGTCACCTGTCAACTGTCACCTGTCACCTGTCACCTGTCACCTGTCACCTGTTACCTGTTACCTGTCACCTGTCACCTGTCACCTGGCACCTGTCACCTGTCACCTGTCACCTGTCACCTGTCACCTGTCACCTGTCACCTGTCACCTGTCACCTGTCAACTGTCTCCTGTCACCTGTCACCTGTCACCTGTCACCTGTCACCTGTCACCTGTCACCTGTCACCTCTCACCTGTCACCTGTCACCTGTCACTGTCACCTGTCACCTGTCACCTGTCACCTGTCACCTGTCACCTGTCACCTGTCACCTGTCACCTGTCAACTGTCACCTGTCACCTGTCACCTGTCACCTGTCACCTGTCACCTGTCACCTGTCACCTGTCACCTGTCACCTGTCACCTGTCACCTGTCACCTGTCACCTGTCACCTGTCACCTGTCACCTGTCACCTGTCACCTGTCACCTGTCACCTGTCACCTGTCACCTGTCACCTGTCACCTGTCACCTTTCACCTGTCACCTGTCACTGTCACCTGTCACCTGTCACCTGTTACCTGTTACCTGTCACCTGTCACCTGTCACCTGGCACCTGTCACCTGTCACCTGTCACCTGTCACCTGTCACCTGTCAACTGTCACCTGTCACCTGTCACCTGTCACCTGTCAACTGTCACCTGTCACCTGTCACCTGTCACCTGTTACCTGTTACCTGTCACCTGTCACCTGTCACCTGGCACCTGTCACCTGTCACCTGTCACCTGCCACTGTCACCTGTCACCTGTCACCTGTTACCTGTTACCTGTCACCTGTCACCTGTCACCTGGCACCTGTCACCTGTCACCTGTCACCTGCCACTGTCACCTGTCACCTGTCACCTGTCACCTCTCACCTGTCACCTGTCACCTGTCACTGTCACCTGTCACCTGTCACCTGTCACCTGTCACCTGTCACCTGTCACCTGTCACCTGTCACCTGTCACCTGTCACCTGTCAACTGTCACCTGTCACCTGTCACCTGTCACCTGTCACCTGTCACCTGTCACCTGTCACCTGTCACCTGTCACCTGTCACCTGTCACCTGTCACCTGTCACCTGTCACCTGTCACCTGTCACCTGTCACCTGTCACCTGTCACCTGTCACCTGTCACCTGTCACCTGTCACCTTTCACCTGTCACCTGTCACCTGTCACTGTCACCTGTCACCTGTCACCTGTTACCTGTTACCTGTCACCTGTCACCTGTCACCTGGCACCTGTCACCTGTCACCTGTCACCTGTCACCTGTCACCTGTCAACTGTCACCTGTCACCTGTCACCTGTCACCTGTCAACTGTCACCTGTCACCTGTCACCTGTCACCTGTTACCTGTTACCTGTCACCTGTCACCTGTCACCTGGCACCTGTCACCTGTCACCTGTCACCTGCCCCTTCACCTGTCACCTGTCACCTGTCACCTGTTACCTGTCACCTGTCACCTGTCACCTGGCACCTGTCACCTGTCACCTGTCACCTGCCACTGTCACCTGTCACCTGTCACCTGTCAGCTGTCACCTGTCACCTGTCACCTGTCACCTGTCACCTGTCAACTGTCTCCTGTCACCTGTCACCTGTCACCTGTCACCTGTCACCTGTCACCTCTCACCTGTCACCTGTCACCTGTCACCTGTCAACTGTCACCTGTCACCTGTCACCTGTCACCTGTCACCTGTCACCTGTCAACTGTCACCTGTCACCTGTCACCTGTCACTTGTCACCTGTCACCTGTCACTGTCACCTGTCACCTGTCACCTGTCACCTGCCACTGTCACCTGTCACCTGCCACTGTCACCTGTCACCTGTCACCTGTCACCTGTCACCTGTCACTGTCACCTGTCACCTGTCATCTGTCACCTCTCACCTGTCACCTGTCACCTGTCACTGTCACCTGTCACCTGTCACCTGTCACCTGTCACCTGTCACCTGTCACCTGTCACCTGTCACCTGTCACCTGTCACTGTCACCTGTCACCTGTCACCTGTTACTGTCACCTGTCACCTGTCACCTGTCAACTGTCACCTGTCACCTGTCACCTGTCACCTGTCACCTGTCACCTGTCACTGTCACTGTCACCTGTCACCTGTCACCTGTCAACTGTCTCCTGTCACCTGTCACCTGTCACCTGTCACCTGTCGCCTGTCACCTGTCACCTGTCACCTGTCAACTGTCACCTGTCACCTGTCACCTGTCACCTGTCACCTCTCACCTGTCACCTGTCACCTGTCACTGTCACCTGTCACCTGTCACCTGTCACCTGTCACCTGTCACCTGTCACCTGTCACCTGTCACCTGTCACCTGTCACCTGTCACTGTCACCTGTCACCTGTTACTGTCACCTGTCACCTGTCAACTGTCACCTGTCACCTGTCACCTGTCACCTGTCACCTGTCACCTGTCACCTGTCACCTGTCACTGTCACCTGTCACCTGTCACCTATCACCTGTAACTGTCACCTGTCACCTGTCACCTGTCACCTGTCACCTGTCACCTGTCACCTGTCACCTGACACCTGTCAACTGTCACCTGTCACCTGTCACCTGTCACCTGTCACCTGTCACCTGTCACCTGTCACCTGTCACCTGTCACCTGTCACCTGTCACCTGTCACCTGTCACCTGTCACCTGTCACCTGTCACCTGTCACCTGTCACCTGTCACCTATCACCTGTCACCTGTCACCTGTCACCTGTCACCTGTCACCTGTCACCTGTCACCTGTCACCTTTCACCTGTCACCTGTCACTGTCACCTGTCACCTGTCACCTGTCACTGTCACCTGTCACCTGTCACCTGTCAACTGTCACCTGTCACCTGTCACCTGTTACCTGTTACCTGTCACCTGTCACCTGTCACCTGGCACCTGTCACCTGTCACCTGTCACCTGTCACCTGCCACTGTCACCTGTCACCTGTCACCTGTCACCTATCACCTCTCACCTGTCGCCTGTCACCTGTCACGTGTCACCTGTCACCTGTCACTCTCACCTGTCACCTGTTACTGTCACCTGTCACCTGTCAACTGTCACCTGTCACCTGTCACCTGTCACCTGTCACTGTCACCTGTCACCTGTCACCTGTCACCTGTCACCTGTCACCTGTCACCTGTCACCTGTCACCTGTCACCTGTCACTGTCACCTGTCACCTGTCACCTGTCACCTGTCACCTGTCACCTGTCACCTGTCACCTGTCACCTGTCACCTGTCACCTGTCACCTGTCACTGTCACCTGTCACCTGTCACCTGTTACTGTCACCTGTCACCTGTCACCTGTCACCTGTCAACTGTCACCTGTCACCTGTCACCTGTCACCTGTTATCTGTTACCTGTCACCTGTCACCTGTCACCTGGCACCTGTCACCTGTCACCTGTCACCTGTCACCTTTCACCTGTCACCTGTCACCTGTCACCTGTCACCTGTCAACTGTCACCTGTCACCTGTCACCTGTCACCTGTCACCTGTCACCTGTCACCTGTCACCTGTCACTTGTCACCTGTCACCTGTCACTGTCACCTGTCACCTGTCACCTGTCACCTGCCACTGTCACCCGTCACCTGTCACCTGTCACCTGTCACCTGTCACTGTCACCTGTCACCTGTCATCTGTCACCTCTCACCTGTCACCTGTCACTGTCACCTGTCACCTGTCACCTGTCACCTGTCACCTGTCACCTGTCACCTGTCACCTGTCACCTGTCACCTGTCACCTGTCACCTGTCACTGTCACCTGTCACCTGTCACCTGTTACTGTCACCTGTCACCTGTCACCTGTCACCTGTCAACTGTCACCTGTCACCTGTCACCTGTCACCTGTCACCTGTCACCTGTCACTGTCACTGTCACCTGTCACCTGTCACCTGTCAACTGTCTCCTGTCACCTGTCACCTGTCACCTGTCACCTGTCACCTGTCACCTGTCACCTGTCACCTGTCAACTGTCACCTGTCACCTGTCACCTGTCACCTCTCACCTGTCTCCTGTCACCTGTCACTGTCACCTGTCACCTGTCACCTGTCACCTGTCACCTGTCACCTGTCACCTGTCACCTGTCACCTGTCACCTGTCACTGTCACTGTCACCTGTCACCTGTCACCTGTTACTGTCACCTGTCACCTGTCACCTGTCAACTGTCACCTGTCACCTGTCACCTGTCACCTGTCACCTGTCACCTGTCACCTGTCACCTGTCACTGTCACCTGTCACCTGTCACCTGTCACCTGTCACCTGTAACTGTCACCTGTCACCTGTCACCTGTCACCTGTCACCTGTCACCTGTCACCTGTCACCTGTCACCTGTCAACTGTCACCTGTCACCTGTCACCTGTCACCTGTCACCTGTCACCTGTCACCTGTCACCTGTCACCTGTCACCTGTCACCTGTCACCTGTCACCTGTCACCTGTCACCTGTCACCTGTCACCTGTCACCTGTCACCTGTCACCTGTCACCTGTCACCTGTCACCTGTCACCTGTCACCTTTCACCTGTCACCTGTCACTGTCACCTGTCACCTGTCACCTGTCACCTGTCACTGTCACCTGTCACCTGTCACCTGTCAACTGTCACCTGTCACCTGTCACCTGTTACCTGTTACCTGTCACCTGTCACCTGTCACCTGGCACCTGTCACCTGTCACCTGTCACCTGTCACCTGTCACCTGTCACCTGCCACTGTCACCTGTCACCTGTCACCTGTCACCTATCACCTCTCACCTGTCGCCTGTCACCTGTCACGTGTCACCTGTCACCTGTCACTCTCACCTGTCACCTGTTACTGTCACCTGTCACCTGTCAACTGTCACCTGTCACCTGTCACCTGTCACCTGTCACTGTCACCTGTCACCTGTCACCTGTCACCTGTCACCTGTCACCTGTCACCTGTCACCTGTCACCTGTCACCTGTCACCTGTCACCTGTCACCTGTCACCTGTCACCTGTCACCTGTCACCTGTCACCTGTCACCTGTCACCTGTCACCTGTCACCTGTCATCTGTCACCTGTCACCTCTCACCTGTCACCTGTCACCTGCCACTTGTCACCTGTCACCTGTCACCTGTCACCTGTCATCTGTCACCTGTCACCTGTCACTGTCACCTGTCACTGTCACCTGTCACCTGTCACCTGTCAACTGTCACCTGTCACCTGTCACCTGTCACCTGTCACCTGTCACCTGTCACCTGTCACCTGTCACCTGTCACCTGTCACCTGTCACCTGTCACCTGTCACCTGTCACCTGTCACTGTCACCTGTCACCTGTCACCTGTCACCTGTCACCTGTCACCTGTCACCTGTCACCTGTCACCTGTCACCTGTCACTGTCACCTGTCACCTGTCACCTGTCAACTGTCACCTGTCACCTGTCACCTGTCACCTGTTACCTGTTACCTGTCACCTGTCACCTGTCACCTGGCACCTGTCATCTGTCACCTGTCACCTGTCACTGTCACCTGTCACCTGTCACCTGTCACCTGTCACCTGTCACCTGTCACCTGTCACCTGTCACCTGTCACCTGTCACCTGTCACCTGTCACCTGTCACCTGTCACTGTCACCTGTCACTTGTCACCTGTCACCTGTCACCTGTCACCTGTCACCTGTCACTGTCACCTGTCACCTGTCACCTGTCAACGGTCACCTGTCACCTGTCACCTGTCACCTGTTACCTGTTACCTGTCACCTGTCACCTGTCACCTGGCACCTGTCACCTGTCACCTGTCACCTGCCACTGTCACCTGTCACCTGTCACCTGTTACCTGTTACCTGTCACCTGTCACCTGTCACCTGGCACCTGTCACCTGTCACCTGTCACCTGTCACGCTCACCTGTCACCTGTCACCTGTTACGGTCACCTGTCACCTGTCACCTGTCAACTGTCACCTGTCACCTGTCACCTGTCACCTGCCACTGTCACCTGTCACCTGTCACCTGTTACCTGTTACCTGTCACATGTCACCTGTCACCTGGCACCTGTCACCTGTCACCTGTCACCTGTCACCTGTCACCTGTCACCTGTCACTCTCACCTGTCACCTGTCACCTGTTACTGTCACCTGTCACCTGTTACCTTTCACCTGTCACCTGTCACCTGGCACCTCTCACCTGTCACCTGTCACCTGTCACTCTCACCTGTCACCTGTTACTGTCACCTGTCACCTGTCACCTGTTAACTGTCACCTGTCACCTGTCACCTGTCACCTGTCACCTGTCACTGTCACCTGTCACCTGTCACCTGTCACCTGTCACCTGTCACCTGTCACTTGTCACCTGTCACCTGTCACCTGTCACCTGTCACCTGTCACCTGTCACCTGTCACCTGTCACCTGTCACTGTCACCTGTCACCTGTCACCTGTCACCTGTCACCTGTCACCTGTCAACTGTCACCTGTCAACTGTCAACTGTCACCTGTCACCTGTCACCTGTCACCTGTCACCTGTCACCTATCACCTGTCACCTGTCAACTGTCACCTGTCACCTGTCACCTGTCACCTGTCACTGTCACCTGTCACCTGTCACCTGTCACCTGTCACCTGTCACCTGTCACCTGTCACCTGTCACCTGTCACCTGTCATCTGTCATCTGTCATCTGTCATCTGTCATCTGTCATCTGTCATCTGTCATTTGTCATCTGTCATTTGTCTTCTGTCATCTGTCATCTGTCATCTGTCATCTGTCATCTGTCACATGCCATCTGTCATCTGTCATTTGTCATCTGTCATCTGTCATTTGTCATCTGTTATCTGTCATCTGTCATCTGTCATCTGTCATCTGTCATCTGTCATCTGTCATCTGGCATCTGGCATCTGGCATCTGTCATCTGTCATCTGTTATATGTCATCTGTCATCTGTCATCTGTCATCTGTCATCTGTCATCTGTCATCTGTCATCTGTCATCTGTCATCTGTCATCTGTCATCTGTCATCTGTCATCTGTCATCTGTCATATGTCATCTTGTCATCTGTCATCTGTCATCTGTCATCTGTCATCTCTCATCTCTCATCTGTCATCTGTCGTCTGTCAACTGTCATCTGCCATCTGTCATTTGTCATTTGTCATCTGTCATTTTCTATCATCCGACATCTATCATTTGTCATTTGTTATCTGTCATCTGTCATTTGTCTTCTGTCATCTGTCATCTGTCATCTGTCATCTGTCATCTGTCATCTGTCGTCTGTCATCTGTCATCTGTCATCTGTCATCTGTCATCTGTCATCTGTCATCTGTCATCTGTCATCTGTCATCTGTCATCTGTCATCTGTCATCTGTCACATGCCATCTGTCATCTGTCATCTGTCATCTGTCATCTGTCATCTGTCATTTGTCATCTGTTATCTGTCATCTGTCATCTGTCATCTGTCATCTGTCATCTGTCAGCTGTCATGTGTCATCTGTCATCTGTCATCTGCCATATGTCATCTGTCATCTGTCATCTGTCATCTGTCATCTGTCATCTGTCATCTGTCATCTGCCACATGTCATCTGCCATCTGTCATCTGTCATCTGTCATCTGTCATCTGTCATTTGTCATTTGTCATCTGTCATCTGTCGTCTGTCATTTGTCATATGTCATCTGTCATCTGTCATCTGTCATCTGTCATCTGTCATCTGTCATCTGTCATCTGTCATCTGTCATCTGTCATCTGTCATCTGTCATCTGTCATCTGTCATCCGTCATCTATCATTTGTTATCTGTCATCTGTCATTTGTCTTCTGTCATCTGTCATCTGTCATCTGTCATCTGTCATCTGTCATCTGTCATCTGTCATCTGTCATCTGTCATCTGTCATCTGTCATCTGTCATCTGTCATCTGTCATCTGTCATCTGTCATCTGTCACATGCCATCTGTCATCTGTCATCTGTCATCTGTCATCTGTCATTTGTCATCTGTTATCTGTCATCTGTCATCTGTCATCTGTCATCTGTCATCTGTCAGCTGTCATGTGTCATCTGTCATCTGTCATCTGCCATATGTCATCTGTCATCTGTCATCTGTCATCTGTCATCTGTCATCTGTCATCTGTCATCTGTCATCTGCCACATGTCATCTGTCATCTGTCATGTGTCATCTGCCATCTGTCATCTGTCATCTGTCATCTGTCATTTGTCATTTGTCATCTGTCATCTGTCGTCTGTCATTTGTCATCTGTCATCTGTCATCTGTCATCTGTCATCTGTCATCTGTCATCTGTCACCTGTCACCTGTCACTTGTCACCTGTCACCTGTCACCTGTCACCTGCCACCAGTCACCTGTCACCTGTCACCTGTCACCTGTCACCTGTCACCTGTCACCTGTCACCTGTTACCTGTCACCTGTCACCTGTCACCTGTGACCTGTCACCTGTCACCTGTCACCTGTCAACTGTCAACTGTCACTTATCACTGTCACCTGTCACCTGTCACCTGTCACCTGTCACCTGTCACTTGTCACATGTCACCTGTCACCTGTCACCTGCCACCAGTCACCTGTCACCTGTCACCTGTCACCTGTCACCTGTCACCTGTCACCTGCCACCAGTCACCTGTCACCTGTCACCTGTCACCTGTCACCTGTCACCTGTTACCTGTCACCTTTCACCTGTCACCTGTCACATGTCATCTGTTACCTGTCACCTGTCACCTGTCACATGTCACCTGTCAACTGTCACCTGTCACCTGTCACCTGCCACCAGTCACCTGTCACCTGTCACTTTTCACCTGTCACCTGTCACCTGTCACCTGCCACCAGTCACCTGTCACCTGTGACCTGTCACCTGTCACCTGTCACCTGTCACCTGTCAACTGTCAACTGTCACTTATCACTGTCACCTGTCACCTGTCACCTGTCACCTGTCACCTGTCACTTGTCACCTGTCACCTGTCACCTGTCACCTGCCACCAGTCACCTGTCACCTGTCACCTGTCACCTGTTACCTGTCACCTGTCAACTGTCAACTGTCACCTATCACCTGTCACCTGTCACTGTCACCTGTCACCTGTCACCTGTAACCTGTCACCTGTCACCTGTCACCTGTCACCTGTCACTGTCACCTGTCACCTGTCACCTGTCACTGTCACCTGTCACCTGTCACCTGTCACCTGTCACCTGTCACCTGTCACCTGTCAACTGTCACCTGTCACCTGTCACCTGTTACCTGTCACCTGTCACCTGTCACCTGTCACCTGTCACCTGTCACCTGTCACTGTCACCTGTCACCTGTCACCTGTCAACTGTCACCTGTCACCTGTCACCTGTCACCTGTCACCTGTTACCTGTTACCTGTCACCTGTCACCTGGCACCTGTCACCTGTCACCTGTCACCTGTCACCTGTCACCTGTCACCTGTCACCTGTCACCTGTCACCTGTCAACTGTCTCCTGTCACCTGTCACCTGTCACCTGTCACCTGTCACCTGTCACCTGTCACCTGTCACCTGTCACCTGTCACCTGTCACCTGTCACTGTCACCTGTCACTGTCACCTGTCACCTGTCACCTGTCACCTGTCACCTGTCACCTGTCACCTGTCACCTGTCACCTGTCACCTGTCAACTGTCACCTGTCACCTGTCACCTGTCACCTGTCACCTGTCACCTGTCACCTGTCACCTGTCACCTGTCACCTGTCACCTGTCACCTGTCACCTGTCACCTGTCACCTGTCACCTGTCACCTGTCACCTGTCACCTGTCACCTGTCACCTGTCACCTGTCACCTGTCACCTGTCACCTGTCACCTTTCACCTGTCACCTGTCACTGTCACCTGTCACCTGTCACCTGTTACCTGTTACCTGTCACCTGTCACCTGTCACCTGGCACCTGTCACCTGTCACCTGTCACCTGTCACCTGTCACCTGTCAACTGTCACCTGTCACCTGTCACCTGTCACCTGTCAACTGTCACCTGTCACCTGTCACCTGTCACCTGTTACCTGTTACCTGTCACCTGTCACCTGTCACCTGGCACCTGTCACCTGTCACCTGTCACCTGCCACTGTCACCTGTCACCTGTCACCTGTCACCTGTTACCTGTTACCTGTCACCTGTCACCTGGCACCTGTCACCTGTCACCTGTCACCTGCCACTGTCACCTGTCACCTGTCACCTGTCACCTCTCACCTGTCACCTGTCACCTGTCACTGTCACCTGTCACCTGTCACCTGTCACCTGTCACCTGTCACCTGTCACCTGTCACCTGTCACCTGTCACCTGTCACCTGTCAACTGTCACCTGTCACCTGTCACCTGTCACCTGTCACCTGTCACCTGTCACCTGTCACCTGTCACCTGTCACCTGTCACCTGTCACCTGTCACCTGTCACCTGTCACCTGTCACCTGTCACCTGTCACCTGTCACCTGTCACCTGTCACCTGTCACCTGTCACCTGTCACCTGTCACCTTTCACCTGTCACCTGTCACCTGTCACTGTCACCTGTCACCTGTCACCTGTTACCTGTTACCTGTCACCTGTCACCTGTCACCTGGCACCTGTCACCTGTCACCTGTCACCTGTCACCTGTCAACTGTCACCTGTCACCTGTCACCTGTCACCTGTCAACTGTCACCTGTCACCTGTCACCTGTCACCTGTTACCTGTTACCTGTCACCTGTCACCTGTCACCTGGCACCTGTCACCTGTCACCTGTCACCTGCCCCTTCACCTGTCACCTGTCACCTGTCACCTGTTACCTGTCACCTGTCACCTGTCACCTGGCACCTGTCACCTGTCACCTGTCACCTGCCACTGTCACCTGTCACCTGTCACCTGTCAGCTGTCACCTGTCACCTGTCACCTGTCACCTGTCACCTGTCAACTGTCTCCTGTCACCTGTCACCTGTCACCTGTCACCTGTCACCTGTCACCTCTCACCTGTCACCTGTCACCTGTCACCTGTCAACTGTCACCTGTCACCTGTCACCTGTCACCTGTCACCTGTCACCTGTCAACTGTCACCTGTCACCTGTCACCTGTCACCTGTCACCTGTCACTTGTCACCTGTCACCTGTCACTGTCACCTGTCACCTGTCACCTGTCACCTGCCACTGTCACCTGTCACCTGCCACTGTCACCTGTCACCTGTCACCTGTCACCTGTCACCTGTCACTGTCACCTGTCACCTGTCATCTGTCACCTCTCACCTGTCACCTGTCACCTGTCACTGTCACCTGTCACCTGTCACCTGTCACCTGTCACCTGTCACCTGTCACCTGTCACCTGTCACCTGTCACCTGTCACCTGTCACTGTCACCTGTCACCTGTCACCTGTTACTGTCACCTGTCACCTGTCACCTGTCACCTGTCAACTGTCACCTGTCACCTGTCACCTGTCACCTGTCACTGTCACTGTCACCTGTCACCTGTCACCTGTCAACTGTCTCCTGTCACCTGTCACCTGTCACCTGTCACCTGTCGCCTGTCACCTGTCACCTGTCACCTGTCAACTGTCACCTGTCACATGTCACCTGTCACCTGTCACCTCTCACCTGTCACCTGTCACCTGTCACTGTCACCTGTCACCTGTCACCTGTCACCTGTCACCTGTCACCTGTCACCTGTCACCTGTCACCTGTCACCTGTCACCTGTCACTGTCACCTGTCACCTGTTACTGTCACCTGTCACCTGTCAACTGTCACCTGTCACCTGTCACCTGTCACCTGTCACCTGTCACCTGTCACCTGTCACCTGTCACTGTCACCTGTCACCTGTCACCTATCACCTGTAACTGTCACCTGTCACCTGTCACCTGTCACCTGTCACCTGTCACCTGTCACCTGTCACCTCTCACCTGTCACCTGTCACCTGTCACTGTCACCTGTCACCTGTCACCTGTCACCTGTCACCTGTCACCTGTCACCTGTCACCTGTCACCTGTCACCTGTCACCTGTCACCTGTCACTGTCACCTGTCACCTGTTACTGTCACCTGTCACCTGTCAACTGTCACCTGTCACCTGTCACCTGTCACCTGTCACCTGTCACCTGTCACCTGTCACCTGTCACCTGTCACCTATCACCTGTCACCTGTCACCTGTCACCTGTCACCTGTCACCTGTCACCTGTCACCTGTCACCTTTCACCTGTCACCTGTCACTGTCACCTGTCACCTGTCACCTGTCACTGTCACCTGTCACCTGTCACCTGTCAACTGTCACCTGTCACCTGTCACCTGTTACCTGTTACCTGTCACCTGTCACCTGTCACCTGGCACCTGTCACCTGTCACCTGTCACCTGTCACCTGCCACTGTCACCTGTCACCTGTCACCTATCACCTCTCACCTGTCGCCTGTCACCTGTCACGTGTCACCTGTCACCTGTCACTCTCACCTGTCACCTGTTACTGTCACCTGTCACCTGTCAACTGTCACCTGTCACCTGTCACCTGTCACCTGTCACCTGTCACTGTCACCTGTCACCTGTCACCTGTCACCTGTCACCTGTCACCTGTCACCTGTCACCTGTCACCTGTCACCTGTCACCTGTCACTGTCACCTGTCACCTGTCACCTGTCACCTGTCACCTGTCACCTGTCACCTGTCACCTGTCACCTGTCACCTGTCATCTGTCACCTGTCACTGTCACCTGTCACCTGTCACCTGTTACTGTCACCTGTCACCTGTCACCTGTCAACTGTCACCTGTCACCTGTCACCTGTCACCTGTTATCTGTTACCTGTCACCTGTCACCTGTCACCTGGCACCTGTCACCTGTCACCTGTCACCTGTCACCTGTCACCTGTCACCTGTCACCTGTCACCTGTCACCTGTCAACTGTCACCTGTCACCTGTCACCTGTCACCTGTCACCTGTCACCTGTCACCTGTCACCTGTCACTTGTCACCTGTCAGCTGTCACTGTCACCTGTCACCTGTCACCTGTCACCTGCCACTGTCACCCGTCACCTGTCACCTGTCACCTGTCACCTGTCACTGTCACCTGTCACCTGTCATCTGTCACCTCTCACCTGTCACCTGTCACCTGTCACTGTCACCTGTCACCTGTCACCTGTCACCTGTCACCTGTCACCTGTCACCTGTCACCTGTCACCTGTCACCTGTCACCTGTCACCTGTCACTGTCACCTGTCACCTGTCACCTGTTACTGTCACCTGTCACCTGTCACCTGTCACCTGTCAACTGTCACCTGTCACCTGTCACCTGTCACCTGTCACCTGTCACCTGTCACTGTCACTGTCACCTGTCACCTGTCACCTGTCAACTGTCTCCTGTCACCTGTCACCTGTCACCTGTCACCTGTCACTTGTCACCTGTCACCTGTCACCTGTCAACTGTCACCTGTCACCTGTCACCTGTCACCTCTCACCTGTCTCCTGTCACCTGTCACTGTCACCTGTCACCTGTCACCTGTCACCTGTCACCTGTCACCTGTCACCTGTCACCTGTCACCTGTCACCTGTCACCTGTCACCTGTCACTGTCACCTGTCACCTGTCACCTGTTACTGTCACCTGTCACCTGTCACCTGTCAACTGTCACCTGTCACCTGTCACCTGTCACCTGTCACCTGTCACCTGTCACCTGTCACCTGTCACTGTCACCTGTCACCTGTCACCTGTCACCTGTAACTGTCACCTGTCACCTGTCACCTGTCACCTGTCACCTGTCACCTGTCACCTGTCACCTGTCACCTGTCACCTGTCACCTGTCAACTGTCACCTGTCACCTGTCACCTGTCACCTGTCACCTGTCACCTGTCACCTGTCACCTGTCACCTGTCACCTGTCACCTGTCACCTGTCACCTGTCACCTGTCACCTGTCACCTGTCACCTGTCACCTGTCACCTGTCACCTGTCACCTGTCACCTGTCACCTGTCACCTGTCACCTGTCACCTTTCACCTGTCACCTGTCACTGTCACCTGTCACCTGTCACCTGTCACCTGTCACTGTCACCTGTCACCTGTCACCTGTCAACTGTCACCTGTCACCTGTCACCTGTTACCTGTTACCTGTCACCTGTCACCTGTCACCTGGCACCTGTCACCTGTCACCTGTCACCTGTCACCTGTCACCTGTCACCTGCCACTGTCACCTGTCACCTGTCACCTGTCACCTGTCACCTGTCACCTATCACCTCTCACCTGTCGCCTGTCACCTGTCACGTGTCACCTGTCACCTGTCACTCTCACCTGTCACCTGTTACTGTCACCTGTCAACTGTCACCTGTCACCTGTCACCTGTCACCTGTCACCGTCACCTGTCACCTGTCACCTGTCACTTGTCACCTGTCACCTGTCACCTGTCACCTGTCACCTGTCACCTGTCACCTGTCACCTGTCACCTGTCACCTGTCACCTGTCACCTGTCACCTGTCACCTGTCACCTGTCACCTGTCATCTGTCACCTGTCACCTCTCACCTGTCACCTGTCACCTGCCACTTGTCACCTGTCACCTGTCACCTGTCACCTGTCACTGTCACCTGTCACCTGTCACCTGTCACCTGTCAACTGTCACCTGTCACCTGTCACCTGTCACCTGTCACCTGTCACCTGTCACCTGTCACCTGTCACCTGTCACCTGTCACCTGTCACCTGTCACCTGTCACCTGTCACTGTCACCTGTCACCTGTCACCTGTCACCTGTCACCTGTCACCTGCCACCTGTCACCTGTCACCTGTCACTGTCACCTGTCACCTGTCACCTGTCAACTGTCACCTGTCACCTGTCACCTGTCACCTGTTACCTGTTACCTGTCACCTGTCACCTGTCACCTGGCACCTGTCATCTGTCACCTGTCACCTGTCACTGTCACCTGTCACCTGTCACCTGTCACCTGTCACCTGTCACCTGTCACCTGTCACCTGTCACCTGTCACCTGTCACCTGTCACCTGTCACCTGTCACTGTCACCTGTCACTTGTCACCTGTCACCTGTCACCTGTCACCTGTCACTGTCACCTGTCACCTGTCACCTGTCAACGGTCACCTGTCACCTGTCACCTGTCACCTGTTACCTGTTACCTGTCACCTGTCACCTGTCACCTGGCACCTGTCACCTGTCACCTGTCACCTGCCACTGTCACCTGTCACCTGTCACCTGTTACCTGTTACCTGTCACCTGTCACCTGGCACCTGGCACCTGTCACCTGTCACCTGTCACTCTCACCTGTCACCTGTCACCTGTTACGGTCACCTGTCACCTGTCACCTGTCAACTGTCACCTGTCACCTGTCACCTGTCACCTGCCACTGTCACCTGTCACCTGTCACCTGTTACCTGTTACCTGTCACATGTCACCTGTCACCTGGCACCTGTCACCTGTCACCTGTCACCTGTCACCTGTCACTCTCACCTGTCACCTGTCACCTGTTACTGTCACCTGTCACCTGTTACCTTTCACCTGTCACCTGTCACCTGGCACCTGTCACCTGTCACCTGTCACCTGTCACTCTCACCTGTCACCTGTTACTGTCACCTGTCACCTGTCACCTGTTAACTGTCACCTGTCACCTGTCACCTGTCACCTGTCACTGTCACCTGTCACCTGTCACCTGTCACCTGTCACCTGTCACTTGTCACTTGTCACCTGTCACCTGTCACCTGTCACCTGTCACCTGTCACCTGTCACCTGTCACCTGTCACCTGTCACTGTCACCTGTCACCTGTCACCTGTCACCTGTCACCTGTCACCTGTCAACTGTCAACTGTCACCTGTCACCTGTCACCTGTCACCTGTCACCTGTCACCTATCACCTGTCACCTGTCAACTGTCACCTGTCACCTGTCACCTGTCACCTGTCACTGTCACCTGTCACCTGTCACCTGTCACCTGTCACCTGTCACCTGTCACCTGTCACCTGTCACCTGTCACCTGTCATCTGTCATCTGTCATCTGTCATCTGTCATCTGTCATCTGTCATCTGTCATTTGTCATCTGTCATTTGTCTTCTGTCATCTGTCATCTGTCATCTGTCATCTGTCATCTGTCACATGCCATCTGTCATCTGTCATTTGTCATCTGTCATCTGTCATTTGTCATCTGTTATCTGTCATCTGTCATCTGTCATCTGTCATCTGTCATCTGTCATCTGGCATCTGGCATCTGGCATCTGTCATCTGTCATCTGTTATATGTCATCTGTCATCTGTCATCTGTCATATGTCATCTGTCATCTGTCATCTGTCATCTGTCATCTGTCATCTGTCATCTGTCATCTGTCATCTGTCATCTGTCATCTGTCATATGTCATCTTGTCATCTGTCATCTGTCATCTGTCATCTGTCATCTCTCATCTCTCATCTGTCATCTGTCGTCTGTCAACTGTCATCTGCCATCTGTCATTTGTCATTTGTCATCTGTCATTTTCTATCATCCGACATCTATCATTTGTCATTTGTTATCTGTCATCTGTCATTTGTCTTCTGTCATCTGTCATCTGTCATCTGTCATCTGTCGTCTGTCATCTGTCATCTGTCATCTGTCATCTGTCATCTGTCATCTGTCATCTGTCATCTGTCATCTGTCATCTGTCATCTGTCACATGCCATCTGTCATCTGTCATCTGTCATCTGTCATCTGTCATCTGTCATTTGTCATCTGTTATCTGTCATCTGTCATCTGTCATCTGTCATCTGTCATCTGTCAGCTGTCATGTGTCATCTGTCATCTGTCATCTGCCATATGTCATCTGTCATCTGTCATCTGTCATCTGTCATCTGTCATCTGTCATCTGTCATCTGCCACATGTCATCTGCCATCTGTCATCTGTCATCTGTCATCTGTCATCTGTCATTTGTCATTTGTCATCTGTCATCTGTCGTCTGTCATTTGTCATATGTCATCTGTCATCTGTCATCTGTCATCTGTCATCTGTCATCTGTCATCTGTCATCTGTCATCTGTCATCTGTCATCTGTCATCTGTCATCTGTCATCTGTCATCTGTCATCCGACATCTATCATTTGTTATCTGTCATCTGTCATTTGTCTTCTGTCATCTGTCATCTGTCATCTGTCATCTGTCATCTGTCATCTGTCATCTGTCATCTGTCATCTGTCATCTGTCATCTGTCATCTGTCATCTGTCATCTGTCATCTGTCATCTGTCATCTGTCATCTGTCACATGCCATCTGTCATCTGTCATCTGTCATCTGTCATCTGTCATTTGTCATCTGTTATCTGTCATCTGTCATCTGTCATCTGTCATCTGTCATCTGTCAGCTGTCATGTGTCATCTGTCATCTGTCATCTGCCATATGTCATCTGTCATCTGTCATCTGTCATCTGTCATCTGTCATCTGTCATCTGTCATCTGTCATCTGTCATCTGTCATCTGTCATCTGCCACATGTCATCTGTCATCTGTCATGTGTCATCTGCCATCTGTCATCTGTCATCTGTCATCTGTCATTTGTCATTTGTCATCTGTCATCTGTCGTCTGTCATTTGTCATCTGTCATCTGTCATCTGTCATCTGTCATCTGTCATCTGTCATCTGTCACCTGTCACCTGTCACTTGTCACCTGTCACCTGTCACCTGTCACCTGCCACCAGTCACCTGTCACCTGTCACCTGTCACCTGTCACCTGTCACCTGTCACCTGTCACCTGTTACCTGTCACCTGTCACCTGTCACCTGTGACCTGTCACCTGTCACCTGTCACCTGTCAACTGTCAACTGTCACTTATCACTGTCACCTGTCACCTGTCACCTGTCACCTGTCACCTGTCACTTGTCACCTGTCACCTGTCACCTGTCACCTGCCACCAGTCACCTGTCACCTGTCACCTGTCACCTGTCACCTGTCACCTGTCACCTGCCACCAGTCACCTGTCACCTGTCACCTGTCACCTGTCACCTGTCACCTGTTACCTGTCACCTTTCATCTGTCACCTGTCACATGTCATCTGTTACCTGTCACCTGTCACCTGTCACATGTCACCTGTCAACTGTCACCTGTCACCTGTCACCTGCCACCAGTCACCTGTCACCTGTCACTTTTCACCTGTCACCTGTCACCTGTCACCTGCCACCAGTCACCTGTCACCTGTGACCTGTCACCTGTCACCTGTCACCTGTCACCTGTCAACTGTCAACTGTCACTTATCACTGTCACCTGTCACCTGTCACCTGTCACCTGTCACCTGTCACTTGTCACCTGTCACCTGTCACCTGTCACCTGCCACCAGTCACCTGTCACCTGTCACCTGTCACCTGTTACCTGTCACCTGTCACCTGTCACATGTCACCTGTCACATGTCACCTGTCACCTGTCACCTGTCACCTATCACTGTCACCTGTCACCTGTCACCTGTCACCTGTCACCGTCTCCTGTCACCTGTCACCTGTGACCTGTCACCTGTCACCTGTCACTGTCAACTGTCAACTGTCACCTGTCACCTGTCACCTGTAATCTGTCACCAGCTGTCACCTGTCAACTGTCACCTGTCACCTGTCAACTGTCCCCTGTCACCTGTCACCTATCACTGTCACCTGTCATCTGTCACCTGTCACCTGTCACCTGTCACCTGTCACCTGTCACCTGTCACCTGTCACCTGTCACCTGTCACCTGTCACCTGTCACTTTCACCTGTCACCTGTCACCTGTCAACTGTCACCTGTCACCTGTCACCTGTCACCTGTCACCTGTTACCTGTTACCTGTCACCTGTAACCTGTCACCTGGCACCTGTCACCTGTCACCTGTCACCTGTCACCTGTCACCTGTCACCTGTCACCTGTCACCTGTCACCTGTCACTGTCACCTGTCACTTGTCACCTGTCACCTGTCACCTGTCACCTGTCACCTGTCACCTGTCACCTGTCACCTGTCACCTGTCACTGTCACCTGTCACTTGTCACCTGTCACCTGTCACCTGTCACCTGTCACCTGTCACCTGTCACCTGTCACCTGTCACCTGTCACCTGTCACTGTCACCTGGCACCTGTCACCTGTCACCTGTCACCTGTCACCTGTCACCTGTCACCTGTCACCTGTCACCTGTCACCTGTCACCTGTCACCTGTCACCTGTCACTGTCACCTGTCACTTGTCACCTGTCACCTGTCACCTGTCACCTGTCACCTGTCACCTGTCACCTGTCACCTGTCACCTGTCACCTGTCACTGTCACCTGTCACCTGTCACCTGTCACCTGTCAACTGTCACCTGTCACCTGTCACCTATCACCTGTCACCTGTCACCTGTCACCTGTCACTGTCACCTGTCACCTGTCACCTGTCACCTGTCACTGTCACCTGTCACTTGTCACCTGTCACCTGTCACCTGTCACCTGTCACCTGTCACCTGTCACCTGTCACCTGTCACCTGTCACCTGTCACTGTCACCTGTCACCTGTCACCTGTCACCTGTCAACTGTCACCTGTCACCTGTCACCTGTCACCTGTCACCTGTCACCTGTCACCTGTCACTGTCACCTGTCACCTGTCACCTGTCACCTGTCACCTGTCACTGTCACCTGTCACCTGTTACTGTGACCTGTCAACTGTCCCCTGTCACCTGTCACCTGTCACCTGTCACCTGTCACCTTTCACCTGTCACCTGTCACCTGTCACTGTCACCTGTCACCTGTCACCTGTCACCTGTCACCTGTCACTGTCACCTGTCACCTGTCACCTGTTACCTGTTACCTGTCACCTGTCACCTGTCACCTGGCACCTGTCACCTGTCACCTGTCACCTGTCACTGTCACCTGTCACCTGTCACCTGTCACCTGTCACCTGTCACCTGTCACCTGTCACCTGTCAACTGTCACCTGTCACCTGTCACCTGTCACCTGTCACTGTCACCTGTCACCTGGCACCTGTCACCTGTCACCTCTCACCTGTCACCTGTCACCTGTCACTTGTCACCTGTCACCTGTCACCTGTCACCTGTCACCTGTCACCTGTCACCTGTCACCTGTCACCTGTCACCTGTCACCTGTCACCTGTCACCTGTCACCTGTCACCTGTCACCTGTCACCTGTCACCTGTCACCTGTCACCTGTCACCTGTCACTGTCACCTGTCACCTGTCACCTGTTACTGTCACCTGTCAACTGTCCCCTCTCACCTGTCACCTGTCACTTGTCACCTGTCACTGTCACCTGTCACCTGTCACCTGTCACCTGTCACCTGTCAACTGTCACCTGTCACCTGTCACCTGTCACCTGTCACCTGTCACCTGTCACCTGTCACCTGTCACCTGTCACCTGTCACCTGTCACCTGTTACTGTCACCTGTCACCTGTTACTGGCACTTGTCACCTGTCACCTGTCACCTGTCACCTGTCACCTGTCACTGTATCCTGTCACCTGTCACCTGTCACCTGTCATCTGTTACTGTCACCTGTTACTGTCACCTGTCACCTGTCACCTATCACCTGTCAACTGTCACCTATCACCTGTCACCTGTCACCTGTCACTGTCACCTGTCACCTGTCACCTGTAACCTGTCACCTGTCACCTGTCACCTGTCACCTGTCACCTGTCACTGTCACCTGTCACCTGTCACCTGTCACTGTCACCTGTCACCTGTCACCTGTCACCTGTCACCTGTCACCTGTCACCTGTCACCTGTCAACTGTCACCTGTCACCTGTCACCTGTCACCTGTCACCTGTCACCTGTCACCTGTCACCTGTCACCTGTCACTGTCACCTGTCACCTGTCACCGGTTAACTGTCACCTGTCACCTGTCACCTGTCACCTGTCACCTGTCACCTGTTACCTGTTACCTGTCACCTGTCACCTGTCACCTGGCACCTGTCACCTGTCACCTGTCACCTGTCACCTGTCACCTGTCACCTGTCACCTGTCACCTGTCACCTGTCACCTGTCAACTGTCACCTGTCACCTGTCACCTGTCACCTGTCACCTGTCACCTGTCACCTGTCACCTGTCACCTGTCACCTGTCACCTGTCACTGTCACCTGTCACCTGTCACCTGTCAACTGTCACCTGTCACCTGTCACCTGTCACCTGTTACCTGTCACCTGTCACCTGTCACCTGGCACCTGTCATCTGTCACCTGTCACCTGTCACCTGTCACCTGTCACCTGTCACCTGTCACCTGTCACCTGTCACCTGTCACCTGTCACCTGTCACCTGTCACCTGTCACCTGTCACCTGTCACCTGTCACCTGTCACCTGTCACCTTTCACCTGTCACCTGTCACCTGTCACTGTCACCTGTCACCTGTCACCTGTTACCTGTTACCTGTCACCTGTCACCTGTCACCTGGCACCTGTCACCTGTCACCTGTCACCTGTCACCTGTCACCTGTCAACTGTCACCTGTCACCTGTCACCTGTCACCTGTCAACTGTCACCTGTCACCTGTCACCTGTCACCTGTTACCTGTTACCTGTTACCTGTCACCTGTCACCTGTCACCTGGCAACTGTCACCTGTCACCTGTCACCTGCCACTGTCACCTGTCACCTGTCACCTGTCACCTGTTACCTGTTACCTGTCACCTGTCACCTGTCACCTGGCACCTGTCACCTGTCACCTGTCACCTGCCACTGTCACCTGTCACCTGTCACCTGGCACCTGTCACCTGTCACCTGTCACCTGTCACCTGTCACCTGTCACCTGTCAACTGTCACCTGTCACCTGTCACCTGTCACCTGTCACCTGTCACCTGTCACCTGTCACCTGTCACCTGTCACCTGTCACCTGTCACCTGTCACCTGTCACCTGTCACCTGTCACTGTCACCTGTCACCTGTCACCTGTCACCTGTCACCTGTCACCTGTCACCTGTCACCTGTCACCTGTCACCTGTCACCTGTCACCTGTCACCTGTCACCTGTCACTGTCACCTGTCACCTGTCACCTGTCAACTGTCACATGTCACCTGTCACCTGTTACCTGTTACTTGTCACCTGTCACCTGTCACCTGGCACCTGTCATCTGTCACCTGTCACCTGTCACTGTCACCTGGCACCTGTCACCTGTCTCCTGTCACCTGCCACTGTCACCTGTCACCTGTCACCTGTCACCTGGCACCTGTCACCTGTCACCTGTCACCTGTCACCTGTCACCTGTCACCTGTCAACTGTCACCTGTCACCTGTCACCTGTCACCTGTCACCTGTCACCTGTCACCTGTCACCTGTCACCTGTCACCTGTCACCTGTCACCTGTCACTGTCACCTGTCACCTGTCACCTGTCACCTGTCACCTGTCACCTGTCACCTGTCACCTGTCACCTGTCACCTGTCACCTGTCACCTGTCACTGTCACCTGTCACCTGTCACCTGTCAACTGTCACCTGTCACCTGTCACCTGTCACCTGTCACCTGTCACCTGTCACCTGTTACCTGTTACCTGTCACCTGTTACCTGTTACCTGTCACCTGTCACCTGTCACCTGGCACCTGTCACCTGTCACCTGTCACCTGCCACTGTCACCTGTCACCTGTCACCTGTCACCTGTTACCTGTTACCTGTCACCTGTCACCTGTCACCTGGCACCTGTCACCTGTCACCTGTCACCTGCCACTGTCACCTGTCAGCTGTCACTGTCACCTGTCACCTGTCAACTGTCACCTGTCACCTGTCACCTGTCACCTGTCACCTGTCACCTGTCACCTGTCACCTGTCACCTGTCACCTGTCACCTGTCACCTGTCACTGT
Source organism: Condylostylus longicornis (assembly GCF_029603195.1). Lineage (NCBI taxonomy): Eukaryota > Metazoa > Arthropoda > Insecta > Diptera > Dolichopodidae > Condylostylus > Condylostylus longicornis. Next base: position 880,587 of record NW_026578070.1, on the reverse strand, counting down.
CACCTGTCACCTGTCACCTGTCACCTGTCACCTGTCACCTGTCACCTGTCAACTGTCACCTGTCACCTGTCACCTGTCACCTGTCACCTGTCACCTGTCACCTGTCACCTGTCACCTGTCACCTGTCACCTGTCACCTGTCACCTGTCACTGTCACCTGTCACCTGTCACCTGTCACCTGTCACCTGTCACCTGTCACCTGTCACCTGTCACCTGTCACCTGTCACCTGTCACCTGTCACCTGTCACTGTCACCTGTCACCTGTCACCTGTCAACTGTCACCTGTCACCTGTCACCTGTCACCTGTTACCTGTCACCTGTCACCTGTCACCTGGCACCTGTCATCTGTCACCTGTCAGCTGTCACTGTCACCTGTCACCTGTCACCTGTCACCTGTCACCTGTCACCTGTCACCTGTCACCTGTCACCTGTCACCTGTCACCTGTCACCTGTCACCTGTCACCTGTCACCTGTCACCTGTCACCTGTCACTGTCACCTGTCACCTGTCACTTGTCACCTGTCACCTGTCACCTGTCACCTGTCACCTGTCACCTGTCACTGTCACCTGTCACCTGTCACCTGTCACCTGTCAACGGTCACCTGTCACCTGTCACCTGTCACCTGTTACCTGTTACCTGTCACCTGTCACCTGTCACCTGGCACCTGTCACCTGTCACCTGTCACCTGTCACCTGCCACTGTCACCTGTCACCTGTCACCTGTTACCTGTTACCTGTCACCTGTCACCTGTCACCTGGCACCTGTCACCTGTCACTCTCACCTGTCACCTGTCACCTGTTACTGTCACCTGTCACCTGTCACCTGTCAACTGTCACCTGTCACCTGTCACCTGTCACCTGCCACTGTCACCTGTCACCTGTCACCTGTTACCTGTTACCTGTCACATGTCACCTGTCACCTGGCACCTGTCACCTGTCACCTGTCGCCTGTCACCTGTCACTCTCACCTGTCACCTGTCACCTGTTACTGTCACCTGTCACCTGTCACCTGTCACCTGTTACCTGTCACCTGTCACCTGGCACCTGTCACCTGTCACCTGTCACCTGTCACTCTCACCTGTCACCTGTCACCTGTTACTGTCACCTGTCACCTGTCACCTGTTAACTGTCACCTGTCACCTGTCACCTGTCACCTGTCACCTGTCACCTGTCACCTGTCACCTGTCACCTGTCACCTGTCACCTGTCACCTGTCACCTGTCACCTGTCACCTGTCACCTGTCACCTGTCACCTGTCACCTGTCACCTGTCACCTGTCACCTGTCACCTGTCACCTGTCACCTTTCACCTGTCACCTGTCACCTGTCACTGTCACCTGTCACCTGTCACCTGTTACCTGTTACCTGTCACCTGTCACCTGGCACCTGTCACCTGTCACCTGTCACCTGTCACCTGTCACCTGTCAACTGTCACCTGTCACCTGTCACCTGTCACCTGTCAACTGTCACCTGTCACCTGGCACCTGTCACCTGTTACCTGTTACCTGTCACCTGTCACCTCTCACCTGGCACCTGTCACCTGTCACCTGTCACCTGCCACTGTCACCTGTCACCTGTCACCTGTCACCTGTTACCTGTTACCTGTTACCTGTCACCTGTCACCTGTCACCTGGCACCTGTCACCTGTCACCTGTCACCTGCCACTGTCACCTGTCACCTGTCACCTGTCACCTGGCACCTGTCACCTGTCACCTGTCACCTGTCACCTGTCACCTGTCACCTGTCACCTGTCACCTGTCACCTGTCAACTGTCTCCTGTCACCTGTCACCTGTCACCTGTCACCTGTCACCTGTCACCTCTCACCTGTCACCTGTCACCTGTCACCTGTCAACTGTCACCTGTCACCTGTCACCTGTCACCTGTCACCTGTCACCTGTCAACTGTCACCTGTCACCTGTCACCTGTCACCTGTCACCTGTCACCTGTCACCTGTCACTTGTCACCTGTCACCTGTCACTGTCACCTGTCACCTGTCACCTGTCACCTGCCACTGTCACCTGTCACCTGTCACCTGTCACCTGTCACCTGTCACTGTCACCTGTCACCTGTCATCTGTCACCTCTCACCTGTCACCTGTCACCTGTCACTGTCACCTGTCACCTGTCACCTGTCACCTGTCACCTGTCACCTGTCACCTGTCACCTGTCACCTGTCACCTGTCACTGTCACTTGTCACCTGTCACCTGTTACTGTCACCTGTCACCTGTCACCTGTCACCTGTCAACTGTCACCTGTCACCTGTCACCTGTCACCTGTCACCTGTCACCTGTCACTGTCACTGTCACCTGTCACCTGTCACCTGTCAACTGTCTCCTGTCACCTGTCACCTGTCACCTGTCACCTGTCACCTGTCACCTGTCACCTGTCACCTGTCACCTGTCACCTGTCACCTGTCAACTGTCACCTGTCACCTGTCACCTGTCACCTCTCACCTGTCACCTGTCACCTGTCACTGTCACCTGTCACCTGTCACCTGTCACCTGTCACCTGTCACCTGTCACCTGTCACCTGTCACCTGTCACCTGTCACCTGTCACTGTCACCTGTCACCTGTCACCTGTTACTGTCACCTGTCACCTGTCACCTGTCAACTGTCACCTGTCACCTGTCACCTGTCACCTGTCACCTGTCACCTGTCACTGTCACCTGTCACCTGTCACCTGTCAACGGTCACCTGTCACCTGTCACCTGTCACCTGTCACCTGTTACCTGTTACCTGTCACCTGTCACCTGTCACCTGGCACCTGTCACCTGTCACCTGTCACCTGCCACTGTCACCTGTCACCTGTTACCTGTTACCTGTCACCTGTCACCTGTCACCTGGCACCTGTCACCTGTCACCTGTCACCTGTCACTCTCACCTGTCACCTGTCACCTGTTACTGTCACCTGTCACCTGTCACCTGTCAACTGTCACCTGTCACCTGTCACCTGTCACCTGCCACTGTCACCTGTCACCTGTCACCTGTTACCTGTTACCTGTCACATGTCACCTGTCACCTGGCACCTGTCACCTGTCACCTGTCACCTGTCACCTGTCACCTGTCACTCTCACCTGTCACCTGTCACCTGTTACTGTCACCTGTCACCTGTCACCTGTCACCTGTTACCTGTCACCTGTCACCTGTCACCTGGCACCTGTCACCTGTCACCTGTCACCTGTCACTCTCACCTGTCACCTGTCACCTGTTACTGTCACCTGTCACCTGTCACCTGTTAACTGTCACCTGTCACCTGTCACCTGTCACCTGTCACTGTCACCTGTCACCTGTCACCTGTCACCTGTCACCTGTCACCTGTCACCTGTCACTTGTCACCTGTCACCTGTCACCTGTCACCTGTCACCTGTCACCTGTCACCTGTCACCTGTCACCTGTCACTGTCACCTGTCACCTGTCACCTGTCACCTGTCACCTGTCAACTGTCACCTGTCACCTGTCACCTGTCACCTGTCACCTGTCACCTGTCACCTGTCACCTGTCACCTGTCATCTGTCATCTGTCATATGTCATCTGTCATCTGTCATCTGTCATCTGTCATTTGTCATCTGTCATTTGTCTTCTGTCATCTGTCATCTGTCATCTGTCATCTGTCATCTGTCACATGCCATCTGTCATCTGTCATTTGTCATCTGTCATCTGTCATTTGTCATCTGTTATCTGTCATCTGTCATCTGTTATCTGTCATCTGTCATCTGTCATCTGTCATCTGTCATCTGTCATCTGTCATCTGTCATCTGGCATCTGGCATCTGGCATCTGTCATCTGTCATCTGTTATATGTCATCTGTCATCTGTCATCTGTCATCTGTCATCTGTCATCTGTCATCTGTCATCTGTCATCTGTCATCTGTCATCTGTCATCTGTCATCTGTCATCTGTCATCTGTCATCTGTCATCTGTCATCTGTCATCTGTCATATGTCATCTGTCATCTGTCATCTGTCATCTGTCATCTGTCATCTGTCATCTCTCATCTCTCATCTGTCATCTGTCGTCTGTCAACTGTCATCTGCCATCTGTCATTTGTCATTTGTCATCTGTCATTTTCTATCATCCGACATCTATCATTTGTCATTTGTTATCTGTCATCTGTCATTTGTCTTCTGTCATCTGTCATCTGTCATCTGTCATCTGTCATTTGTTATCTGTCATCTGTCATTTGTCTTCTGTCATCTGTCATCTGTCATCTGTCATCTGTCATCTGTCATCTGTCATCTGTCATCTGTCATCTGTCATCTGTCATCTGTCATCTGTCATCTGTCATCTGTCATCTGTCATCTGTCACATGCCATCTGTCATCTGTCATCTGTCATCTGTCATCTGTCATCTGTCATTTGTCATCTGTTATCTGTCATCTGTCATCTGTCATCTGTCATCTGTCAGCTGTCATGTGTCATCTGTCATCTGTCATCTGCCATATGTCATCTGTCATCTGTCATCTGTCATCTGTCATCTGTCATCTGTCATCTGCCACATGTCATCTGCCATCTGTCATCTGTCATCTGTCATCTGTCATTTGTCATTTGTCATCTGTCATCTGTCGTCTGTCATTTGTCATATGTCATCTGTCATCTGTCATCTGTCATCTGTCATCTGTCATCTGTCATCTGTCATCTGTCATCTGTCATCTGTCATCTGTCATCTGTCATCTGTCATCCGACATCTATCATTTGTTATCTGTCATCTGTCATTTGTCTTCTGTCATCTGTCATCTGTCATCTGTCATCTGTCATCTGTCATCTGTCATCTGTCATCTGTCATCTGTCATCTGTCATCTGTCATCTGTCATCTGTCACATGCCATCTGTCATCTGTCATCTGTCATCTGTCATCTGTCATTTGTCACCTGATATCTGTCATCTGTCATCTGTCATCTGTCATCTGTCAGCTGTCATGTGTCATCTGTCATCTGTCATCTGCCATATGTCATCTGTCATCTGTCATCTGTCATCTGTCATCTGTCATCTGTCATCTGTCATCTGTCATCTGTCATCTGTCATCTGCCACATGTCATCTGTCATCTGTCATGTGTCATCTGCCATCTGTCATCTGTCATCTGTCATCTGTCATCTGTCATTTGTCATTTGTCATCTGTCATCTGTCGTCTGTCATTTGTCATCTGTCATCTGTCATCTGTCATCTGTCATCTGTCATCTGTCACCTGTCACCTGTCACTTGTCACCTGTCACCTGTCACCTGTCACCTGCCACCAGTCACCTGTCACCTGTCACCTGTCACCTGTCACCTGTCACCTGTCACCTGTTACCTGTCACCTGTCACCTGTCACCTGTGACCTGTCACCTGTCACCTGTCACCTGTCAACTGTCAACTGTCACTTATCACTGTCACCTGTCACCTGTCACCTGTCACCTGTCACCTGTCACTTGTCACCTGTCACCTGTCACCTGTCACCTGCCACCAGTCACCTGTCACCTGTCACCTGTCACCTGTCACCTGTCACCTGTCACCTGCCACCAGTCACCTGTCACCTGTCACCTGTCACCTGTCACCTGTCACCTGTTACCTGTCACCTTTCACCTGTCACCTGTCACATGTCACCTGTTACCTGTCACCTGTCACCTGTCACATGTCACCTGTCAACTGTCACCTGTCACCTGTCACCTGCCACCAGTCACCTGTCACCTGTCACTTTTCACCTGTCACCTGTCACCTGTCACCTGCCACCAGTCACCTGTTACCTGTGACCTGTCACCTGTCACCTGTCACCTGTCAACTGTCAACTGTCACTTATCACTGTCACCTGTCACCTGTCACCTGTCACCTGTCACTTGTCACCTGTCACCTGTCACCTGTCACCTGCCACCAGTCACCTGTCACCTGTCACCTGTCGCCTGTTACCTGTCACCTGTCACCTGTCACATGTCACCTGTCACCTGTCACCTGTCACCTGTCACCTGTCACCTATCACTGTCACCTGTCACCTGTCACCTGTCACCTGTCACCTGTCACCTGTCACCGTCTCCTGTCACCTGTCACCTGTGACCTGTCACCTGTCACCTGTCACCTGTCACTGTCAACTGTCAACTGTCACCTGTCACCTGTCACCTGTAATCTGTCACCAGCTGTCACCTGTCAACTGTCACCTGTCACCTGTCAACTGTCCCCTGTCACCTGTCACCTAACACTGTCACCTGTCATCTGTCACCTGTCACCTGTCACCTGTCACCGTCACCTGTCACCTGTCACCTGTCACCTGTCACCTGTCACCTGTCACCTGTCACCTGTCACCTGTCACCTGTCACCTGTCACTGTCACCTGTCACTGTCACCTGTCACCTGTCACCTGTCAACTGTCACCTGTCACCTGTCACCTGTCACCTGTCACCTGTCACCTGTCACCTGTCACCTGTCACCTGTCACCTGTCACCTGTCACCTGTCACCTGTCACCTGTCACTGTCACCTGTCACCTGTCACCTGTCACCTGTCACCTGTCACCTGTCACCTGTCACCTGTCACCTGTCACCTGTCACTGTCACCTGTCACCTGTCACCTGTCACCTGTCACCTGTCACCTGTCACCTGTCACCTGTTACCTGTTACCTGTCACCTGTCACCTGGCACCTGTCATCTGTCACCTGTCACCTGTCACTGTCACCTGTCACCTGTCACCTGTCACCTGTCACCTGTCACCTGTCACCTGTCACCTGTCACCTGTCACCTGTCACCTGTCACCTGTCACCTGTCACCTGTCACCTGTCACCTGTCACCTGTCACCTGTCACCTGTCACTGTCACCTGTCACCTGTCACTTGTCACCTGTCACCTGTCACCTGTCACCTGTCACCTGTCACTGTCACCTGTCACCTGTCACCTGTCAACGGTCACCTGTCACCTGTCACCTGTCACCTGTTACCTGTTACCTGTCACCTGTCACCTGTCACCTGGCACCTGTCACCTGTCACCTGTCACCTGCCACTGTCACCTGTCACCTGTCACCTGTTACCTGTTACCTGTCACCTGTCACCTGTCACCTGGCACCTGTCACCTGTCACCTGTCACCTGTCACTCTCACCTGTCACCTGTCACCTGTTACTGTCACCTGTCACCTGTCACCTGTCAACTGTCACCTGTCACCTGTCACCTGTCACCTGTCACCTGCCACTGTCACCTGTCACCTGTTACCTGTTACCTGTCACATGTCACCTGTCACCTGGCACCTGTCACCTGTCACCTGTCACCTGTCACCTGTCACCTGTCACTCTCACCTGTCACCTGTCACCTGTTACTGTCACCTGTCACCTGTCACCTGTCACCTGTTACCTGTCACCTGTCACCTGGCACCTGGCACCTGTCACCTGTCACCTGTCACCTGTCACTCTCACCTGTCACCTGTCACCTGTTACTGTCACCTGTCACCTGTCACCTGTTAACTGTCACCTGTCACCTGTCACCTGTCACCTGTCACCTGTCACCTGTCACCTGTCACCTGTCACCTGTCACCTGTCACCTGTCAACTGTCTCCTGTCACCTGTCACCTGTCACCTGTCACCTGTCACCTGTCACCTGTCACCTGTCACCTGTCACCTGTCAACTGTCACCTGTCACCTGTCACCTGTCAACTGTCACCTGTCACCTGTCACCTGTCACCTGTCACCTGTCACCTGTCACCTGTCACTTGTCACCTGTCACCTGTCACTGTCACCTGTCACCTGTCACCTGTCACCTGCCACTGTCACCTGTCACCTGTCACCTGTCACCTGTCACTGTCACCTGTCACCTGTCATCTGTCACCTCTCACCTGTCACCTGTCACCTGTCACTGTCACCTGTCACCTGTCACCTGTCACCTGTCACCTGTCACCTGTCACCTGTCACCTGTCACCTGTCACCTGTCACTGTCACCTGTCACCTGTCACCTGTTACTGTCACCTGTCACCTGTCACCTGTCAACTGTCACCTGTCACCTGTCACCTGTCACCTGTCACCTGTCACCTGTCACCTGTCACTGTCACTGTCACCTGTCACCTGTCACCTGTCAACTGTCTCCTGTCACCTGTCACCTGTCACCTGTCACCTGTCACCTGTCACCTGTCACCTGTCACCTGTCAACTGTCACCTGTCACCTGTCACCTGTCACCTCTCACCTGTCACCTGTCACCTGTCACTGTCACCTGTCACCTGTCACCTGTCACCTGTCACCTGTCACCTGTCACCTGTCACCTGTCACCTGTCACTGTCACCTGTCACCTGTCACCTGTTACTGTCACCTGTCACCTGTCAACTGTCACCTGTCACCTGTCACCTGCCACCTGTCACCTGTCACCTGTCACCTGTCACCTGTCACCTGTCACTGTCACCTGTCACCTGTCACCTGTCACCTGTAACTGTCACCTGTCACCTGTCACCTGTCACCTGTCACCTGTCACCTGTCACCTGTCACCTGTCACCTGTCACCTGTCAACTGTCACCTGTCACCTGTCACCTGTCACCTGTCACCTGTCACCTGTCACCTGTCACCTGTCACCTGTCACCTGTCACCTGTCACCTGTCACCTGTCACCTGTCACCTGTCACCTGTCACCTGTCACCTGTCACCTGTCACCTGTCACCTGTCACCTTTCACCTGTCACCTGTCACTGTCACCTGTCACCTGTCACCTGTCACCTGTCACCTGTCACTGTCACCTGTCACCTGTCACCTGTCAACTGTCACCTGTCACCTGTTACCTGTTACCTGTTACCTGTCACCTGTCACCTGTCACCTTGCACCTGTCACCTGTCACCTGTCACCTGTCACCTGCCACTGTCACCTGTCACCTGTCACCTGTCACCTGTCACCTATCACCTCTCACCTGTCGCCTGTCACCTGTCACGTGTCACCTGTCACCTGTCACTCTCACCTGTCACCTGTTACTGTCACCTGTCACCTGTCAACTGTCACCTGTCACCTGTCACCTGTCACCTGTCACCTGTCACCTGTCACCTGTCACCTGTCACCTGTCACCTGTCACCTGTCACCTGTCACTGTCACCTGTCACCTGTCACCTGTTACTGTCACCTGTCACCTGTCACCTGTCAACTGTCACCTGTCACCTGTCACCTGTCACCTGTCACCTGTCACCTGTTACCTGTTACCTGTCACCTGTCACCTGTCACCTGTCACCTGTCACCTGTCACCTGTCACCTGTCACCTGTCACCTGTCACTGTCACCTGTCACCTGTCACCTGTTACTGTCACCTGTCACCTGTCACCTGTCAACTGTCACCTGTCACCTGTCACCTGTCACCTGTCACCTGTCACCTGTTACCTGTTACCTGTCACCTGTCACCTGTCACCTGTCACCTGTCACCTGTCACCTGTCACCTGTCACCTGTCACCTGTCACTGTCACCTGTCACCTGTCACCTGTTACTGTCACCTGTCACCTGTCACCTGTCACCTGTCAACTGTCACCTGTCACCTGTCACCTGTCACCTGTCACCTGTCACCTGTCACCTGTCACCTGTCACCTGTCACCTGTCACCTGTCACCTGTCACTGTCACCTGTCACCTGTCACCTGTTACTGTCACCTGTCACCTGTCACCTGTCAACTGTCACCTGTCACCTGTCACCTGTCACCTGTCACCTGTCACCTGTTACCTGTTACCTGTCACCTGTCACCTGTCACCTGTCACCTGTCACCTGTCACCTGTCACCTGTCACCTGTCACCTGTCACTGTCACCTGTCACCTGTCACCTGTTACTGTCACCTGTCACCTGTCACCTGTCAACTGTCACCTGTCACCTGTCAACTGTCACCTGTCACCTGTCACCTGTTACCTGTTACCTGTCACCTGTCACCTGTCACCTGTCACCTGTCACCTGTCACCTGTCACTTGTCACCTGTCACCTGTCACTGTCACCTGTCACCTGTCACCTGTCACCTGCCACTGTCACCTGTCACCTGTCACCTGTCACCTGTCACCTGTCACCTGTCACTGTCACCTGTCACCTGTCATCTGTCACCTCTCACCTGTCACCTGTCACCTGTCACTGTCACCTGTCACCTGTCACCTGTCACCTGTCACCTGTCACCTGTCACCTGTCACCTGTCACCTGTCACCTGTCACCTGTCACCTGTCACTGTCACCTGTCACCTGTCACCTGTTACTGTCACCTGTCACCTGTCACCTGTCAACTGTCACCTGTCACCTGTCACCTGTCACCTGTCACCTGTCACCTGTCACCTGTCACTGTCACTGTCACCTGTCACCTGTCACCTGTCAACTGTCTCCTGTCACCTGTCACCTGTCACCTGTCACCTGTCACCTGTCACCTGTCACCTGTCACCTGTCAACTGTCACCTGTCACCTGTCACCTGTCACCTCTCACCTGTCACCTGTCACCTGTCACTGTCACCTGTCACCTGTCACCTGTCACCTGTCACCTGTCACCTGTCACCTGTCACCTGTCACCTGTCACTGTCACCTGTCACCTGTCACCTGTTACTGTCACCTGTCACCTGTCACCTGTCAACTGTCACCTGTCACCTGTCACCTGCCACCTGTCACCTGTCACCTGTCACCTGTCACCTGTCACCTGTCACTGTCACCTGTCACCTGTCACCTGTCACCTGTAACTGTCACCTGTCACCTGTCACCTGTCACCTGTCACCTGTCACCTGTCACCTGTCACCTGTCACCTGTCACCTGTCAACTGTCACCTGTCACCTGTCACCTGTCACCTGTCACCTGTCACCTGTCACCTGTCACCTGTCACCTGTCACCTGTCACCTGTCACCTGTCACCTGTCACCTGTCACCTGTCACCTGTCACCTGTCACCTGTCACCTGTCACCTTTCACCTGTCACCTGTCACTGTCACCTGTCACCTGTCACCTGTCACCTGTCACCTGTCACTGTCACCTGTCACCTGTCACCTGTCAACTGTCACCTGTCACCTGTCACCTGTTACCTGTTACCTGTCACCTGTCACCTGTCACCTTGCACCTGTCACCTGTCACCTGTCACCTGTCACCTGCCACTGTCACCTGTCACCTGTCACCTGTCACCTGTCACCTATCACCTCTCACCTGTCGCCTGTCACCTGTCACGTGTCACCTGTCACCTGTCACTCTCACCTGTCACCTGTTACTGTCACCTGTCACCTGTCAACTGTCACCTGTCACCTGTCACCTGTCACCTGTCACTGTCACCTGTCACCTGTCACCTGTCACCTGTCACCTGTCACCTGTCACCTGTCACCTGTCACCTGTCACCTGTCACCTGTCACCTGTCACCTGTCACCTGTCACCTGTCACCTGTCACCTCTCACCTGTCACCTGTCACCTGTCACCTGTCACCTGTCACCTGTCACCTGTCACCTGTCACCTGTCACCTGTCACTGTCACCTGTCACTGTCACCTGTCACCTGTCACCTGTCAACTGTCACCTGTCACCTGTCACCTGTCACCTGTCACCTGTCACCTGTCACCTGTCACCTGTCACCTGTCACCTGTCACCTGTCACCTGTCACCTGTCACCTGTCACCTGTCACTGTCACCTGTCACCTGTCACCTGTCACCTGTCACCTGTCACCTGTCACCTGTCACCTGTCACCTGTCACCTGTCACCTGTCACTGTCACCTGTCACCTGTCACCTGTCAACTGTCACCTGTCACCTGTCACCTGTCACCTGTTACCTGTCACCTGTCACCTGTCACCTGGCACCTGTCATCTGTCACCTGTCACCTGTCACTGTCACCTGTCACCTGTCACCTGTCACCTGTCACCTGTCACCTGTCACCTGTCACCTGTCACCTGTCACCTGTCACCTGTCACCTGTCACCTGTCACCTGTCACTGTCACCTGTCACCTGTCACTTGTCACCTGTCACCTGTCACCTGTCACCTGTCACTGTCACCTGTCACCTGTCACTTGTCAACGGTCACCTGTCACCTGTCACCTGTCACCTGTCACCTGTCACCTGTCACCTGTCACCTGTCACCTGTCACCTGTCACTGTCACCTGTCACCTGTCACCTGTCACCTGTCACCTGTCACTTGTCACCTGTCACCTGTCACTGTCACCTGTCACCTGTCACCTGCCACTGTCACCTGTCACCTGTCACCTGTCACCTGTCACCTGTCACTGTCACCTGTCACCTGTCATCTGTCACCTCTCACCTGTCACCTGTCACCTGTCACTGTCACCTGTCACCTGTCACCTGTCACCTGTCACCTGTCACCTGTCACCTGTCACCTGTCACCTGTCACCTGTCACCTGTCACTGTCACCTGTCACCTGTCACCTGTTACTGTCACCTGTCACCTGTCACCTGTCACCTGTCAACTGTCACCTGTCACCTGTCACCTGTCACCTGTCACCTGTCACCTGTCACCTGTCACTGTCACTGTCACCTGTCACCTGTCACCTGTCAACTGTCTCCTGTCACCTGTCACCTGTCACCTGTCACCTGTCACCTGTCACCTGTCACCTGTCACCTGTCAACTGTCACCTGTCACCTGTCACCTGTCACCTCTCACCTGTCACCTGTCACCTGTCACTGTCAATTGTCACCTGTCACCTGTCACCTGTCACCTGTCACCTGTCACCTGTCACCTGTCACCTGTCACCTGTCACCTGTCACTGTCACCTGTCACCTGTCACCTGTTACTGTCACCTGTCACCTGTCACCTGTCACCTGTCAACTGTCACCTGTCACCTGTCACCTGTCACCTGTCACCTGTCACCTGTCACCTGTCACCTGTCACCTGTCACCTGTCACCTGTCACCTGTCACCTGTCACCTGTCACCTGTCACCTGTCACCTGTCACCTGTCACCTGTCACCTGTCACCTGTCACCTGTCACCTGTCACCTGTCACCTGTCACCTGTCACCTGTCACCTGTCACCTTTCACCTGTTACCTGTCACTGTCACCTGTCACCTGTCACCTGTCACCTGTCACCTGTCACTGTCACCTGTCACCTGTCACCTGTCAACTGTCACCTGTCACCTGTCACCTGTTACCTGTTACCTGTCACCTGTCACCTGTCACCTGGCACCTGTCACCTGTCACCTGTCACCTGTCACCTGTCACCTGTCACTGTCACCTGTCACCTGTTACTGTCACCTGTCACCTGTCACCTGTCAACTGTCACCTGTCACCTGTCACCTGTCACCTGTCACTGTCACCTGTCACCTGTCACCTGTCACCTGTCACCTGTCACCTGTCACCTGTCACCTGTCACCTGTCACCTGTCACCTGTCACCTGTCACCTGTCACCTGTCACCTGTCACCTGTCACCTGTCACCTGTCACCTGTCACCTGTCACCTGTCACCTGTCACCTGTCACCTGTCACCTGTCACCTGTCACCTGTCACCTGTCACCTGTCACTGTCACCTGTCACTGTCACCTGTCAACTGTCACCTGTCACCTGTCACCTGTCACCTGTCACCTGTCACCTGTCACCTGTCACCTGTCACCTGTCACCTGTCACCTGTCACCTGTCACCTGTCACCTGTCACTGTCACCTGTCAACTGTCACCTGTCACCTGTCACCTGTCACCTGTCACTGTCACCTGTCACCTGTCACCTGTCAACTGTCACCTGTCACCTGTCACCTGTCACCTGTTACCTGTTACCTGTCACCTGTCACCTGTCACCTGTCACCTGTCACCTGTCACCTGTCACCTGTCACCTGTCACCTGTCACCTGTCACCTGTCACCTGTCACTGTCACCTGTCACCTGTCACCTGTCAACTGTCACCTGTCACCTGTCACCTGTCACCTGTTACCTGTTACTTGTCACCTGTCACCTGTCACCTGGCACCTGTCATCTGTCACCTGTCACCTGTCACTGTCACCTGTCACCTGTCACCTGTCACCTGTCACCTGTCACCTGTCACCTGTCACCTGTCACCTGTCACCTGTCACCTGTCACCTGTCACCTGTCACTGTCACCTGTCACCTGTCACTTGTCACCTGTCACCTGTCACCTGTCACCTGTCACCTGTCACTGTCACCTGTCACCTGTCACCTGTCAACGGTCACCTGTCACCTGTCACCTGTCACCTGTTACCTGTTACCTGTCACCTGTCACCTGTCACCTGGCACCTGTCACCTGTCACCTGTCACCTGTCACCTGGCACCTGTCACCTGTCACCTGCCACTGTCACCTGTCACCTGTCACCTGTTACCTGTTACCTGTCACCTGTCACCTGTCACCTGTCACCTGGCACCTGTCACCTGTCACTCTCACCTGTCACCTGTCACCTGTTACTGTCACCTGTCACCTGTCACCTGTCAACTGTCACCTGTCACCTGTCACCTGTCACCTGCCACTGTCACCTGTCACCTGTCACCTGTTACCTGTTACCTGTCACATGTCACCTGTCACCTGGCACCTGTCACCTGTCACCTGTCACCTGTCACCTGTCACCTGTCACTCTCACCTGTCACCTGTCACCTGTTACTGTCACCTGTCACCTGTCACCTGTCACCTGTTACCAGTCACCTGTCACCTGTCACCTGGCACCTGTCACCTGTCACCTGTCACCTGTCACTCTCACCTGTCACCTGTCACCTGTTACTGTCACCTGTCACCTGTCACCTGTTAACTGTCACCTGTCACCTGTCACCTGTCACTGTCACCTGTCACCTGTCACCTGTCACCTGTCACCTGTCACCTGTCACCTGTCACCTGTCACCTGTCACCTGTCACCTGTCACCTGTCACCTGTCACCTGTCACCTGTCACTGTCACCTGTCACCTGTCACCTGTCACCTGTCAACTGTCACCTGTCACCTGTCACCTGTCACCTGTCACCTATCACCTGTCACCTGTCAACTGTCACCTGTCACCTGTCACCTGTCACCTGTCACTGTCACCTGTCACCTGTCACCTGTCACCTGTCACCTGTCACCTGTCACCTGTCACCTGTCACCTGTCACCTGTCATCTGTCATCTGTCATCTGTCATCTGTCATCTGTCATCTGTCATCTGTCATTTGTCATCTGTCATTTGTCTTCTGTCATCTGTCATCTGTCATCTGTCATCTGTCATCTGTCACATGCCATCTGTCATCTGTCATTTGTCATCTGTCATCTGTCATTTGTCATCTGTTATCTGTCATCTGTCATCTGTCATCTGTCATCTGTCATCTGTCATCTGTCATCTGTCATCTGTCATCTGGCATCTGGCATCTGGCATCTGTCATCTGTCATCTGTTATATGTCATCTGTCATCTGTCATCTGTCATCTGTCATCTGTCATCTGTCATCTGTCATCTGTCATCTGTCATCTGTCATCTGTCATCTGTCATCTGTCATCTGTCATCTGTCATATGTCATCTGTCATCTGTCATCTGTCATCTGTCATCTGTCATCTGTCATCTGTCATCTCTCATCTCTCATCTGTCATCTGTCGTCTGTCAACTGTCATCTGCCATCTATCATTTGTCATTTGTCATCTGTCATTTTCTATCATCCGACATCTATCATTTGTCATTTGTTATCTGTCATCTGTCATTTGTCTTCTGTCATCTGTCATCTGTCATCTGTCATCTGTCATCTGTCATCTGTCATCTGTCATCTGTCATCTGTCATCTGTCATCTGTCATCTGTCATCTGTCATCTGTCATCTGTCATCTGTCATCTGTCATCTGTCATCTGTCATCTGTCATCTGTCACATGCCATCTGTCATCTGTCATCTGTCATCTGTCATCTGCCATTTGTCATCTGTTATCTGTCATCTGTCATCTGTCATCTGTCATCTGTCATCTGTCATCTGTCAGCTGTCATGTGTCATCTGTCATCTGTCATCTGCCATATGTCATCTGTCATCTGTCATCTGTCATCTGTCATCTGTCATCTGTCATCTGCCACATGTCATCTGCCATCTGTCATCTGTCATCTGTCATCTGTCATTTGTCATTTGTCATCTGTCATCTGTCGTCTGTCATTTGTCATATGTCATCTGTCATCTGTCATCTGTCATCTGTCATCTGTCATCTGTCATCTGTCATCTGTCATCTGTCATCTGTCATCTGTCATCTGTCATCTGTCATCTGTCATCTGTCATCCGACATCTATCATTTGTTATCTGTCATCTGTCATTTGTCTTCTGTCATCTGTCATCTGTCATCTGTCATCTGTCATCTGTCATCTGTCATCTGTCATCTGTCATCTGTCATCTGTCATCTGTCATCTGTCATCTGTCATCTGTCACATGCCATCTGTCATCTGTCATCTGTCATCTGTCATTTGTCACCTGTTATCTGTCATCTGTCATCTGTCATCTGTCATCTGTCAGCTGTCATGTGTCATCTGTCATCTGTCATCTGCCATATGTCATCTGTCATCTGTCATCTGTCATCTGTCATCTGTCATCTGTCATCTGTCATCTGTCATCTGTCATCTGTCATCTGTCATCTGCCACATGTCATCTGTCATCTGTCATGTGTCATCTGCCATCTGTCATCTGTCATCTGTCATCTGTCATCTGTCATTTGTCATTTGTCATCTGTCATCTGTCGTCTGTCACTTGTCATCTGTCATCTGTCATCTGTCATCTGTCATCTGTCATCTGTCATCTGTCATCTGTCACCTGTCACCTGTCACTTGTCACCTGTCACCTGTCACCTGTCACCTGCCACCAGTCACCTGTCACCTGTCACCTGTCACCTGTCACCTGTCACCTGTTACCTGTCACCTGTCACCTGTCACCTGTGACCTGTCACCTGTCACCTGTCACCTGTCAACTGTCAACTGTCACTTATCACTGTCACCTGTCACCTGTCACCTGTCACCTGTCACCTGTCACTTGTCACCTGTCACCTGTCACCTGTCACCTGCCACCAGTCACCTGTCACCTGTCACCTGTCACCTGTCACCTGTCACCTGTCACCTGCCACCAGTCACCTGTCACCTGTCACCTGTCACCTGTCACCTGTCACCTGTTACCTGTCACCTTTCACCTGTCACCTGTCACATGTCACCTGTTACCTGTCACCTGTCACCTGTCACATGTCACCTGTCAACTGTCACCTGTCACCTGTCACCTGCCACCAGTCACCTGTCACCTGTCACTTTTCACCTGTCACCTGTCACCTGTCACCTGCCACCAGTCACCTGTCACCTGTGACCTGTCACCTGTCACCTGTCAACTGTCAACTGTCACTTATCACTGTCACCTGTCACCTGTCACCTGTCACTTGTCACCTGTCACCTGTCACCTGTCACCTGCCACCAGTCACCTGTCACCTGTCACCTGTCACCTGTTACCTGTCACCTGTCACCTGTCACATGTCACCTGTCACCTGTCACCTGTCACCTGTCACCTGTCACCTATCACTGTCACCTGTCACCTGTCACCTGTCACCTGTCACCTGTCACCTGTCACCGTCTCCTGTCACCTGTCACCTGTGACCTGTCACCTGTCACCTGTCACCTATCACCTGTCACCTGTCAACTGTCACCTGTCACCTGTCACCTGTCACCTGTCACTGTCACCTGTCACCTGTCACCTGTCACCTGTCACCTGTCACCTGTCACCTGTCACCTGTCACCTGTCACCTGTCATCTGTCATCTGTCATCTGTCATCTGTCATCTGTCATCTGTCATTTGTCATCTGTCATTTGTCTTCTGTCATCTGTCATCTGTCATCTGTCATCTGTCACATGCCATCTGTCATCTGTCATTTGTCATCTGTCATCTGTCATTTGTCATCTGTTATCTGTCATCTGTCATCTGTCATCTGTCATCTGTCATCTGTCATCTGTCATCTGTCATCTGTCATCTGGAATCTGGCATCTGGCATCTGTCATCTGTCATCTGTTATATGTCATCTGTCATCTGTCATCTGTCATCTGTCATCTGTCATCTGTCATCTGTCATCTGTCATCTGTCATCTGTCATCTGTCATCTGTCATCTGTCATCTGTCATCTGTCATATGTCATCTGTCATCTGTCATCTGTCATCTGTCATCTGTCATCTGTCATCTCTCATCTCTCATCTGTCATCTGTCGTCTGTCAACTGTCATCTGCCATCTGTCATTTGTCATTTGTCATCTGTCATTTTCTATCATCCGACATCTATCATTTGTCATTTGTTATCTGTCATCTGTCATTTGTCTTCTGTCATCTGTCATCTGTCATCTGTCATCTGTCATCTGTCATCTGTCATCTGTCATCTGTCATCTGTCATCTGTCATCTGTCATCTGTCATCTGTCATCTGTCATCTGTCATCTGTCATCTGTCATCTGTCATCTGTCATCTGTCATCTGTCACATGCCATCTGTCATCTGTCATCTGTCATCTGTCATCTGTCATCTGTCATTTGTCATCTGTTATCTGTCATCTGTCATCTGTCATCTGTCATCTGTCATCTGTCATCTGTCATCTGTCAGCTGTCATGTGTCATCTGTCATCTGTCATCTGCCATATGTCATCTGTCATCTGTCATCTGTCATCTGTCATCTGTCATCTGTCATCTGTCATCTGCCACATGTCATCTGCCATCTGTCATCTGTCATCTGTCATCTGTCATTTGTCATTTGTCATCTGTCATCTGTCGTCTGTCATTTGTCATATGTCATCTGTCATCTGTCATCTGTCATCTGTCATCTGTCATCTGTCATCTGTCATCTGTCATCTGTCATCTGTCATCTGTCATCCGACATCTATCATTTGTTATCTGTCATCTGTCATTTGTCTTCTGTCATCTGTCATCTGTCATCTGTCATCTGTCATCTGTCATCTGTCATCTGTCATCTGTCATCTGTCATCTGTCATCTGTCATCTGTCATCTGTCATCTGTCACATGCCATCTGTCATCTGTCATCTGTCATCTGTCATCTGTCATTTGTCACCTGTTATCTGTCATCTGTCATCTGTCATCTGTCATCTGTCAGCTGTCATGTGTCATCTGTCATCTGTCATCTGCCATATGTCATCTGTCATCTGTCATCTGTCATCTGTCATCTGTCATCTGTCATCTGTCATCTGTCATCTGTCATCTGTCATCTGTCATCTGTCATCTGTCATCTGTCATCTGCCACATGTCATCTGTCATCTGTCATGTGTCATCTGCCATCTGTCATCTGTCATCTGTCATCTGTCATCTGTCATTTGTCATTTGTCATCTGTCATCTGTCGTCTGTCATTTGTCATCTGTCATCTGTCATCTGTCATCTGTCATCTGTCATCTGTCATCTGTCACCTGTCACCTGTCACTTGTCACCTGTCACCTGTCACCTGTCACCTGCCACCAGTCACCTGTCACCTGTCACCTGTCACCTGTCACCTGTCACCTGTTACCTGTCACCTGTCACCTGTCACCTGTGACCTGTCACCTGTCACCTGTCACCTGTCAACTGTCAACTGTCACTTATCACTGTCACCTGTCACCTGTCACCTGTCACCTGTCACCTGTCACCTGTCACCTGTCACCTGGCACCTGTCACCTGTCACCTGTCACTCTCACCTGTCACCTGTCACCTGTTACTGTCACCTGTCACCTGTCACCTGTAATCTGTCATCTGTCATCTGTCATCTGTCATCTGTCATCTGTCATCTGTCATCTGCCACATGTCATCTGTCATCTGTCATGTGTCATCTGCCATCTGTCATCTGTCATCTGTCATCTGTCATCTGTCATTTGTCATTTGTCATCTGTCATCTGTCGTCTGTCATTTGTCATCTGTCATCTGTCACCTGTCACTTGTCACCTGTCACCTGTCACCTGTCACCTGTCACCTGTCACTGTCACCTGTCACCTGTCACCTGTCAACGGTCACCTGTCACCTGTCACCTGTTACCTGTTACCTGTCACCTGTCACCTGTCACCTGGCACCTGTCACCTGTCACCTGTCACCTGGCACCTGTCACCTGTCACCTGTCACCTGCCACTGTCACCTGTCACCTGTCACCTGTTACCTGTTACCTGTCACCTGTCACCTGTCACCTGTCACCTGGCACCTGTCACCTGTCACCTGTCACTCTCACCTGTCACCTGTCACCTGTTACTGTCACCTGTCACCTGTCACCTGTCAACTGTCACCTGTCACCTGTCACCTGTCACCTGCCACTGTCACCTGTCACCTGTCACCTGTTACCTGTTACCTGTCACATGTCACCTGTCACCTGGCACCTGTCACCTGTCACCTGTCACCTGTCACCTGTCACCTGTCACTCTCACCTGTCACCTGTCACCTGTTACTGTCACCTGTCACCTGTCACCTGTCACCTGTTACCAGTCACCTGTCACCTGTCACCTGGCACCTGTCACCTGTCACCTGTCACCTGTCACTCTCACCTGTCACCTGTCACCTGTTACTGTCACCTGTCACCTGTCACCTGTTAACTGTCACCTGTCACCTGTCACCTGTCACTGTCACCTGTCACCTGTCACCTGTCACCTGTCACCTGTCACCTGTCACCTGTCACCTGTCACCTGTCACCTGTCACCTGTCACCTGTCACCTGTCACCTGTCACCTGTCACCTGTCACTGTCACCTGTCACCTGTCACCTGTCACCTGTCACCTGTCAACTGTCACCTGTCACCTGTCACCTGTCACCTGTCACCTATCACCTGTCACCTGTCAACTGTCACCTGTCACCTGTCACCTGTCACCTGTCACTGTCACCTGTCACCTGTCACCTGTCACCTGTCACCTGTCACCTGTCACCTGTCACCTGTCACCTGTCACCTGTCATCTGTCATCTGTCATCTGTCATCTGTCATCTGTCATCTGTCATTTGTCATCTGTCATTTGTCTTCTGTCATCTGTCATCTGTCATCTGTCATCTGTCATCTGTCACATGCCATCTGTCATCTGTCATTTGTCATCTGTCATCTGTCATTTGTCATCTGTTATCTGTCATCTGTCATCTGTCATCTGTCATCTGTCATCTGTCATCTGTCATCTGTCATCTGTCATCTGGCATCTGGCATCTGGCATCTGTCATCTGTCATCTGTTATATGTCATCTGTCATCTGTCATCTGTCATCTGTCATCTGTCATCTGTCATCTGTCATCTGTCATCTGTCATCTGTCATCTGTCATCTGTCATCTGTCATCTGTCATCTGTCATCTGTCATCTGTCATATGTCATCTGTCATCTGTCATCTGTCATCTGTCATCTGTCATCTGTCATCTGTCATCTCTCATCTCTCATCTGTCATCTGTCGTCTGTCAACTGTCATCTGCCATCTATCATTTGTCATTTGTCATCTGTCATTTTCTATCATCCGACATCTATCATTTGTCATTTGTTATCTGTCATCTGTCATTTGTCTTCTGTCATCTGTCATCTGTCATCTGTCATCTGTCATCTGTCATCTGTCATCTGTCATCTGTCATCTGTCATCTGTCATCTGTCATCTGTCATCTGTCATCTGTCATCTGTCATCTGTCATCTGTCATCTGTCATCTGTCACATGCCATCTGTCATCTGTCATCTGTCATCTGTCATCTGCCATTTGTCATCTGTTATCTGTCATCTGTCATCTGTCATCTGTCATCTGTCATCTGTCATCTGTCAGCTGTCATGTGTCATCTGTCATCTGTCATCTGCCATATGTCATCTGTCATCTGTCATCTGTCATCTGTCATCTGTCATCTGTCATCTGTCATCTGCCACATGTCATCTGCCATCTGTCATCTGTCATCTGTCATCTGTCATTTGTCATTTGTCATCTGTCATCTGTCGTCTGTCATTTGTCATATGTCATCTGTCATCTGTCATCTGTCATCTGTCATCTGTCATCTGTCATCTGTCATCTGTCATCTGTCATCTGTCATCTGTCATCTGTCATCTGTCATCTGTCATCTGTCATCTGTCATCCGACATCTATCATTTGTTATCTGTCATCTGTCATTTGTCTTCTGTCATCTGTCATCTGTCATCTGTCATCTGTCATCTGTCATCTGTCATCTGTCATCTGTCATCTGTCATCTGTCATCTGTCATCTGTCATCTGTCATCTGTCATCTGTCACATGCCATCTGTCATCTGTCATCTGTCATCTGTCATTTGTCACCTGTTATCTGTCATCTGTCATCTGTCATCTGTCATCTGTCAGCTGTCATGTGTCATCTGTCATCTGTCATCTGCCATATGTCATCTGTCATCTGTCATCTGTCATCTGTCATCTGTCATCTGTCATCTGTCATCTGTCATCTGTCATCTGTCATCTGTCATCTGCCACATGTCATCTGTCATCTGTCATGTGTCATCTGCCATCTGTCATCTGTCATCTGTCATCTGTCATCTGTCATTTGTCATTTGTCATCTGTCATCTGTCGTCTGTCACTTGTCATCTGTCATCTGTCATCTGTCATCTGTCATCTGTCATCTGTCATCTGTCACCTGTCACCTGTCACTTGTCACCTGTCACCTGTCACCTGTCACCTGCCACCAGTCACCTGTCACCTGTCACCTGTCACCTGTCACCTGTCACCTGTTACCTGTCACCTGTCACCTGTCACCTGTGACCTGTCACCTGTCACCTGTCACCTGTCAACTGTCAACTGTCACTTATCACTGTCACCTGTCACCTGTCACCTGTCACCTGTCACCTGTCACTTGTCACCTGTCACCTGTCACCTGTCACCTGCCACCAGTCACCTGTCACCTGTCACCTGTCACCTGTCACCTGTCACCTGTCACCTGCCACCAGTCACCTGTCACCTGTCACCTGTCACCTGTCACCTGTCACCTGTTACCTGTCACCTTTCACCTGTCACCTGTCACATGTCACCTGTTACCTGTCACCTGTCACCTGTCACATGTCACCTGTCAACTGTCACCTGTCACCTGTCACCTGCCACCAGTCACCTGTCACTTTTCACCTGTCACCTGTCACCTGTCACCTGCCACCAGTCACCTGTCACCTGTGACCTGTCACCTGTCACCTGTCAACTGTCAACTGTCACTTATCACTGTCACCTGTCACCTGTCACCTGTCACTTGTCACCTGTCACCTGTCACCTGTCACCTGCCACCAGTCACCTGTCACCTGTCACCTGTCACCTGTTACCTGTCACCTGTCACCTGTCACATGTCACCTGTCACCTGTCACCTGTCACCTGTCACCTGTCACCTATCACTGTCACCTGTCACCTGTCACCTGTCACCTGTCACCTGTCACCTGTCACCGTCTCCTGTCACCTGTCACCTGTGACCTGTCACCTGTCACCTGTCACCTATCACCTGTCACCTGTCAACTGTCACCTGTCACCTGTCACCTGTCACCTGTCACTGTCACCTGTCACCTGTCACCTGTCACCTGTCACCTGTCACCTGTCACCTGTCACCTGTCACCTGTCACCTGTCACCTGTCATCTGTCATCTGTCATCTGTCATCTGTCATCTGTCATCTGTCATTTGTCATCTGTCATTTGTCTTCTGTCATCTGTCATCTGTCATCTGTCATCTGTCATCTGTCACATGCCATCTGTCATCTGTCATTTGTCATCTGTCATCTGTCATTTGTCATCTGTTATCTGTCATCTGTCATCTGTCATCTGTCATCTGTCATCTGTCATCTGTCATCTGTCATCTGTCATCTGTCATCTGGTATCTGGCATCTGGCATCTGTCATCTGTCATCTGTTATATGTCATCTGTCATCTGTCATCTGTCATCTGTCATCTGTCATCTGTCATCTGTCATCTGTCATCTGTCATCTGTCATCTGTCATCTGTCATCTGTCATCTGTCATCTGTCATATGTCATCTGTCATCTGTCATCTGTCATCTGTCATCTGTCATCTGTCATCTCTCATCTCTCATCTGTCATCTGTCGTCTGTCAACTGTCATCTGCCATCTGTCATTTGTCATTTGTCATCTGTCATTTTCTATCATCCGACATCTATCATTTGTCATTTGTTATCTGTCATCTGTCATTTGTCTTCTGTCATCTGTCATCTGTCATCTGTCATCTGTCATCTGTCATCTGTCATCTGTCATCTGTCATCTGTCATCTGTCATCTGTCATCTGTCATCTGTCATCTGTCATCTGTCATCTGTCATCTGTCATCTGTCATCTGTCATCTGTCATCTGTCATCTGTCATCTGTCACATGCCATCTGTCATCTGTCATCTGTCATCTGTCATCTGTCATCTGTCATTTGTCATCTGTTATCTGTCATCTGTCATCTGTCATCTGTCATCTGTCATCTGTCATCTGTCATCTGTCAGCTGTCATGTGTCATCTGTCATCTGTCATCTGCCATATGTCATCTGTCATCTGTCATTTGTCATCTGTCATCTGTCATCTGTCATCTGTCATCTGCCACATGTCATCTGCCATCTGTCATCTGTCATCTGTCATCTGTCATTTGTCATTTGTCATCTGTCATCTGTCGTCTGTCATTTGTCATATGTCATCTGTCATCTGTCATCTGTCATCTGTCATCTGTCATCTGTCATCTGTCATCTGTCATCTGTCATCTGTCATCTGTCATCCGACATCTATCATTTGTTATCTGTCATCTGTCATTTGTCTTCTGTCATCTGTCATCTGTCATCTGTCATCTGTCATCTGTCATCTGTCATCTGTCATCTGTCATCTGTCATCTGTCATCTGTCATCTGTCATCTGTCACATGCCATCTGTCATCTGTCATCTGTCATCTGTCATCTGTCATTTGTCACCTGTTATCTGTCATCTGTCATCTGTCATCTGTCATCTGTCAGCTGTCATGTGTCATCTGTCATCTGTCATCTGCCATATGTCATCTGTCATCTGTCATCTGTCATCTGTCATCTGTCATCTGTCATCTGTCATCTGTCATCTGTCATCTGTCATCTGTCATCTGTCATCTGTCATCTGCCACATGTCATCTGTCATCTGTCATGTGTCATCTGCCATCTGTCATCTGTCATCTGTCATCTGTCATCTGTCATTTGTCATTTGTCATCTGTCATCTGTCGTCTGTCATTTGTCATCTGTCATCTGTCATCTGTCATCTGTCATCTGTCATCTGTCATCTGTCACCTGTCACCTGTCACTTGTCACCTGTCACCTGTCACCTGTCACCTGCCACCAGTCACCTGTCACCTGTCACCTGTCACCTGTCACCTGTCACCTGTTACCTGTCACCTGTCACCTGTCACCTGTGACCTGTCACCTGTCACCTGTCACCTGTCAACTGTCAACTGTCACTTATCACTGTCACCTGTCACCTGTCACCTGTCACCTGTCACCTGTCACTTGTCACCTGTCACCTGTCACCTGTCACCTGCCACCAGTCACCTGTCACCTGTCACCTGTCACCTGTCACCTGCCACCTGTCACCTGTCACCTGCCACCAGTCACCTGTCACCTGTCACCTGTCACCTGTCACCTGTCACCTGTTACCTGTCACCTTTCACCTGTCACCTGTCACATGTCACCTGTTACCTGTCACCTGTCACCTGTCACATGTCACCTCTCAACTGTCACCTGTCACCTGCCACCAGTCACCTGTCACCTGTCACTTTTCACCTGTCACCTGTCACCTGTCACCTGCCACCAGTCACCTGTCACCTGTGACCTGTCACCTGTCACCTGTCACCTGTCAACTGTCAACTGTCACTTATCACTGTCACCTGTCACCTGTCACCTGTCACCTGTCACCTGTCACTTGTCACCTGTCACCTGTCACCTGTCACCTGCCACCAGTCACCTGTCACCTGTCACCTGTCACCTGTTACCTGTCACCTGTCACCTGTCACATGTCACCTGTCACCTGTCACCTGTCACCTGTCACCTATCACTGTCACCTGTCACCTGTCACCTGTCACCTGTCACCTGTCAACTGTCACCTGTCACCTGTCACCTGTCACCTGTCACCTGTCACCTATCACCTGTCACCTGTCAACTGTCACCTGTCACCTGTCACCTGTCACCTGTCACTGTCACCTGTCACCTGTCACCTGTCACCTGTCACCTGTCACCTGTCACCTGTCACCTGTCACCTGTCATCTGTCATCTGTCATCTGTCATCTGTCATCTGTCATCTGTCATCTGTCATTTGTCATCTGTCATTTGTCTTCTGTCATCTGTCATCTGTCATCTGTCATCTGTCACATGCCATCTGTCATCTGTCATTTGTCATCTGTCATCTGTCATTTGTCATCTGTTATCTGTCATCTGTCATCTGTCATCTGTCATCTGTCATCTGTCATCTGTCATCTGTCATCTGTCATCTGTCATCTGTCATCTGGCATCTGGCATCTGGCATCTGTCATCTGTCATCTGTTATATGTCATCTGTCATCTGTCATCTGTCATCTGTCATCTGTCATCTGTCATCTGTCATCTGTCATCTGTCATCTGTCATCTGTCATCTGTCATCTGTCATCTGTCATCTGTCATCTGTCATCTGTCATCTGTCATCTGTCATCTGTCATCTGTCATCTGTCATATGTCATCTGTCATCTGTCATCTGTCATCTGTCATCTGTCATCTGTCATCTCTCATCTCTCATCTGTCATCTGTCGTCTGTCAACTGTCATCTGCCATCTGTCATTTGTCATTTGTCATCTGTCATTTTCTATCATCCGACATCTATCATTTGTCATTTGTTATCTGTCATCTGTCATTTGTCTTCTGTCATCTGTCATCTGTCATCTGTCATCTGTCATCTGTCATCTGTCATCTGTCATCTGTCATCTGTCATCTGTCATCTGTCATCTGTCATCTGTCATCTGTCATCTGTCATCTGTCATCTGTCATCTGTCACATGCCATCTGTCATCTGTCATCTGTCATCTGTCATCTGTCATCTGTCATCTGTCATTTGTCATCTGTTATCTGTCATCTGTCATCTGTCATCTGTCATCTGTCATCTGTCATCTGTCATCTGTCAGCTGTCATGTGTCATCTGTCATCTGTCATCTGCCATATGTCATCTGTCATCTGTCATCTGTCATCTGTCATCTGTTATCTGTCATCTGTCATCTGCCACATGTCATCTGCCATCTGTCATCTGTCATCTGTCATCTGTCATTTGTCATTTGTCATCTGTCATCTGTCGTCTGTCATTTGTCATATGTCATCTGTCATCTGTCATCTGTCATCTGTCATCTGTCATCTGTCATCTGTCATCTGTCATCTGTCATCTGTCATCTGTCATCTGTCATCTGTCATCTGTCATCTGTCATCCGACATCTATCATTTGTTATCTGTCATCTGTCATTTGTCTTCTGTCATCTGTCATCTGTCATCTGTCATCTGTCATCTGTCATCTGTCATCTGTCATCTGTCATCTGTCATCTGTCATCTGTCATCTGTCACATGCCATCTGTCATCTGTCATCTGTCATCTGTCATTTGTCACCTGTTATCTGTCATCTGTCATCTGTCATCTGTCATCTGTCAGCTGTCATGTGTCATCTGTCATCTGTCATCTGCCATATGTCTTCTGTCATCTGTCATCTGTCATCTGTCATCTGTCATCTGTCATCTGTCATCTGTCATCTGTCATCTGTCATCTGTCATCTGCCACATGTCATCTGTCATCTGTCATGTGTCATCTGCCATCTGTCATCTGTCATCTGTCATCTGTCATCTGTCATTTGTCATTTGTCATCTGTCATCTGTCGTCTGTCATTTGTCATCTGTCATCTGTCATCTGTCATCTGTCATCTGTCATCTGTCATCTGTCACCTGTCACCTGTCACTTGTCACCTGTCACCTGTCACCTGCCACCAGTCACCTGTCACCTGTCACCTGTCACCTGTCACCTGTCACCTGTCACATGTTACCTGTCACCTGTCACCTGTCACCTGTGACCTGTCACCTGTCACCTGTCACCTGTCAACTGTCAACTGTCACTTATCACTGTCACCTGTCACCTGTCACCTGTCACCTGTCACCTGTCACTTGTCACCTGTCACCTGTCACCTGTCACCTGCCACCAGTCACCTGTCACCTGTCACCTGTCACCTGTCACCTGTCACCTGTCACCTGCCACCAGTCACCTGTCACCTGTCACCTGTCACCTGTCACCTGTCACCTGTTACCTGTCACCTTTCACCTGTCACCTGTCACATGTCACCTGTTACCTGTCACCTGTCACCTGTCACATGTCACCTGTCAACTGTCACCTGTCACCTGTCACCTGCCACCAGTCACCTGTCACCTGTCACTTTTCACCTGTCACCTGTCACCTGTCACCTGCCACCAGTCACCTGTCACCTGTGACCTGTCACCTGTCACCTGTCACCTGTCAACTGTCAACTGTCACTTATCACTGTCACCTGTCACCTGTCACCTGTCACCTGTCACTTGTCACCTGTCACCTGTCACCTGTCACCTGCCACCAGTCACCTGTCACCTGTCACCTGTCACCTGTTACCTGTCACCTGTCACCTGTCACATGTCACCTGTCACCTGTCACCTGTCACCTGTCACCTGTCACCTATCACTGTCACCTGTCACCTGTCACCTGTCACCTGTCACCTGTCACCTGTCACCGTCTCCTGTCACCTGTCACCTGTGACCTGTCACCGTCACCTGTCACCTGTCACCTGTGACCTGTCACCTGTCACCTGTCACTGTCAACTCTCAACTGTCACCTGTCACCTGTAATCTGTCACCAGCTGTCACCTGCCACCTGTCAACTGTCACCTGTCACCTGTCACTGTCACCTGTCACCAGTCACCTTTCAACTGTCAACTGTCACCTGTCACCTGTCACCTGTCACCTGTCACCTGTCACCTGTGACCTGTCACCTGTGACCTGTCACCTGTGACCTGTCACCTGTCACCTGTCAACTGTCAACTGTCACCTGTCACCTGTCACCTGTCACCTGTCACCTGTCACCTATCACTGTCACCTGTCACCTGTCACCTGTCACCTGTCAACTGTCAACTGTCAACTGTCACTTATCACTGTCACCTGTCACCTGTCACCTGTCACCTGTCACCTGTCACTTGTCACCTGTCACCTGTCACCTGTCACCTGTCACCTGTCACCTGTCTCCTGCCACCAGTCACCTGTCACTGTCAACTGTCAACTGTCACCTGTCACCTGTCACCTGTAATCTGTCACCAGCTGTCACCTGTCAACTGTCACCTGTCACCTGTCAACTGTCCCCTGTCACCTGTCACCTATCACTGTCACCTGTCATCTGTCACCTGTCACCTGTCACCTGTCACCTGTCACCGTCACCTGTCACCTGTCACCTGTGACCTGTCACCTGTCACCTGTCACTGTCAACTCTCAACTGTCACCTGTCACCTGTAATCTGTCACCAGCTGTCACCTGCCACCTGTCAACTGTCACCTGTCACCTGTCACTGTCACCTGTCACCAGTCACCTTTCAACTGTCAACTGTCACCTGTCACCTGTCACCTGTCACCTGTCACCTGTGACCTGTCACCTGTGACCTGTCACCTGTGACCTGTCACCTGTCAACTGTCAACTGTCACCTGTCACCTGTCACCTGTCACCTGTCACCTGTCACCTATCACTGTCACCTGTCACCTGTCACCTGTCACCTGTCAACTGTCAACTGTCAACTGTCACTTATCACTGTCACCTGTCACCTGTCACCTGTCACCTGTCACCTGTCACTTGTCACCTGTCACCTGTCACCTGTCACCTGTCACCTGTCTCCTGCCACCAGTCACCTGTCACCTGTCACCTGTCGCCTGTTACCTGTCACCTGTCACCTGTTACATGTCACCTGTTACCTGTCACCTGTCACCTGTCACATGTCACCTGTCAACTGTCACCTGTCACCTGTCACCTGTTACATGTCACCTGTTACCTGTCACCTGTCACCTGCCACATGTCACCTGTCAACTGTCACCTGTCACCTGGCACCTGTGACAGATGACAGATGACAGATGACAAATGACAGACGTCAAATGACAGTTGACAGATGACAGACAACAGACGACAGATGACAGATGACAGATGATAGATGACAGATTACAGATGACAGATGACATATTACAGATGACAGATGACAGATGACAGATGACAAATGACAGATGAAAGATGACAGATGACACATGACAAATGACAGATTACGGATGACGGATGACACATGATAGTTGACAGATGACAGATGACAGGTGACAGATGGCAGATGACACATGGCAAATGACAAATGACAGATGACAGATGACAGATGACACATGACAGATGACAGGTGACAGATGACAGATGACAGATGACAGATGACAGATGACAGATGACAGATGACAAATGACAGATGAAAGATGACAGGTGACAGGTGACAAGTGATATACGACAGAGAACAGATGACAGACGACAGATGGCAGATGACAGATGACCGTTGACAGATGACAGATGTCAGATGACAGATGACAAATGACAGATTACAGATGACAGATGACATATTACCGATGACAGATGACATATTACAGATGACAGATGACAGATGACAGATGACAGATGACAGGTGACAGATGACAAGTGATATATGACAGATGACAGATGACAGATGACAGATGACAGATGACAGATGACAAATGACAGATGACAGATGACAGATGACAGATGACAGATGACAGATGACAGAAGACAGATGACAGATGTCATATGACAGATGACAGATGATAGATGACAGATTACAGATGACAGATGACATATTACAGATCACAGATGACAGATGACAAATGACAGATAACAGTTGACAGATGACAGCCAACAGACGACAGATGACAGATGACAGATGACAGATGACAGATGACAGATGACAGATGACAGATGACAGATGACAGATGACAGATGACAGATGACAGATGACAGATGACAGATGACAGATGACAGATGACAGATGACAGATGACAGATGACAGATGACAGATGACAGATGACAGATGACAGATGACAGATGACAGATGACAGATGACAGATGACAGATGATAGATGACAGATGACAGATGATAGATGACAGATGACAGATGACAGATGACAGATGACAGATGACAGAAGACAGATGACAGATGTCATATGACAGATGAAAGATGACAGATGACAGATGACAGATGACAGATGACAGATGACAGATGACAGATGACAGATGACAGATGACAGATGACAGATGACAGATGACAGATGACAGATGATAGATGACAGATGACAGATGATAGATGACAGATGACAGATGACAGATGACAGATGACAGATGACAGATGACAGATGACAGAAGACAGAAGACAGATGACAGATGTCATATGACAGATGACAGATGATAGATGACAGGTGACAGATGACATATGACAGATGTCATATGACAGATGACAGATGATAGATGACAGATTACAGATGACAGATGACAGATTACAGATGACAGATGACATATTACAGATGACAGATGACACATGACAGATGACAGATGACAGATTACAGATGACAGATGACAGATGTCAGATGACAGATGACAGATGACAGATGACACATGGCAAACGACAGATGTCAGATGACAGGTGACAGATGACAGATGACACATGGCAAATGACAGATGACACATGGCAAATGACAGATGACAGATGACAGATGACAGATGACAGATGACAGATGACAGATGACAGATGACAGATGACAGATGACAGATGACAGATGACAGATGCCAGATGCCAGATGACAGATGACAGATGACAGATGACAGATGACACATGACAGATGACAGATGACAGATGACAGATGACAAATGACAGATGATAGATGACAGGTGACAGGTGACAAGTGATATATGACAGATGACAGATGACAGACGACAGATGGCAGATGACAGATGACAGATGACAGATGACAGATGATAGATGACAGATGACAGATGATAGATGATAGATGACAGATGACAGATGACAGATGACAGATGACAGATGACAGATTTCAGATGACAGATGACAAATGACAGATGAAAGATGACAGGTGACAGGTGACAAGTGATATACGACAGAGAACAGATGACAGACGACAGATGGCAGATGACAGATGACCGTTGACAGTTGACAGATGTCAGATGACAGATGACAAATGACAGATGATAGATGACAGGTGACAGGTGACAAGTGATATACGACAGAGAACAGATGTCATATGACAGATGATAGATGACAGATTACAGATGACAGATGACATATTACCGATGACAGATGACATATTACAGATGACAGATGACAGATGACAGATGACAGATGACAGATGACAGATGTCAGATGACAGATGACAGATGACAGATGACACATGGCAAATGACAAATGACAGATGACAGATGACAAATGACAGATGACAGATGACAGATGTCATATGACAGACGACAGATGATAGATGACAGATTACAGATGACAGATGACATATTACAGATGACAGATGACAGATGACAGATGACAGATGACAGGTGACAGATGACACATGGCAAATGACAGATGACAGATGACAGATGACAGATGACAGAAGACAGATGACAGATGACAGATGACAGGTGACAGATGACACATGGCAAATGACAGATGACAGATGACAGATGACAGAAGACAGATGACAGATGACAGATGACAGATGACAGATGTCAGATGACAGATGACAGATGACAGATGACAGATGACAGATGACAGATGACAGATGACAGATGACAGATGACAGATGACAGATGACAGATGCCAGATGCCAGATGACAGATGACAGATGACAGATGACAGATGACAGATGACACATGACAGATGGCAGATGACAGATGACAGATGACAGATGACAGATGACAGATGACAGATGTCAGATGACAGATGACAAATGACAGATGATAGATGACAGGTGACAGGTGACAAGTGATATACGACAGATGACAGATGACAGACGACAGATGGCAGATGACACATGACAGATGACAGATGACAGATTACAGATGACAGATGACAGATGTCAGATGACAGATGACAGATGACAGATGACACATGGCAAACGACAGATGTCAGATGACAGGTGACAGATGACAGATGACACATGGCAAATGACAGATGACACATGGCAAATGACAGATGACAGATGACAGATGACAGATGACAGATGACAGATGACAGATGACAGATGCCAGATGCCAGATGACAGATGACAGATGACAGATGACAGATGACACATGACAGATGACAGATGACAGATGACAGATGAGAGATGTCAGATGACAGATGACAAATGACAGATGATAGATGACAGGTGACAGGTGACAAGTGATATACGACAGAGAACAGATGACAGACGACAGATGGCAGATGACAGATGACCGTTGACAGATGACAGATGTCAGATGACAGATGACAAATGACAGATGATAGATGACAGGTGACAGGTGACAAGTGATATACGACAGAGAACAGATGTCATATGACAGATGATAGATGACAGATTACAGATGACAGATGACATATTACAGATGACAGATGACAGATGACAGATGACAGATGACAGATGACAGATGACAGATGACAGATGACAGATGACAGATGTCAGATGACAGATGACAGATGACACATGGCAAATGACAAATGACAGATGACAGATGACAAATGACAGATGACAGATGACAGATGTCATATGACAGACGACAGATGATAGATGACAGATTACAGATAACAGATGACATATTACAGATGACAGATGACAGATGACAGATGACAGATGACAGGTGACAGATGACACATGGCAAATGACAGATGACAGATGACAGATGACAGATGACAGAGGACAGATGACAGATGACAGATGACAGGTGACAGATGACACATGGCAAATGACAGATGACAGATGACAGATGACAGAAGACAGATGACAGATGACAGATGACAGATGTCAGATGACATATGACAGATGACAGATGACAGATGACAGATGACAGATGACAGATGACAGATGACAGATGACAGATGACAGATGCCAGATGCCAGATGACAGATGACAGATGACAGATGACAGATGACAGATGACACATGACAGATGACAGATGACAGATGACAGATGACAGATGACAGATGTCAGATGACAGATGACAAATGACAGATGATAGATGACAGGTGACAGGTGACAAGTGATATACGACAGATGACAGATGACAGACGACAGATGGCAGATGACAGATGACACATGACAGATGACAGATTACAGATGACAGATGACAGATGTCAGATGACAGATGACAGATGACAGATGACACATGGCAAACGACAGATGTCAGATGACAGGTGACAGATGACAGATGACACATGGCAAATGACAGATGACAGATGACAGATGTCATATGACAGACGACAGATGATAGATGACAGATTACAGATGACAGATGACATATTACAGATGACAGATGACAGATGACAGATGACAGATGACAGAAGACAGATGACAGATGATAGATGACAGATTACAGATGACAGATGACATATCACAGATGACAGATGACACATGACAGATGACAGATGACAGATGACAGATGACAGATGACAGATGACAGATGTCAGATGACAGATGACACATGGCAAACGACAGATGTCAGATGACAGATGACAGGTGACAGATGACAGATGACACATGGCAAATGACAGATGACAGATGACAGATGACAGATGACAGATGACAGATGACAGATGACAGATGACAGATGACAGATGACAGATGACAGATGACAGATGCCAGATGCCAGATGACAGATGACAGATGACACATGACAGATGACAGATGACAGATGACAGATGACAGATGTCAGATGACAGATGACAGATGACAGATGACAGATGAGAGATGACAGATGACAGATGACAGATGACAGATGCCAGATGCCAGATGCCACATGACAGATGACAGATGACAGATGACAGATGACACATGACAGATGACAGATGACAGATGACAGATGACAGATGTCAGATGACAGATGACAAATGACAGATGATAGATGACAGGTGACAGGTGACAAGTGATATACGACAGATGACAGATGACAGACGACAGATGGCAGATGACAGATGACCGATGAAAGATGACAGATGATAGATGACAGATTACAGATGACAGATGACATATTACAGATGACAGATGACAGATGACAGATGAAGGATGACAGATGACAGATGTCAGATGACAGATGACAGATGACAGATGACAGATGACACATGGCAAATGACAAATGACAGATGACAGATGACACATGACAGATGACAGATGACAGATGACAGATGACAGATGACAGATGACAGATGACAGATGACAGATGACAAATGTCAGATGACAGATGACAGATGTCAGATGACAGATGACAGATGTCATATGACAGATGACAGATGATAGATGACAGATTACAGATGACAGATGACATATTACAGATGAGAGATGACAGATGACAAATGACAGATGACGGTTGACAGGTGACAGATGACAGATGACAGATGACGGATGACAGATGACACATGGCAAATGACAAATGACAGATGACAGACGACACATGACAGATGACAGATGACAGATGACAGATGACAGATGACAGATGTCAGATGACAGATGACACATGGCAAATGACAGATGTCAGATGACAGGTGACAGATGACAGATGACACATGGCAAATGACAGATGACAGATGACAGATGACAGATGATAGATGATAGATGACAGATGACAGATGACAGATGACAGATGACAGATGACAGATTTCAGATGACAGATGACAAATGACAGATGAAAGATGACAGGTGACAGGTGACAAGTGATATACGACAGAGAACAGATGACAGACGACAGATGGCAGATGACAGATGACCGTTGACAGTTGACAGATGTCAGATGACAGATGACAAATGACAGATGATAGATGACAGGTGACAGG
Source organism: Condylostylus longicornis (assembly GCF_029603195.1). Taxonomy (NCBI): domain Eukaryota; kingdom Metazoa; phylum Arthropoda; class Insecta; order Diptera; family Dolichopodidae; genus Condylostylus; species Condylostylus longicornis. The sequence continues at coordinate 844,801 of NW_026578070.1, read as the reverse complement.
TGACAAGTGATATACGACAGAGAACAGATGTCATATGACAGATGATAGATGACAGATTACAGATGACAGATGACATATTACCGATGACAGATGACATATTACAGATGACAGATGACAGATGACAGATGACAGATGACAGATGACAGATGTCAGATGACAGATGACAGATGACAGATGACACATGGCAAATGACAAATGACAGATGACAGATGACAAATGACAGATGACAGATGACAGATGTCATATGACAGACGACAGATGATAGATGACAGATTACAGATGACAGATGACATATTACAGATGACAGATGACAGATGACAGATGACAGATGACAGATGACAGGTGACAGATGACACATGGCAAATGACAGATGACAGATGACAGATGACAGATGACAGAAGACAGATGACAGATGACAGATGACAGGTGACAGATGACACATGGCAAATGACAGATGACAGATGACAGATGACAGAAGACAGATGACAGATGACAGATGACTGATGACAGATGTCAGATGACAGATGACAGATGACAGATGACAGATGACAGATGACAGATGACAGATGACAGATGACAGATGACAGATGACAGATGACAGATGCCAGATGCCAGATGACAGATGACAGATGACAGATGACAGATGACAGATGACACATGACAGATGGCAGATGACAGATGACAGATGACAGATGACAGATGACAGATGACAGATGTCAGATGACAGATGACAAATGACAGATGATAGATGACAGGTGACAGGTGACAAGTGATATACGACAGATGACAGATGACAGACGACAGATGGCAGATGACACATGACAGATGACAGATGACAGATTACAGATGACAGATGACAGATGTCAGATGACAGATGACAGATGACAGATGACACATGGCAAACGACAGATGTCAGATGACAGGTGACAGATGACAGATGACACATGGCAAATGACAGATGACACATGGCAAATGACAGATGACAGATGACAGATGACAGATGACAGATGACAGATGACAGATGACAGATGCCAGATGCCAGATGACAGATGACAGATGACAGATGACAGATGACACATGACAGATGACAGATGACAGATGACAGATGAGAGATGTCAGATGACAGATGACAAATGACAGATGATAGATGACAGGTGACAGGTGACAAGTGATATACGACAGAGAACAGATGACAGACGACAGATGGCAGATGACAGATGACCGTTGACAGATGACAGATGTCAGATGACAGATGACAAATGACAGATGATAGATGACAGGTGACAGGTGACAAGTGATATACGACAGAGAACAGATGTCATATGACAGATGATAGATGACAGATTACAGATGACAGATGACATATTACAGATGACAGATGACAGATGACAGATGACAGATGACAGATGACAGATGACAGATGACAGATGACAGATGACAGATGTCAGATGACAGATGACAGATGACACATGGCAAATGACAAATGACAGATGACAGATGACAAATGACAGATGACAGATGACAGATGTCATATGACAGACGACAGATGATAGATGACAGATTACAGATAACAGATGACATATTACAGATGACAGATGACAGATGACAGATGACAGATGACAGGTGACAGATGACACATGGCAAATGACAGATGACAGATGACAGATGACAGATGACAGAGGACAGATGACAGATGACAGATGACAGGTGACAGATGACACATGGCAAATGACAGATGACAGATGACAGATGACAGAAGACAGATGACAGATGACAGATGACAGATGTCAGATGACATATGACAGATGACAGATGACAGATGACAGATGACAGATGACAGATGACAGATGACAGATGACAGATGACAGATGCCAGATGCCAGATGACAGATGACAGATGACAGATGACAGATGACAGATGACACATGACAGATGACAGATGACAGATGACAGATGACAGATGACAGATGTCAGATGACAGATGACAAATGACAGATGATAGATGACAGGTGACAGGTGACAAGTGATATACGACAGATGACAGATGACAGATGGCAGATGACAGATGACACATGACAGATGACAGATTACAGATGACAGATGACAGATGTCAGATGACAGATGACAGATGACAGATGACACATGGCAAACGACAGATGTCAGATGACAGGTGACAGATGACAGATGACACATGGCAAATGACAGATGACAGATGACAGATGTCATATGACAGACGACAGATGATAGATGACAGATTACAGATGACAGATGACATATTACAGATGACAGATGACAGATGACAGATGACAGATGACAGAAGACAGATGACAGATGATAGATGACAGATTACAGATGACAGATGACATATCACAGATGACAGATGACACATGACAGATGACAGATGACAGATGACAGATGACAGATGACAGATGACAGATGTCAGATGACAGATGACACATGGCAAACGACAGATGTCAGATGACAGATGACAGGTGACAGATGACAGATGACACATGGCAAATGACAGATGACAGATGACAGATGACAGATGACAGATGACAGATGACAGATGACAGATGACAGATGACAGATGACAGATGACAGATGACAGATGCCAGATGCCAGATGACAGATGACAGATGACACATGACAGATGACAGATGACAGAAGACAGATGACAGATGTCAGATGACAGATGACAGATGACAGATGACAGATGAGAGATGACAGATGACAGATGACAGATGACAGATGCCAGATGCCAGATGCCACATGACAGATGACAGATGACAGATGACAGATGACACATGACAGATGACAGATGACAGATGACAGATGACAGATGTCAGATGACAGATGACAAATGACAGATGATAGATGACAGGTGACAGGTGACAAGTGATATACGACAGATGACAGATGACAGACGACAGATGGCAGATGACAGATGACCGATGAAAGATGACAGATGATAGATGACAGATTACAGATGACAGATGACATATTACAGATGACAGATGACAGATGACAGATGAAGGATGACAGATGACAGATGTCAGATGACAGATGACAGATGACAGATGACAGATGACACATGGCAAATGACAAATGACAGATGACAGATGACACATGACAGATGACAGATGACAGATGACAGATGACAGATGACAGATGACAGATGACAGATGACAAATGTCAGATGACAGATGACAGATGTCAGATGACAGATGACAGATGTCATATGACAGATGACAGATGATAGATGACAGATTACAGATGACAGATGACATATTACAGATGAGAGATGACAGATGACAAATGACAGATGACGGTTGACAGGTGACAGATGTCAGATGACAGATGACGGATGACAGATGACACATGGCAAATGACAAATGACAGATGACAGATGACACATGACAGATGACAGATGACAGATGACAGATGACAGTTGACAGATGTCAGATGACAGATGACACATGGCAAATGACAGATGTCAGATGACAGGTGACAGATGACAGATGACACATGGCAAATGACAGATGACAGATGACAGATGACAGATGACGGATGACAGATGACAGATGACAGATGACAGATGACAGATGACAGATGCCAGATGCCAGATGACAGATGACAGATGACAGATGACAGATGACAGATGACAGATGACAGATGACAGATGACAAATGTCAGATGACAGATGACAGATGACACATGGCAAATGACAGATGTCAGATGACAGGTGACAGATGACACATGGCAAATGACAGATGACAGATGACAGATGACAGATGACAGATGACAAATGACAGATGATAGATGACAGGTGACAGGTGACAAGTGATATACGACAGAGAACAGATGTCATATGACAGATGATAGATGACAGATTACAGATGACAGATGACATATTACCGATGACAGATGACATATTACAGATGACAGATGACCGATGACAGATGACAGATGACAGATGACAGATGTCAGATGACAGATGACAGATGACAGATGACACATGGCAAATGACAAATGACAGATGACAGATGACAAATGACAGATGACAGATGACAGATGTCATATGACAGACGACAGATGATAGATGACAGATTACAGATGACAGATGACATATTACAGATGACAGATGACAGATGACAGATGACAGATGACAGGTGACAGGTGACAGATGACACATGGCAAATGACAGATGACAGATGACAGATGACAGATGACAGATGACAGAAGACAGATGACAGATGACAGATGCCAGGTGACAGATGACACATGGCAAATGACAGATGACAGATGACAGATGACAGAAGACAGATGACAGATGACAGATGACAGATGTCAGATGACAGATGACAGATGACAGATGACAGATGACAGATGACAGATGACAGATGACAGATGACAGATGACAGATGACAGATGACAGATGACAGATGCCAGATGCCAGATGACAGATGACAGATGACAGATGACAGATGACAGATGACACATGACAGATGACAGATGACAGATGACAGATGACAGATGACAGATGACAGATGACAGATGACAGATGTCAGATGACAGATGACAAATGACAGATGATAGATGACAGGTGACAGGTGACAAGTGATATACGACAGATGACAGATGACAGACGACAGATGGCAGATGACACATGACAGATGACAGATGACAGATTACAGATGACAGATGACAGATGTCAGATGACAGATGACAGATGACAGATGACACATGGCAAACGACAGATGTCAGATGACAGGTGACAGATGACAGATGACACATGGCAAATGACAGATGACACATGGCAAATGACAGATGACAGATGACAGATGACAGATGACAGATGACAGATGACAGATGACAGATGCCAGATGCCAGATGCCAGATGACAGATGACAGATGACAGATGACACATGACAGATGACAGATGACAGATGAGAGATGTCAGATGACAGATGACAAATGACAGATGATAGATGACAGGTGACAGGTGACAAGTGATATATGACAGATGACAGACGACAGATGGCAGATGACAGATGACAGATGACAGATGACAGATGACAGATGACAGATGACAGATGATAGATGATAGATGACAGATGACAGATGACAGATTTCAGATGACAGATGACAAATGACAGATGAAAGATGACAGGTGACAGGTGACAAGTGATATACGACAGAGAACAGATGACAGACGACAGATGGCAGATGACAGATGACCGTTGACAGATGACAGATGTCAGATGACAGATGACAAATGACAGATGATAGATGACAGGTGACAGGTGACAAGTGATATACGACAGAGAACAGATGTCATATGACAGATGATAGATGACAGATTACAGATGACAGATGACATATTACCGATGACAGATGACATATTACAGATGACAGATGACAGATGACAGATGACAGATGACAGATGACAGATGTCAGATGACAGATGACAGATGACACATGGCAAATGACAAATGACAGATGACAGATGACAAATGACAGATGACAGATGACAGATGTCATATGACAGACGACAGATGATAGATGACAGATTACAGATGACAGATGACATATTACAGATGACAGATGACAGATGACAGATGACAGATGACAGGTGACAGATGACACATGGCAAATGACAGATGACAGATGACAGATGACAGATGACAGAAGACAGATGACAGATGACAGATGACAGGTGACAGATGACACATGGCAAATGACAGATGACAGATGACAGATGACAGAAGACAGATGACAGATGACAGATGTCAGATGACATATGACAGATGACAGATGACAGATGACAGATGACAGATGACAGATGACAGATGACAGATGACAGATGACAGATGCCAGATGCCAGATGACAGATGACAGATGACAGATGACAGATGACAGATGACAGATGACACATGACAGATGACAGATGACAGATGACAGATGACAGATGACAGATGACAGATGTCAGATGACAGATGACAAATGACAGATGATAGATGACAGGTGACAGGTGACAAGTGATATACGACAGATGACAGATGACAGACGACAGATGGCAGATGACAGATGACACATGACAGATGACAGATGACAGATGACAGATGACAGATGTCAGATGACAGATGACAGATGACAGATGACACATGGCAAACGACAGATGTCAGATGACAGGTGACAGATGACAGATGACACATGGCAAATGACAGATGACAGATGACAGATGTCATATGACAGACGACAGATGATAGATGACAGATTACAGATGACAGATGACATATTACAGATGACAGATGACAGATGACAGATGACAGATGACAGAAGACAGATGACAGATGATAGATGACAGATTACAGATGACAGATGACATATCACAGATGACAGATGACAGATGACAGATGACAGATGACAGATGACAGATGACAGATGACAGATGTCAGATGACAGATGACACATGGCAAACGACAGATGTCAGATGACAGGTGACAGATGACAGATGACACATGGCAAATGACAGATGACAGATGACAGATGTCATATGACAGACGACAGATGATAGATGACAGATGACAGATGACAGATGACAGATGACAGAAGACAGATGACAGATGTCATATGACAGATGACAGATGATAGATGACAGATTACAGATGTCAGATGACATATTACAGATCACAGGTGACAGATGACAAATGACAGATAACAGTTGACAGATGACAGCCAACAGACGACAGATGACAGATGACAGATGACAGATGACAGATGACAGATGACAGATGACAGATGACAGATGACAGATGACAGATGACAGATGACATATTACAGATCACAGATGACAGATGACAAATGACAGATAACAGTTGACAGATGACAGCCAACAGACGACAGATGACAGATGACAGATGACAGATGACAGATGACAGATGACAGATGACAGATGACAGATGACAGATGACAGATGACAGATGACAGATGACAGATGACAGACGACAGATGACAGATGACAGATGACAGATGACAGATGACAGATGACAGATGACAGATGACAGATGACAGATGTCATATGACAGATGACAGATGATAGATGACAGATTACAGATGACAGATGACATATTACAGATCACAGATGACAGATGACAAATGACAGATAACAGTTGACAGATGACAGATGACAGATGACAGATGACAGATGTCAGATGACAGATGACACATGGCAAACGACAGATGTCAGATGACAGGTGACAGATGACAGATGACACATGGCAAATGACAGATGACAGATGACAGATGTCATATGACAGACGACAGATGATAGATGACAGATGACAGATGACAGATGACAGATGACAGATGACAGATGACAGATGACAGATGACAGATGACAGATGACAGATGACAGATGACAGATGACAGATGACAGATGACAGATGACAGATGACAGATGACAGATGACAGATGACAGATGACAGATGACAGATGACAGATGACAGATGATAGATGACAGATGACAGATGATAGATGACAGATGACAGATGACAGATGACAGATGACAGATGACAGATGACAGATGACAGAAGACAGATGACAGATGTCATATGACAGATGACAGATGATAGATGACAGATTACAGATGACAGATGACATATTACAGATCACAGATGACAGATGACAAATGACAGATAACAGTTGACAGATGACAGCCAACAGACGACAGATGACAGATGACAGATGACAGATGACAGATGACAGATGACAGATGACAGATGACAGATGACAGATGACAGATGACAGATGACAGATGACAGATGACAGATGACAGATGACAGATGACAGATGACAGATGACAGATGACAGATGACAGATGACAGATGACAGATGACAGATGACAGATGACAGATGACAGATGACAGATGACAGATGACAGATGACAGAAGACAGATGACAGATGTCATATGACAGATGACAGATGATAGATGACAGATTACAGATGACAGATGACAGATGACAGATGACAGATGACAAATGACAGATGACAGATGACAGATGACAGATGACAGATGACAGAAGACAGATGACAGATGTCATATGACAGATGACAGATGATAGATGACAGATTACAGATGACAGATGACATATTACAGATCACAGATGACAGATGACAAATGACAGATAACAGTTGACAGATGACAGCCAACAGACGACAGATGACAGATGACAGATGACAGATGACAGATGACAGATGACAGATGACAGATGACAGATGACAGATGACAGATGACAGATGACAGATGACAGATGACAGATGACAGATGACAGATGACAGATGACAGATGACAGATGACAGATGACAGATGACAGATGACAGATGACAGATGACAGATGACAGATGACAGATGACAGATGACAGATGACAGATGACAGATGACAGATGACAGATGACAGATGATAGATGACAGATGACAGATGATAGATGACAGATGACAGATGACAGATGACAGATGACAGATGACAGATGACAGAAGACAGATGACAGATGTCATATGACAGATGAAAGATGACAGATGACAGATGACAGATGACAGATGACAGATGACAGATGACAGATGACAGATGACAGATGACAGATGACAGATGACAGATGACAGATGATAGATGACAGATGACAGATGATAGATGACAGATGACAGATGACAGATGACAGATGACAGATGACAGATGACAGAAGACAGATGACAGATGTCATATGACAGATGACAGATGATAGATGACAGGTGACAGATGACATATGACAGATGTCATATGACAGATGACAGATGATAGATGACAGATTACAGATGACAGATGACAGATTACAGATGACAGATGACATATTACAGATGACAGATGACACATGACAGATGACAGATGACAGATTACAGATGACAGATGACAGATGTCAGATGACAGATGACAGATGACAGATGACACATGGCAAACGACAGATGTCAGATGACAGGTGACAGATGACAGATGACACATGGCAAATGACAGATGACACATGGCAAATGACAGATGACAGATGACAGATGACAGATGACAGATGACAGATGACAGATGACAGATGACAGATGACAGATGACAGATGACAGATGCCAGATGCCAGATGACAGATGACAGATGACAGATGACAGATGACACATGACAGATGACAGATGACAGATGACAGATGAGAGATGTCAGATGACAGATGACAAATGACAGATGATAGATGACAGGTGACAGGTGACAAGTGATATATGACAGATGACAGATGACAGACGACAGATGGCAGATGACAGATGACAGATGACAGATGACAGATGATAGATGACAGATGACAGATGATAGATGATAGATGACAGATGACAGATGACAGATGACAGATGACAGATGACAGATGACAGATTTCAGATGACAGATGACAAATGACAGATGAAAGATGACAGGTGACAGGTGACAAGTGATATACGACAGAGAACAGATGACAGACGACAGATGGCAGATGACAGATGACCGTTGACAGATGACAGATGTCAGATGACAGATGACAAATGACAGATGATAGATGACAGGTGACAGGTGACAAGTGATATACGACAGAGAACAGATGTCATATGACAGATGATAGATGACAGATTACAGATGACAGATGACATATTACCGATGACAGATGACATATTACAGATGACAGATGACAGATGACAGATGACAGATGACAGATGTCAGATGACAGATGACAGATGACAGATGACACATGGCAAATGACAAATGACAGATGACAGATGACAAATGACAGATGACAGATGACAGATGTCATATGACAGACGACAGATGATAGATGACAGATTACAGATGACAGATGACATATTACAGATGACAGATGACAGATGACAGATGACAGATGACAGGTGACAGATGACACATGGCAAATGACAGATGACAGATGACAGATGACAGAAGACAGATGACAGATGACAGATGACAGGTGACAGATGACACATGGCAAATGACAGATGACAGATGACAGATGACAGAAGACAGATGACAGATGACAGATGACAGATGACAGATGTCAGATGACAGATGACAGATGACAGATGACAGATGACAGATGACAGATGACAGATGACAGATGACAGATGACAGATGACAGATGACAGATGCCAGATGCCAGATGACAGATGACAGGTGACAGATGACACATGGCAAATGACAGATGACAGATGACAGATGACAGAAGACAGATGACAGATGACAGATGACAGATGACAGATGTCAGATGACAGATGACAAATGACAGATGATAGATGACAGGTGACAGGTGACAAGTGATATACGACAGATGACAGATGACAGACGACAGATGGCAGATGACACATGACAGATGACAGATGACAGAAGACAGAAGACAGATGACAGATGACAGATGACAGATGACAGATGACAGATGACAGATGACAGATGCCAGATGCCAGATGACAGATGACAGATGACAGATGACAGATGACACATGACAGATGGCAGATGACAGATGACAGAAGACAGATGACAGATGACAGATGACAGGTGACAGATGACACATGGCAAATGACAGATGACAGATGACAGATGACAGAAGACAGATGACAGATGACAGATGACAGATGACAGATGTCAGATGACAGATGACAGATGACAGATGACAGATGACAGATGACAGATGACAGATGACAGATGACAGATGACAGATGACAGATGACAGATGCCAGATGCCAGATGACAGATGACAGATGACAGATGACAGATGACAGATGACAGATGACAGATGCCAGATGCCAGATGACAGATGACAGATGACAGATGACAGATGACACATGACAGATGGCAGATGACAGATGACAGATGACAGATGTCAGATGACAGATGACAGATGACAGATGACACATGGCAAATGACAAATGACAGATGACAGATGACAAATGACAGATGACAGATGACAGATGTCATATGACAGACGACAGATGATAGATGACAGATTACAGATGACAGATGACATATTACAGATGACAGATGACAGATGACAGATGACAGATGACAGGTGACAGATGACACATGGCAAATGACAGATGACAGATGACAGATGACAGATGACAGAAGACAGATGACAGATGACAGATGACAGGTGACAGATGACACATGGCAAATGACAGATGACAGATGACAGATGACAGAAGACAGATGACAGATGACAGATGACAGATGACAGATGTCAGATGACAGATGACAGATGACAGATGACAGATGACAGATGACAGATGCCAGATGCCAGATGACAGATGACAGGTGACAGATGACACATGGCAAATGACAGATGACAGATGACAGATGACAGAAGACAGATGACAGATGACAGATGACAGATGACAGATGACAGATGTCAGATGACAGATGACAAATGACAGATGATAGATGACAGGTGACAGGTGACAAGTGATATACGACAGATGACAGATGACAGACGACAGATGGCAGATGACACATGACAGATGACAGATGACAGAAGACAGATGACAGATGACAGATGACAGATGACAGATGACAGATGACAGATGACAGATGCCAGATGCCAGATGACAGATGACAGATGACAGATGACAGATGACACATGACAGATGGCAGATGACAGATGACAGAAGACAGATGACAGATGACAGATGACAGGTGACAGATGACACATGGCAAATGACAGATGACAGATGACAGATGACAGAAGACAGATGACAGATGACAGATGACAGATGACAGATGTCAGATGACAGATGACAGATGACAGATGGCAGATGACAGATGACAGATGACAGATGACAGATGACAGATGACAGATGACAGATGACAGATGACAGATGACAGATGACAGATGACAGATGACAGATGACAGATGACAGATGACAGATGACAGATGACAGATGACAGATGACAGATGACAGATGACAGATGACAGATGACAGATGACAGATGATAGATGACAGATGACAGATGATAGATGACAGATGACAGATGACAGATGACAGATGACAGATGACAGATGACAGATGACAGAAGACAGATGACAGATGTCATATGACAGATGACAGATGATAGATGACAGATTACAGATGACAGATGACATATTACAGATCACAGATGACAGATGACAAATGACAGATAACAGTTGACAGATGACAGCCAACAGACGACAGATGACAGATGACAGATGACAGATGACAGATGACAGATGACAGATGACAGATGACAGATGACAGATGACAGATGACAGATGACAGATGACAGATGACAGATGACAGATGACAGATGACAGATGACAGATGACAGATGACAGATGACAGATGACAGATGACAGATGACAGATGACAGATGACAGATGACAGATGACAGATGACAGATGACAGATGACAGAAGACAGATGACAGATGTCATATGACAGATGACAGATGATAGATGACAGATTACAGATGACAGATGACAGATGACAGATGACAGATGACAAATGACAGATGACAGATGACAGATGACAGATGACAGATGACAGAAGACAGATGACAGATGTCATATGACAGATGACAGATGATAGATGACAGATTACAGATGACAGATGACATATTACAGATCACAGATGACAGATGACAAATGACAGATAACAGTTGACAGATGACAGCCAACAGACGACAGATGACAGATGACAGATGACAGATGACAGATGACAGATGACAGATGACAGATGACAGATGACAGATGACAGATGACAGATGACAGATGACAGATGACAGATGACAGATGACAGATGACAGATGACAGATGACAGATGACAGATGACAGATGACAGATGACAGATGACAGATGACAGATGACAGATGACAGATGACAGATGACAGATGACAGATGACAGATGACAGATGACAGATGACAGATGACAGATGATAGATGACAGATGACAGATGATAGATGACAGATGACAGATGACAGATGACAGATGACAGATGACAGATGACAGAAGACAGATGACAGATGTCATATGACAGATGAAAGATGACAGATGACAGATGACAGATGACAGATGACAGATGACAGATGACAGATGACAGATGACAGATGACAGATGACAGATGACAGATGACAGATGATAGATGACAGATGACAGATGATAGATGACAGATGACAGATGACAGATGACAGATGACAGATGACAGATGACAGAAGACAGATGACAGATGTCATATGACAGATGACAGATGATAGATGACAGGTGACAGATGACATATGACAGATGTCATATGACAGATGACAGATGATAGATGACAGATTACAGATGACAGATGACAGATTACAGATGACAGATGACATATTACAGATGACAGATGACACATGACAGATGACAGATGACAGATTACAGATGACAGATGACAGATGTCAGATGACAGATGACAGATGACAGATGACACATGGCAAACGACAGATGTCAGATGACAGGTGACAGATGACAGATGACACATGGCAAATGACAGATGACACATGGCAAATGACAGATGACAGATGACAGATGACAGATGACAGATGACAGATGACAGATGACAGATGACAGATGACAGATGACAGATGACAGATGCCAGATGCCAGATGACAGATGACAGATGACAGATGACAGATGACACATGACAGATGACAGATGACAGATGACAGATGAGAGATGTCAGATGACAGATGACAAATGACAGATGATAGATGACAGGTGACAGGTGACAAGTGATATATGACAGATGACAGATGACAGACGACAGATGGCAGATGACAGATGACAGATGACAGATGACAGATGATAGATGACAGATGACAGATGATAGATGATAGATGACAGATGACAGATGACAGATGACAGATGACAGATGACAGATGACAGATTTCAGATGACAGATGACAAATGACAGATGAAAGATGACAGGTGACAGGTGACAAGTGATATACGACAGAGAACAGATGACAGACGACAGATGGCAGATGACAGATGACCGTTGACAGATGACAGATGTCAGATGACAGATGACAAATGACAGATGATAGATGACAGGTGACAGGTGACAAGTGATATACGACAGAGAACAGATGTCATATGACAGATGATAGATGACAGATTACAGATGACAGATGACATATTACCGATGACAGATGACATATTACAGATGACAGATGACAGATGACAGATGACAGATGACAGATGTCAGATGACAGATGACAGATGACAGATGACACATGGCAAATGACAAATGACAGATGACAGATGACAAATGACAGATGACAGATGACAGATGTCATATGACAGACGACAGATGATAGATGACAGATTACAGATGACAGATGACATATTACAGATGACAGATGACAGATGACAGATGACAGATGACAGGTGACAGATGACACATGGCAAATGACAGATGACAGATGACAGATGACAGAAGACAGATGACAGATGACAGATGACAGGTGACAGATGACACATGGCAAATGACAGATGACAGATGACAGATGACAGAAGACAGATGACAGATGACAGATGACAGATGACAGATGTCAGATGACAGATGACAGATGACAGATGACAGATGACAGATGACAGATGACAGATGACAGATGACAGATGACAGATGACAGATGACAGATGCCAGATGCCAGATGACAGATGACAGGTGACAGATGACACATGGCAAATGACAGATGACAGATGACAGATGACAGAAGACAGATGACAGATGACAGATGACAGATGACAGATGTCAGATGACAGATGACAAATGACAGATGATAGATGACAGGTGACAGGTGACAAGTGATATACGACAGATGACAGATGACAGACGACAGATGGCAGATGACACATGACAGATGACAGATGACAGAAGACAGAAGACAGATGACAGATGACAGATGACAGATGACAGATGACAGATGACAGATGACAGATGCCAGATGCCAGATGACAGATGACAGATGACAGATGACAGATGACACATGACAGATGGCAGATGACAGATGACAGAAGACAGATGACAGATGACAGATGACAGGTGACAGATGACACATGGCAAATGACAGATGACAGATGACAGATGACAGAAGACAGATGACAGATGACAGATGACAGATGACAGATGTCAGATGACAGATGACAGATGACAGATGACAGATGACAGATGACAGATGACAGATGACAGATGACAGATGACAGATGACAGATGACAGATGCCAGATGCCAGATGACAGATGACAGATGACAGATGACAGATGACAGATGACAGATGACAGATGCCAGATGCCAGATGACAGATGACAGATGACAGATGACAGATGACACATGACAGATGGCAGATGACAGATGACAGATGACAGATGTCAGATGACAGATGACAGATGACAGATGACACATGGCAAATGACAAATGACAGATGACAGATGACAAATGACAGATGACAGATGACAGATGTCATATGACAGACGACAGATGATAGATGACAGATTACAGATGACAGATGACATATTACAGATGACAGATGACAGATGACAGATGACAGATGACAGGTGACAGATGACACATGGCAAATGACAGATGACAGATGACAGATGACAGATGACAGAAGACAGATGACAGATGACAGATGACAGGTGACAGATGACACATGGCAAATGACAGATGACAGATGACAGATGACAGAAGACAGATGACAGATGACAGATGACAGATGACAGATGTCAGATGACAGATGACAGATGACAGATGACAGATGACAGATGACAGATGCCAGATGCCAGATGACAGATGACAGGTGACAGATGACACATGGCAAATGACAGATGACAGATGACAGATGACAGAAGACAGATGACAGATGACAGATGACAGATGACAGATGACAGATGTCAGATGACAGATGACAAATGACAGATGATAGATGACAGGTGACAGGTGACAAGTGATATACGACAGATGACAGATGACAGACGACAGATGGCAGATGACACATGACAGATGACAGATGACAGAAGACAGATGACAGATGACAGATGACAGATGACAGATGACAGATGACAGATGACAGATGACACATGACAGATGGCAGATGACAGATGACAGATGTCAGATGACAGATGACAGATGACAGATGTCAGATGACAGATGACAAATGACAGATGATAGATGACAGGTGACAGGTGACAAGTGATATACGACAGATGACAGATGACAGACGACAGATGGCAAATGACAAATGACAGATGACAGATGACAAATGACAGATGACAGATGACAGATGTCATATGACAGACGACAGATGATAGATGACAGATTACAGATGACAGATGACATATTACAGATGACAGATGACAGATGACAGATGACAGGTGACAGATGACACATGGCAAATGACAGATGACAGATGACAGATGACAGAAGACAGATGACAGATGACAGATGACACATGACAGATGTCAGATGACAGATGACAGATGACAGATGACAGATGACAGATGACAGATGACAGATGACAGATGACAGATGACAGATGACAGATGACAGATGACAGATGCCAGATGCCAGATGACAGATGACAGATGACAGATGACAGATGACAGATGACACATGACAGATGGCAGATGACAGATGACAGAAGACAGATGACAGATGACAGATGACAGGTGACAGATGACACATGGCAAATGACAGATGACAGATGACAGATGACAGAAGACAGATGACAGATGACAGATGACAGATGACAGATGTCAGATGACAGATGACAGATGACAGATGACAGATGACAGATGACAGATGACAGATGACAGATGACAGATGACAGATGACAGATGACAGATGACAGATGACAGATGACAGATGACAGATGCCAGATGCCAGATGACAGATGACAGATGACAGATGACAGATGACAGATGACACATGACAGATGGCAGATGACAGATGACAGATGACAGATGACAGATGACAGATGACAGATGTCAGATGACAGATGACAAATGACAGATGATAGATGACAGGTGACAGGTGACAAGTGATATACGACAGATGACAGATGACAGACGACAGATGGCAGATGACACATGACAGATGACAGATGACAGATTACAGATGACAGATGACAGATGTCAGATGACAGATGACAGATGACAGATGACACATGGCAAACGACAGATGTCAGATGACAGGTGACAGATGACAGATGACACATGGCAAATGACAGATGACACATGGCAAATGACAGATGACAGATGACAGATGACAGATGACAGATGACAGATGACAGATGCCAGATGCCAGATGACAGATGACAGATGACAGATGACAGATGACACATGACAGATGACAGATGACAGATGACAGATGAGAGATGTCAGATGACAGATGACAAATGACAGATGATAGATGACAGGTGACAGGTGACAAGTGATATACGACAGAGAACAGATGACAGACGACAGATGGCAGATGACAGATGACCGTTGACAGATGACAGATGTCAGATGACAGATGACAAATGACAGATGATAGATGACAGGTGACAGGTGACAAGTGATATACGACAGAGAACAGATGTCATATGACAGATGATAGATGACAGATTACAGATGACAGATGACATATTACCGATGACAGATGACATATTACAGATGACAGATGACAGATGACAGATGACAGATGACAGATGACAGATGACAGATGTCAGATGACAGATGACAGATGACACATGGCAAATGACAAATGACAGATGACAGATGACAAATGACAGATGACAGATGACAGATGTCATATGACAGACGACAGATGATAGATGACAGATTACAGATGACAGATGACATATTACAGATGACAGATGACAGATGACAGATGACAGATGACAGGTGACAGATGACACATGGCAAATGACAGATGACAGATGACAGATGACAGATGACAGAGGACAGATGACAGATGACAGATGACAGGTGACAGATGACACATGGCAAATGACAGATGACAGATGACAGATGACAGAAGACAGATGACAGATGACAGATGACAGATGTCAGATGACATATGACAGATGACAGATGACAGATGACAGATGACAGATGACAGATGACAGATGACAGATGACAGATGACAGATGACAGATGACAGGTGACAGATGACACATGGCAAATGACAGATGACAGATGACAGATGACAGATGACAGAGGACAGATGACAGATGACAGATGCCAGATGCCAGATGACAGATGACAGATGACAGATGACAGATGACAGATGACACATGACAGATGACAGATGACAGATGACAGATGACAGATGACAGATGTCAGATGACAGATGACAAATGACAGATGATAGATGACAGGTGACAGGTGACAAGTGATATACGACAGATGACAGATGACAGACGACAGATGGCAGATGACAGATGACACATGACAGATGACAGATTACAGATGACAGATGACAGATGTCAGATGACAGATGACAGATGACAGATGACACATGGCAAACGACAGATGTCAGATGACAGGTGACAGATGACAGATGACACATGGCAAATGACAGATGACAGATGACAGATGTCATATGACAGACGACAGATGATAGATGACAGATTACAGATGACAGATGACATATTACAGATGACAGATGACAGATGACAGATGACAGATGACAGAAGACAGATGACAGATGATAGATGACAGATTACAGATGACAGATGACATATCACAGATGACAGATGACACATGACAGATGACAGATGACAGATGACAGATGACAGATGACAGATGACAGATGTCAGATGACAGATGACACATGGCAAACGACAGATGTCAGATGACAGATGACAGGTGACAGATGACAGATGACACATGGCAAATGACAGATGACAGATGACAGATGACAGATGACAGATGAGAGATGACAGATGACAGATGACAGATGACAGATGACAGATGACAGATGACAGATGAAAGATGCCAGATGCCAGATGACAGATGACAGATGACACATGACAGATGACAGATGACAGATGACAGATGACAGATGTCAGATGACAGATGACAGATGACAGATGACAGATGAGAGATGACAGATGACAGATGACAGATGACAGATGCCAGATGCCAGATGCCACATGACAGATGACAGATGACAGATGACAGATGACACATGACAGATGACAGATGACAGATGACAGATGACAGATGTCAGATGACAGATGACAAATGACAGATGATAGATGACAGGTGACAGGTGACAAGTGATATACGACAGATGACAGATGACAGACGACAGATGGCAGATGACAGATGACCGATGAAAGATGACAGATGATAGATGACAGATTACAGATGACAGATGACATATTACAGATGACAGATGACAGATGACAGATGAAGGATGACAGATGACAGATGTCAGATGACAGATGACAGATGACAGATGACAGATGACACATGGCAAATGACAAATGACAGATGACAGATGACACATGACAGATGACAGATGACAGATGACAGATGACAGATGACAGATGACAGATGACAGATGACAAATGTCAGATGACAGATGACAGATGTCAGATGACAGATGACAGATGTCATATGACAGATGACAGATGATAGATGACAGATTACAGATGACAGATGACATATTACAGATGAGAGATGACAGATGACAAATGACAGATGACGGTTGACAGGTGACAGATGACAGATGACAGATGACGGATGACAGATGACACATGGCAAATGACAAATGACAGATGACAGATGACACATGACAGATGACAGATGACAGATGACAGATGACAGATGACAGATGTCAGATGACAGATGACACATGACAAATGACAGATGTCAGATGACAGGTGACAGATGACAGATGACACATGGCAAATGACAGATGACAGATGACAGATGACAGATGACGGATGACAGATGACAGATGACAGATGACAGATGACAGATGACAGATGACAGATGCCAGATGCCAGATGACAGATGACAGATGACAGATGACAGATGACAGATGACAGATGACAGATGACAGATGACAAATGTCAGATGACAGATGACAGATGACACATGGCAAATGACAGATGTCAGATGACAGGTGACAGATGACACATGGCAAATGACAGATGACAGATGACAGATGACAGATGACAGATGACAAATGACAGATGATAGATGACAGGTGACAGGTGACAAGTGATATACGACAGAGAACAGATGTCATATGACAGATGATAGATGACAGATTACAGATGACAGATGACATATTACCGATGACAGATGACATATTACAGATGACAGATGACAGATGACAGATGACAGATGACAGATGACAGATGTCAGATGACAGATGACAGATGACAGATGACACATGGCAAATGACAAATGACAGATGACAGATGACAAATGACAGATGACAGATGACAGATGTCATATGACAGACGACAGATGATAGATGACAGATTACAGATGACAGATGACATATTACAGATGACAGATGACAGATGACAGATGACAGATGACAGGTGACAGGTGACAGATGACACATGGCAAATGACAGATGACAGATGACAGATGACAGATGACAGATGACAGAAGACAGATGACAGATGCCAGGTGACAGATGACACATGGCAAATGACAGATGACAGATGACAGATGACAGAAGACAGATGACAGATGACAGATGACAGATGTCAGATGACAGATGACAGATGACAGATGACAGATGACAGATGACAGATGACAGATGACAGATGACAGATGACAGATGACAGATGACAGATGACAGATGCCAGATGCCAGATGACAGATGACAGATGACAGATGACAGATGACAGATGACAGATGACAGATGACACATGACAGATGACAGATGACAGATGACAGATGACAGATGACAGATGACAGATGACAGATGACAGATGTCAGATGACAGATGACAAATGACAGATGATAGATGACAGGTGACAGGTGACAAGTGATATACGACAGATGACAGATGACAGACGACAGATGGCAGATGACACATGACAGATGACAGATGACAGATTACAGATGACAGATGACAGATGTCAGATGACAGATGACAGATGACAGATGACACATGGCAAACGACAGATGTCAGATGACAGGTGACAGATGACAGATGACACATGGCAAATGACAGATGACACATGGCAAATGACAGATGACAGATGACAGATGACAGATGACAGATGACAGATGACAGATGACAGATGACAGATGCCAGATGCCAGATGCCAGATGACAGATGACAGATGACAGATGACAGATGACACATGACAGATGACAGATGACAGATGACAGATGAGAGATGTCAGATGACAGATGACAAATGACAGATGATAGATGACAGGTGACAGGTGACAAGTGATATATGACAGATGACAGACGACAGATGGCAGATGACAGATGACAGATGACAGATGACAGATGACAGATGACAGATGACAGATGATAGATGATAGATGACAGATGACAGATGACAGATTTCAGATGACAGATGACAAATGACAGATGAAAGATGACAGGTGACAGGTGACAAGTGATATACGACAGAGAACAGATGACAGACGACAGATGGCAGATGACAGATGACCGTTGACAGATGACAGATGTCAGATGACAGATGACAAATGACAGATGATAGATGACAGGTGACAGGTGACAAGTGATATACGACAGAGAACAGATGTCATATGACAGATGATAGATGACAGATTACAGATGACAGATGACATATTACCGATGACAGATGACATATTACAGATGACAGATGACAGATGACAGATGACAGATGACAGATGACAGATGACAGATGTCAGATGACAGATGACAGATGACACATGGCAAATGACAAATGACAGATGACAGATGACAAATGACAGATGACAGATGACAGATGTCATATGACAGACGACAGATGATAGATGACAGATTACAGATGACAGATGACATATTACAGATGACAGATGACAGATGACAGATGACAGATGACAGGTGACAGATGACACATGGCAAATGACAGATGACAGATGACAGATGACAGATGACAGAAGACAGATGACAGATGACAGATGACAGGTGACAGATGACACATGGCAAATGACAGATGACAGATGACAGATGACAGAAGACAGATGACAGATGACAGATGTCAGATGACATATGACAGATGACAGATGACAGATGACAGATGACAGATGACAGATGACAGATGACAGATGACAGATGCCAGATGCCAGATGACAGATGACAGATGACAGATGACAGATGACAGATGACAGATGACACATGACAGATGACAGATGACAGATGACAGATGACAGATGACAGATGACAGATGACAGATGTCAGATGACAGATGACAAATGACAGATGATAGATGACAGGTGACAGGTGACAAGTGATATACGACAGATGACAGATGACAGACGACAGATGGCAGATGACAGATGACACATGACAGATGACAGATGACAGATGACAGATGACAGATGTCAGATGACAGATGACAGATGACAGATGACACATGGCAAACGACAGATGTCAGATGACAGGTGACAGATGACAGATGACACATGGCAAATGACAGATGACAGATGACAGATGTCATATGACAGACGACAGATGATAGATGACAGATTACAGATGACAGATGACATATTACAGATGACAGATGACAGATGACAGATGACAGATGACAGATGACAGATGACAGATGACAGATGACAAATGTCAGATGACAGATGACAGATGTCAGATGACAGATGACAGATGTCATATGACAGATGACAGATGATAGATGACAGATTACAGATGACAGATGACATATTACAGATGAGAGATGACAGATGACAGATGACAGATGACAAATGTCAGATGACAGATGACAGATGACAGATGACAGATGCCAGATGCCAGATGACAGATGACAGATGACAGATGACAGATGACAGATGACAGATGACAGATGACAAATGTCAGATGACAGATGACAGATGACACATGGCAAATGACAGATGACAGATGATAGATGACAGATTACAGATGACAGATGACATATTACAGATGAGAGATGACAGATGACAGATGACAGATGACAAATGTCAGATGACAGATGACAGATGACAGATGACAGATGCCAGATGCCAGATGACAGATGACAGATGACAGATGACAGATGACAGAGAACAGATGTCATATGACAGATGATAGATGACAGATTACAGATGACAGATGACATATTACCGATGACAGATGACATATTACAGATGACAGATGACACATGACAGATGACAGATGACAGATGACAGATGACAGATGACAGATGACAGATGACAGATGACAAATGTCAGATGACAGATGACAGATGTCAGATGACAGATGACAGATGTCATATGACAGATGACAGATGATAGATGACAGATTACAGATGACAGATGACATATTACAGATGAGAGATGACAGATGACAAATGACAGATGACGGTTGACAGGTGACAGATGACAGATGACAGATGACGGATGACAGATGACACATGGCAAATGACAAATGACAGATGACAGATGACACATGACAGATGACAGATGACAGATGACAGATGACAGATGACAGATGTCAGATGACAGATGACACATGACAAATGACAGATGTCAGATGACAGGTGACAGATGACAGATGACACATGGCAAATGACAGATGACAGATGACAGATGACAGATGACGGATGACAGATGACAGATGACAGATGACAGATGACAGATGACAGATGCCAGATGCCAGATGACAGATGACAGATGACAGATGACAGATGACAGATGACAGATGACAGATGACAAATGTCAGATGACAGATGACAGATGACACATGGCAAATGACAGATGTCAGATGACAGGTGACAGATGACACATGGCAAATGACAGATGACAGATGACAGATGACAGATGACAGATGACAAATGACAGATGATAGATGACAGGTGACAGGTGACAAGTGATATACGACAGAGAACAGATGTCATATGACAGATGATAGATGACAGATTACAGATGACAGATGACATATTACCGATGACAGATGACATATTACAGATGACAGATGACAGATGACAGATGACAGATGACAGATGACAGATGTCAGATGACAGATGACAGATGACAGATGACACATGGCAAATGACAAATGACAGATGACAGATGACAAATGACAGATGACAGATGACAGATGTCATATGACAGACGACAGATGATAGATGACAGATTACAGATGACAGATGACATATTACAGATGACAGATGACAGATGACAGATGACAGATGACAGGTGACAGGTGACAGATGACACATGGCAAATGACAGATGACAGATGACAGATGACAGATGACAGATGACAGATGACAGAAGACAGATGACAGATGACAGATGCCAGGTGACAGATGACACATGGCAAATGACAGATGACAGATGACAGATGACAGAAGACAGATGACAGATGACAGATGACAGATGTCAGATGACACATGACAGATGACAGATGACAGATGACAGATGACAGATGACAGATGACAGATGACAGATGACAGATGACAGATGACAGATGACAGATGACAGATGCCAGATGCCAGATGACAGATGACAGATGACAGATGACAGATGACAGATGACAGATGACAGATGACACATGACAGATGACAGATGACAGATGACAGATGACAGATGACAGATGACAGATGACAGATGACAGATGTCAGATGACAGATGACAAATGACAGATGATAGATGACAGGTGACAGGTGACAAGTGATATACGACAGATGACAGATGACAGACGACAGATGGCAGATGACACATGACAGATGACAGATGACAGATTACAGATGACAGATGACAGATGTCAGATGACAGATGACAGATGACAGATGACACATGGCAAACGACAGATGTCAGATGACAGGTGACAGATGACAGATGACACATGGCAAATGACAGATGACACATGGCAAATGACAGATGACAGATGACAGATGACAGATGACAGATGACAGATGACAGATGACAGATGACAGATGCCAGATGCCAGATGCCAGATGACAGATGACAGATGACAGATGACAGATGACACATGACAGATGACAGATGACAGATGACAGATGAGAGATGTCAGATGACAGATGACAAATGACAGATGATAGATGACAGGTGACAGGTGACAAGTGATATATGACAGATGACAGACGACAGATGGCAGATGACAGATGACAGATGACAGATGACAGATGACAGATGACAGATGACAGATGATAGATGATAGATGACAGATGACAGATGACAGATTTCAGATGACAGATGACAAATGACAGATGAAAGATGACAGGTGACAGGTGACAAGTGATATACGACAGAGAACAGATGACAGACGACAGATGGCAGATGACAGATGACCGTTGACAGATGACAGATGTCAGATGACAGATGACAAATGACAGATGATAGATGACAGGTGACAGGTGACAAGTGATATACGACAGAGAACAGATGTCATATGACAGATGATAGATGACAGATTACAGATGACAGATGACATATTACCGATGACAGATGACATATTACAGATGACAGATGACAGATGACAGATAACAGATGACAGATGACAGATGACAGATGTCAGATGACAGATGACAGATGACACATGGCAAATGACAAATGACAGATGACAGATGACAAATGACAGATGACAGATGACAGATGTCATATGACAGACGACAGATGATAGATGACAGATTACAGATGACAGATGACATATTACAGATGACAGATGACAGATGACAGATGACAGATGACAGGTGACAGATGACACATGGCAAATGACAGATGACAGATGACAGATGACAGATGACAGAAGACAGATGACAGATGACAGATGACAGGTGACAGATGACACATGGCAAATGACAGATGACAGATGACAGATGACAGAAGACAGATGACAGATGACAGATGTCAGATGACATATGACAGATGACAGATGACAGATGACAGATGACAGATGACAGATGACAGATGACAGATGCCAGATGCCAGATGACAGATGACAGATGACAGATGACAGATGACAGATGACAGATGACACATGACAGATGACAGATGACAGATGACAGATGACAGATGACAGATGACAGATGTCAGATGACAGATGACAAATGACAGATGATAGATGACAGGTGACAGGTGACAAGTGATATACGACAGATGACAGATGACAGACGACAGATGGCAGATGACAGATGACACATGACAGATGACAGATGACAGATGACAGATGACAGATGTCAGATGACAGATGACAGATGACAGATGACACATGGCAAACGACAGATGTCAGATGACAGGTGACAGATGACAGATGACACATGGCAAATGACAGATGACAGATGACAGATGTCATATGACAGACGACAGATGATAGATGACAGATTACAGATGACAGATGACATATTACAGATGACAGATGACAGATGACAGATGACAGATGACAGAAGACAGATGACAGATGATAGATGACAGATTACAGATGACAGATGACATATCACAGATGACAAATGACACATGACAGATGACAGATGACAGATGACAGATGACAGATGACAGATGACAGATGTCAGATGACAGATGACACATGGCAAACGACAGATGTCAGATGACAGGTGACAGATGACAGATGACACATGGCAAATGACAGATGACAGATGACAGATGTCATATGACAGACGACAGATGATAGATGACAGATTACAGATGACAGATGACATATTACAGATGACAGATGACAGATGACAGATGGCAGATGACAGAAGACAGATGACAGATGATAGATGACAGATTACAGATGACAGATGACATATCACAGATGACAGATGACACATGACAGATGACAGATGACAGATGACAGATGACAGATGACAGATGACATATTACAGATGACAGATGACAGATGACAGATGACAGATGACAGAAGACAGATGACAGATGATAGATGACAGATTACAGATGACAGATGACATATCACAGATGACAGATGACACATGACAGATGACAGATGACAGACGACAGATGATAGATGACAGATTACAGATGACAGATGACATATTACAGATGACAGATGACAGATGACAGATGACAGATGACAGAAGACAGATGACAGATGATAGATGACAGATTACAGATGACAGATGACATATCACAGATGACAGATGACACATGACAGATGACATATGACAGATGACAGATGACAGATGACAGATGACAGATGTCAGATGACAGATGACACATGGCAAACGACAGATGTCAGATGACAGGTGACAGATGACAGATGACACATGGCAAATGACAGATGACAGATGACAGATGTCATATGACAGACGACAGATGATAGATGACAGATTACAGATGACAGATGACATATTACAGATGACAGATGACAGATGACAGATGACAGATGACAGAAGACAGATGACAGATGATAGATGACAGATTACAGATGACAGATGACATATCACAGATGACAGATGACACATGACAGATGACAGATGACAGATGACAGATGACAGATGACAGATGACATATTACAGATGACAGATGACAGATGTCAGATGACAGATGACAAATGACAGATGATAGATGACAGGTGACAGGTGACAAGTGATATACGACAGATGACAGATGACAGACGACAGATGGCAGATGACAGATGACACATGACAGATGACAGATGACAGATGACAGATGACAGATGTCAGATGACAGATGACAGATGACAGATGACACATGGCAAACGACAGATGTCAGATGACAGGTGACAGATGACAGATGACACATGGCAAATGACAGATGACAGATGACAGATGTCATATGACAGACGACAGATGATAGATGACAGATTACAGATGACAGATGACATATTACAGATGACAGATGACAGATGACAGATGACAGAAGACAGATGACAGATGATAGATGACAGATTACAGATGACAGATGACATATCACAGATGACAGATGACACATGACAGATGACAGATGACAGATGACAGATGACAGATGACAGATGACAGATGTCAGATGACAGATGACACATGGCAAACGACAGATGTCAGATGACAGATGACAGGTGACAGATGACAGATGACACATGGCAAATGACAGATGACAGATGACAGATGACAGATGACAGATGACAGATGACAGATGACAGATGCCAGATGCCAGATGACAGATGACAGATGACACATGACAGATGACAGATGACAGATGACAGATGACAGATGACAGATGTCAGATGACAGATGACAGATGACAGATGACAGTTGAGAGATGACAGATGACAGATGACAGATGACAGATGCCAGATGCCAGATGCCACATGACAGATGACAGATGACAGATGACAGATGACACATGACAGATGACAGATGACAGATGACAGATGACAGATGACAGATGTCAGATGACAGATGACAAATGACAGATGATAGATGACAGGTGACAGGTGACAAGTGATATACGACAGATGACAGATGACAGACGACAGATGGCAGATGACAGATGACCGATGAAAGATGACAGATGATAGATGACAGATTACAGATGACAGATGACATATTACAGATGACAGATGACAGATGACAGATGAAGGATGACAGATGACAGATGTCAGATGACAGATGACAGATGACAGATGACAGATGACACATGGCAAATGACAAATGACAGATGACAGATGACACATGACAGATGACAGATGACAGATGACAGATGACAGATGACAGATGACAGATGACAAATGTCAGATGACAGATGACAGATGTCAGATGACAGATGACAGATGTCATATGACAGATGACAGACGATAGATGACAGATTACAGATGACAGATGACATATTACAGATGAGAGATGACAGATGACAAATGACAGATGACGGTTGACAGGTGACAGATGACAGATGACAGATGACGGATGACAGATGACACATGGCAAATGACAAATGACAGATGACAGATGACACATGACAGATGACAGATGACAGATGACAGATGACAGATGACAGATGTCAGATGACAGATGACACATGGCAAATGACAGATGACAGATAACAGATGACAGATGACAGATGACAGATGCCAGATGCCAGATGACAGATGACAAATGACAGATGACAGATGACAGATGACAGATGACAGATGACAGATGACAGATGACAAATGTCAGATGACAGATGACAGATGACACATGGCAAATGACAGATGTCAGATGACAGGTGACAGATGACACATGGCAAATGACAGATGACAGATGACAGATGACAGATGACACATGGCAAATGACAGATGTCAGATGACAGGTGACAGATGACACATGGCAAATGACAGATGACAGATGACAGATGACAGATGACAGAAGACAGATGACAGATGTCATATGACAAATGACAGATGATAGATGACAGATTACAGATGACAGATGACATATCACAGATGACAGATGACACATGACAGATGACAGATGACAGATGACAGATGTCAGATGACAGATGACACATGGCAAATGACAGATGACAGATAACAGATGACAGATGACAGATGACACATGGCAAATGACAGATGACAGATAACAGATGACAGATGACGGATGACAGATGACAGATGACAGATGACAGATGACAGATGACAGATGCCAGATGCCAGATGACAGATGACAAATGACAGATGACAGATGACAGATGACAGATGACAGATGACAGATGACAGATGACAAATGTCAGATGACAGATGACAGATGACACATGGCAAATGACAGATGTCAGATGACAGGTGACAGATGACACATGGCAAATGACAGATGACAGATGACAGATGACAGATGACAGAAGACAGATGACAGATGTCATATGACAAATGACAGATGATAGATGACAGATTACAGATGACAGATGACATATCACAGATGACAGATGACACATGACAGATGACAGATGACAGATGACAGATGACAGATGACAGATGTCAGATGACAGATGACAGATGACAGATGACACATGGCAAACGACAGATGTCAGATGACAGGTGACAGATGACAGATGACACATGGCAAATCACAGATGACAGATGACAGATGACAGATGACAGATGACAGATGACAGATGACAGATGACAGATGACAGATGACAGATGACAGATGACAAATGACAGATGATAGATGACAGGTGACAGGTGACAAGTGATATACGACAGATGACAGATGACAGACGACAGATGGCAGATGACAGATGACCGATGACAGATGACAGATGTCATATGACAGATGACAGATTATAGATGACAGATTACAGATGACAGATGACATATTACAGATGACAGATGACAGATGACAAATGACAGATGACGGATGACAGGTAACAGATGACAGATGACAGATGACGGATGACAGATGACACATGACAGATGACAGATGACAGATGACAGATGACAGATGACAGATGTCAGATGACAGATGACAAATGACAGATGATAGATGACAAGTGACAGGTGACAAGTGATATACGACAGATGACAGATGACAGACGACAGATGGCAGATGACAGATGACCGATGACAGATGACAGATGTCATATGACAGATGACAGATTATAGATGACAGATTACAGATGACAGATGACATATTACAGATGACAGATGACAGATGACAAATGACAGATGACGGATGACAGGTAACAGATGACAGATGACAGATGACGGATGACAGATGACACATGGCAAATGACAAATGACAGATGACAGATGACACATGACAGATGACAGATGACAGATGACAGATGACAGATGACAGATGACAGATGTCAGATGACAGATGACACATGGCAAATGACAGATGTCAGATGACAGGTGACAGATGACAGATGACACATGGCAAATGACAGATGACAGATGACAGATGACAGATGACAGATGACAGATGACAGATGACAGATGACAGATGACAGATGACAGATGACAGATGACAGATGACAGATGCCAGATGCCAGATGCCAGATGACAGATGACAGATGACAGATGACAGATGACAGATGACAGATGACAGATGACAGATGACAGATGACAGATGACAGATGACAGATGACAGATGACAGATGACAGATGACAGATGACAGATGTCAGATGACAGATGACAAATGACAAATGACAGATGATAGATGACAGGTGACAGGTGACAAGTGATATACGACAGAGAACAGATGACAGACGACAGATGACAGATGACCGATGACAGATGACAGATGTCATATGACAGATGACAGGTGAGAGATGACAGATGACACATGGCAAATGGCAAATGACAGATGACAGATGACAGATGCAAGATGACAGATGACAGATGACAGATGACAGATGACAGATGACACATGACAGATGACAGATGACAGATGACAGATGACAGATGACAGATGTCAGATGACAGATGGCAAATAACAGATGATAGATGACAGGTGACAGGTGTCAGATGACAGATGACAGATGACAGATGACAGATGACACATGGCAAATGACAAATGACAGATGACAGATGACACATGACAGATGACAGATGACAGATGACAGATGACAGATGACAGATGACAAATGTCAGATGACAGATGACAGATGACACATGGCAAATGACAGATGTCAGATGACAGGTGACAGATGACAGATGACAGATGACAGATGACACATGACAGATAACAGATGACAGATGACAGATGACAGATGACAGATGACAGATGACAGATGACAGATGTCAGATGACAGATGACAAATAACAGATGATAGATGACAGGTGACAGGTGACAAGTGATATATGACAGATGACAGATGACAGACGACAGATGGCAGATGACAGATGACCGATGACAGATGACAGATGTCAGATGACAGATGACAAATAACAGATGATAGATGACAGGTGACAGGTGACAAGTGATATACGACAGATGACAGATGACAGACGACAGATGGCAGATGACAGATGACCGATGAAAGATGACAGATGATAGATGACAGATTACAGATGACAGATGACATATTACAGATGACAGATGACAGATGACAGATGAAGGATGACAGATGACAGATGACAGATGTCAGATGACAGATGACAGATGACAGATAACAGATGACACATGGCAAATGACAAATGACAGATGACAGATGACACATGACAGATGACAGATGACAGATGACAGATGACAGATGACACATGACAGATGACAGATGACAGATGACAAATGTCAGATGACAGATGACAGATGACACATGGCAAATGACAGATGTCAGATGACAGGTGACAGATGACACATGGCAAATGACAGATGACAGATGACAGATGACAGATGACAGAAGACAGATGACAGATGTCATATGACAGATGACAGATGATAGATGACAGATTACAGATGACAGATGACATATCACAGATGACAGATGACACATGACAGATGACAGATGACAGATGACAGATGACAGATGACAGATGACAGATGTCAGATGACAGATGACAGATGACAGATGACACATGGCAAACGACAGATGTCAGATGACAGGTGACAGATGACACATGGCAAATCACAGATGACAGATGACAGATGACAGATGACAGATGACAGATGACAGATGACAGATGACAGATGACAGATGACAGATGACAGATGCCAGATGACAGATGACAGATGACAGATGACAGATGACAGATGACAGATGACAGATGACAGATGACAGATGACAGATGACAGATGACACATGACACATGACAGATGACAGATGACAGATGACAAATGACAGATGATAGATGACAGGTGACAGGTGACAAGTGATATACGACAGATGACAGATGACAGACGACAGATGGCAGATGACAGATGACCGATGACAGATGACAGATGTCATATGACAGATGACAGATGACAGATTACAGATGACAGATGACATATTACAGATGAGAGATGACAGATGACAAATGACAGATGACGGTTGACAGGTGACAGATGACAGATGACAGATGACGGATGACAGATGACACATGGCAAATAACAAATGACAGATGACAGATGACACATGACAGATGACAGATGACAGATGACAGATGACAGATGACAGATGACAGATGTCAGATGACAGATGACACATGGCAAATGACAGAAGTCAGATGACAGGTGACAGATGACAGATGACACATGGCAAATGACAGATGACAGATGACAGATGACAGATGACAGATGACAGATGACAGATGACAGATGACAGATGACAGATGACAGATGCCAGATGCCAGATGACAGATGACAGATGACAGATGACAGATGACAGATGACAGATGACAGATGACAGATGACAGATGACAAATGTCAGATGACAGATGACAGATGACACATGGCAAATGACAGATGTCAGATGACAGGTGAGAGATGACACATGGCAAATGACAGATGACAGATGACAGATGACAGATGACAGATGACAGAAGACAGATGACAGATGTCATATGACAGATGACAGATGATAGATGACAGATTACAGATGACAGATGACATATCACAGATGACTGATGACACATGACAGATGACAGATGACAGATGACAGATGACAGATGTCAGATGACAGATGACAGATGACAGATGACACATGGCAAACGACAGATGTCAGATGACAGGTGACAGATGACAGATGACACATGGCAAATCACAGATGACAGATGACAGATGACAGATGACAGATGACAGATGACAGATGACAGATGACAGATGACAGATGACAGATGACAGATGACAGATGACAGATGCCAGATGACAGATGACAGATGACAGATGACAGATGACAGATGACAGATGACAGATGACAGATGACAGATGTCAGATGACAGATGACAAATGACAGATGATAGATGACAGGTGACAGGTGACAAGTGATATACGACAGATGACAGATGACAGACGACAGATGGCAGATGACAGATGACCGATGACAGATGACAGATGTCATATGACAGATGACAGATGATAGATGACAGATTACAGATGACAGATGACATATTACAGATGACAGATGACAGATGACAAATGACAGATGACGGATGACAGGTAACAGATGACAGATGACAGATGACGGATGACAGATGACACATGGCAAATGACAAATGACAGATGACAGATGACACATGACAGATGACAGATGACAGATGACAGATGACAGATGACAGATGTCAGATGACAGATGACACATGGCAAATGACAGATGTCAGATGACAGGTGACAGATGACAGATGACACATGGCAAATGACAGATGACAGATGACAGATGACAGATGACAGATGACAGATGACAGATGACAGATGACAGATGACAGATGACAGATGACAGATGACAGATGCCAGATGCCAGATGACAGATGACAGATGACAGATGACAGATGACAGATGACAGATGACAGATGACAGATGACAGATGACAGATGACAGATGACAGATGACAGATGACAGATGACAGATGTCAGATGACAGATGACAAATGACAAATGACAGATGATAGATGACAGGTGACAGGTGACAAGTGATATACGACAGAGAACAGATGACAGACGACAGATGACAGATGACCGATGACAGATGACAGATGTCATATGACAGATGACAGATGAGAGATGACAGATGACACATGGCAAATGACAAATGACAGATGACAAATGACAGATGCAAGATGACAGATGACAGATGACAGATGACAGATGACAGATGACAGATGACACATGACAGATGACAGATGACAGATGACAGATGACAGATGACAGATGACAGATGTCAGATGACAGATGAGAAATAACAGATGATAGATGACAGGTGACAGGTGTCAGATGACAGATGACAGATGACAGATGACAGATGACACATGGCAAATGACAA
Organism: Condylostylus longicornis; assembly: GCF_029603195.1. Taxonomy (NCBI): domain Eukaryota; kingdom Metazoa; phylum Arthropoda; class Insecta; order Diptera; family Dolichopodidae; genus Condylostylus; species Condylostylus longicornis. Next base: position 809,683 of record NW_026578070.1, on the reverse strand, counting down.
ATGACAGATGACAGATGACACATGACAGATGACAGATGACAGATGACAGATGACAGATGACAGATGACAGATGACAAATGTCAGATGACAGATGACAGATGACACATGGCAAATGACAGATGTCAGATGACAGGTGACAGATGACAGATGACAGATGACAGATGACACATGACAGATGACAGATGACAGATGACAGATGACAGATGACAGATGACAGATGTCAGATGACAGATGACAAATAACAGATGATAGATGACAAGTGACAGGTGACAAGTGATATATGACAGATGACAGATGACAGACGACAGATGGCAGATGACAGATGACCGATGACAGATGACAGATGTCATATGACAGACGACAGATGATAGATGACAGATGACACATGGCAAATGACAAATGACAGATGACAGATGACAGATGCAAGATGACGGATGACAGATGACAGATGACAGATGACAGATGACAGATGATAGCTGACAGATGACAGATGACAGATGACAGATGACAGATGACAGATGACAGATGACAGATGACAGATGACAGATGACAGATGACGGATGACAGATGACACATGACAGATGACAGATGACAGATGACAGATGACAGATGACAGATGACAGATGACACATGACACATGACAGATGACAGATGACAGATGACAAATGACAGATGATAGATGACAGGTGACAGGTGACAAGTGATATACGACAGATGACAGATGACAGACGACAGATGGCAGATGACAGATGACCGATGACAGATGACAGATGTCATATGACAGATGACAGATGACAGATTACAGATGACAGATGACATATTACAGATGAGAGATGACAGATGACAAATGACAGATGACGGTTGACAGGTGACAGATGACAGATGACAGATGACGGATGACAGATGACACATGGCAAATAACAAATGACAGATGACAGATGACACATGACAGATGACAGATGACAGATGACAGATGACAGATGACAGATGTCAGATGACAGATGACACATGGCAAATGACAGAAGTCAGATGACAGGTGACAGATGACAGATGACACATGGCAAATGACAGATGACAGATGACAGATGACAGATGACAGATGACAGATGACAGATGACAGATGACAGATGACAGATGACAGATGCCAGATGCCAGATGACAGATGACAGATGACAGATGACAGATGACAGATGACAGATGACAGATGACAGATGTCAGATGACAGATGACAAATAACAGATGATAGATGACAAGTGACAGGTGACAAGTGATATATGACAGATGACAGATGACAGACGACATATGGCAGATGACAGATGACCGATGACAGATGACAGATGTCATATGACAGACGACAGATGATAGATGACAGATGACACATGGCAAATGACAAATGACAGATGACAGATGACAGATGACAGGTGACAGATGACACATGGCAAATCACAGATGACAGATGACAGATGACAGATGACAGATGACAGATGACAGATGACAGATGACAGATGACAGATGACAGATGACAGATGCCAGATGACAGATGACAGATGACAGATGACAGATGACAGATGACAGATGACAGATGACAGATGACAGATGACAGATGACACATGACACATGACAGATGACAGATGACAGATGACAAATGACAGATGATAGATGACAGGTGACAGGTGACAAGTGATATACGACAGATGACAGATGACAGACGACAGATGGCAGATGACAGATGACCGATGACAGATGACAGATGTCATATGACAGATGACAGATGACAGATTACAGATGACAGATGACATATTACAGATGAGAGATGACAGATGACAAATGACAGATGACGGTTGACAGGTGACAGATGACAGATGACAGATGACGGATGACAGATGACACATGGCAAATAACAAATGACAGATGACAGATGACACATGACAGATGACAGATGACAGATGACAGATGACAGATGACAGATGACAGATGTCAGATGACAGATGACACATGGCAAATGACAGAAGTCAGATGACAGGTGACAGATGACAGATGACACATGGCAAATGACAGATGACAGATGACAGATGACAGATGACAGATGACAGATGACAGATGACAGATGACAGATGACAGATGACAGATGCCAGATGCCAGATGACAGATGACAGATGACAGATGACAGATGACAGATGACAAATGTCAGATGACAGATGACAGATGACACATGGCAAATGACAGATGTCAGATGACAGGTGACAGATGACACATGGCAAATGACAGATGACAGATGACAGATGACAGATGACAGATGACAGAAGACAGATGACAGATGTCATATGACAGATGACAGATGATAGATGACAGATTACAGATGACAGATGACATATCACAGATGACTGATGACACATGACAGATGACAGATGACAGATGACAGATGACAGATGACAGATGTCAGATGACAGATGACAGATGACACATGGCAAACGACAGATGTCAGATGACAGGTGACAGATGACAGATGACACATGGCAAATCACAGATGACAGATGACAGATGACAGATGACAGATGACAGATGACAGATGACAGATGACAGATGACAGATGACAGATGACAGATGACAGATGCCAGATGACAGATGACAGATGACAGATGACAGATGACAGATGACAGATGACAGATGACAGATGACAGATGTCAGATGACAGATGACAAATGACAGATGATAGATGACAGGTGACAGGTGACAAGTGATATACGACAGATGACAGATGACAGACGACAGATGGCAGATGACAGATGACCGATGACAGATGACAGATGTCATATGACAGATGACAGATGATAGATGACAGATTACAGATGACAGATGACATATTACAGATGACAGATGACAAATGACAGATGACGGATGACAGGTAACAGATGACAGATGACAGATGACGGATGACAGATGACACATGGCAAATGACAAATGACAGATGACAGATGACACATGACAGATGACAGATGACAGATGACAGATGACAGATGACAGATGTCAGATGACAGATGACACATGGCAAATGACAGATGTCAGATGACAGGTGACAGATGACAGATGACACATGGCAAATGACAGATGACAGATGACAGATGACAGATGACAGATGACAGATGACAGATGACAGATGACAGATGACAGATGACAGATGACAGATGACAGATGCCAGATGCCAGATGACAGATGACAGATGACAGATGACAGATGACAGATGACAGATGACAGATGACAGATGACAGATGACAGATGACAGATGACAGATGACAGATGACAGATGTCAGATGACAGATGACAAATGACAAATGACAGATGATAGATGACAGGTGACAGGTGACAAGTGATATACGACAGAGAACAGATGACAGACGACAGATGACAGATGACCGATGACAGATGACAGATGTCATATGACAGATGACAGATGAGAGATGACAGATGACACATGGCAAATGACAAATGACAGATGACAGATGACAGATGCAAGATGACAGATGACAGATGACAGATGACAGATGACAGATGACAGATGACACATGACAGATGACAGATGACAGATAACAGATGACAGATGACAGATGACAGATGTCAGATGACAGATGAGAAATAACAGATGATAGATGACAGGTGACAGGTGTCAGATGACAGATGACAGATGACAGATGACAGATGACACATGGCAAATGACAAATGACAGATGACAGATGACACATGACAGATGACAGATGACAGATGACAGATGACAGATGACAGATGACAGATGACAAATGTCAGATGACAGATGACAGATGACACATGGCAAATGACAGATGTCAGATGACAGGTGACAGATGACAGATGACAGATGACAGATGACACATGACAGATGACAGATGACAGATGACAGATGACAGATGACAGATGACAGATGTCAGATGACAGATGACAAATAACAGATGATAGATGACAAGTGACAGGTGACAAGTGATATATGACAGATGACAGATGACAGACGACAGATGGCAGATGACAGATGACCGATGACAGATGACAGATGTCATATGACAGACGACAGATGATAGATGACAGATGACACATGGCAAATGACAAATGACAGATGACAGATGACAGATGCAAGATGACGGATGACAGATGACAGATGACGGATGACAGATGACAGATGATAGCTGACAGATGACAGATGACAGATGACAGATGACAGATGACAGATGACAGATGACAGATGACAGATGACGGATGACAGATGACACATGACAGATGACAGATGACAGATGACAGATGACAGATGACAGATGTCAGAGGACAGATGACAGATGAGAGATGACAGATGACAGATGACAGATGACAGATGACAGATGACAGATGACAGATGACAGATGACAGATGTCAGATGACAGATGACAGATGACACATGGCAAATGACAAATGACAGATGACAGATGACACATGACAGATGACAGATGACAGATGACAGATGACAAATGTCAGATGACAGATGACGCATGGCAAATGACAGATGTCATATGACAGGTGACAGATGACACATGGCAAATGACATATGACAGATGACAGATGACAGATGACAGAAGACAGATGTCAGATGACAGATGACGGATGACAGATGACACATGACAGATGACAGATGACAAATGACAGATGACAGATGACAGATGTCAGAGGACAGATGACAGATGACAGATGACAGATGACAGATGACAGATGACAGATGACAGATGACAGATGACAGATGTCAGATGACAGATGACAAATAACAGATGATAGATGACAGGTGACAGGTGTCAGATGACAGGTGACAGATGACAGATGACAGATGACACATGGCAAATGACAAATGACAGATGACAGATGACACATGGCAAACGACAGATGACAGATGACAGATGACAGATGACAAATGTCAGATGACAGATGACAGATGACGCATGGCAAATGACAGATGTCAGATGACAGGTGACAGATGACAGATGACAGATGACAGATGACAGATGACAGATGACAGATGACAGATGACAGATGACGGATGACAGATGACACATGACAGATGACAGATGACAAATAACAGATGATAGATGACAGGTGACAGGTGTCAGATGACAGATGACAGATGACAGATGACACATGGCAAATGACAAATGACAGATGACAGATGACACATGGCAAACGACAGATGTCAGATGACAGGTGACAGATGTCAGAGGACAGATGACAGATGACAGATGACAGATGACAGATGACAGATGACAGATGACAGATGACACATGACAGATGACAGATGACAGATGACAGATGTCAGATGACAGATGACAAATGACAGATGATAGATGACAGGTGACAGGTGACAAGTGATATACGACAGATGACAGATGACAGACGACAGATGGCAGATGACAGATGACCGATGACAGATGACAGATGTCATATGATAGATGACAGATGATAGATGACAGATTACAGATGACAGATGACATATTACAGATGACAGATGACAGATGACAAATGACAGATGACGGATGACAGGTGACAGATGACAGATGACAGATGACGGATGACAGATAACACATGGCAAATGACAAATGACAGATGACAGATGACACATGACAGAGGACAGATGACAGATGACAGATGACATATGACAGATGACAGATGACAGATGACAGATGACAGATGACAGATGACAGATGACAGATGTCAGATGACAGATGACAAGTAACAGATGATAGATGACAGGTGACAGGTGTCAGATGACAGATGACAGATGACAGATGACAGATGACACATGGCAAATGACAAATGACAGATGACAGATGACACATGGCAAACGACAGATGTCAGATGACAGGTGACAGATGACACATGGCAAATGACAGATGACAGATGACAGATGACAGATGACAGATGACAGATGACAGATGACAGATGACAGATGACAGATGACAGATGACAGATGACAGATGACAGATGACAGATGACAGATGACAAATGCCAGATGACAGATGACAGATGACAGATGACAGATGACAGATGACAGATGACAGATGACAGATGACAGATGACAGATGACCCATGACAGATGACAGATGACAGATGACAGATGTCAGATGACAGATGACAAATGACAGATGATAGATGACAGGTGACAGGTGACAAGTGATATACGACAGATGACAGATGACAGACGACAGATGGCAGATGACAGATGACCGATGACAGATGACAGATGTCATATGACAGATGACAGATGATAGATGACAGATTACAGATGACAGATGAGATATTACAGATGACAGATGACAGATGACAAATGACAGATGACGGATGACAGGTGACAGATGACAGATGACAGATGACGGATGACAGATAACACATGGCAAATGACAAATGACAGATGACAGATGACACATGACAGATGACAGATGACAGATGACAGATGACAGATGACAGATGACAGATGTCAGATGACAGATGACACATGGCAAATGACAGATGTCAGATGACAGGTGACAGATGACAGATGACACATGGCAAATGACAGATGACAGATGACAGATGACAGATGACAGATGACAGATGACAGATGACAGATGACAGATGACAGATGACAGATGACAGATGACAGATGACAGATGCCAGATGCCAGATGACAGATGACAGATGACAGATGACAGATGACAGATGACAGATGACAGATGACAGATGACAGATGACAGATAACAGATGACAGATGACAGATGACAGATGACAGATGACAAGTGACAGATGACAGATGACAGATGACAGATGACAGATGACAGATGACAGATGACAGATGACAGATGACAGATGACAGATGACAGATGTCAGATGACAGATGACAGATGACAAATGACAGATGATAGATGACAGGTGACAGATGACAGATGACAGATGACAGATGTCAGATGACAGATGACAGATGTCAGATGACAGATGGCAGATGACAGATGACAAGTGACAGATGACAGATGACAGATGACAGATGACAGATGACAGATGACAGATGACAGATGACAGATGACAGATGACAGATGACAGATGACAGATGACAGATGTCAGATGACAGATGACAGATGACAAATGACAGATGATAGATGACAGGTGACAGATGACAGATGACAGATGACAGGTGACAGATGACAGATGACAGATGTCAGATGACAGATGACAAATGACAGATGAAAAATTACAGGTGACAAGTGATATACGACAGAGAACAGATGACAGACGACAGACGGCAGATGACAGATGACCGATGACAGATGACAGATGACAGATGACAGATGACAGATGACAGATGACAGATGACAGATGACAGATGACAGATGACAGACGACAGATGGCAGATGACAGATGACACATGACAGATGACAGATGACAGATGACAGATGACAGATGTCAGATGACAGATGACAGATGACAGATGACACATGGCAAACGACCGATGTCAGATGACAGGTGACAGATGAGAGATGACACATGGCAAATGACAGATGACAGATGACAGATGACAGATGTCATATGACAGACGACAGATGATAGATGACAGATTACAGATGACAGATGACATATTACAGATGACAGATGACAGATGACAGATGACAGATGACGGATGACAGATGACAGAAGACAGATGACAGATGATAGATGACAGATTACAGATGACAGATGACATATCACAGATGACAGATGACACATGACAGATGACAGATGACAGATGACAGATGACAGATGACAGATGACAGATGACACATGGCAAACGACAGATGTCAGATGACAGATGACAGGTGACAGATGACAGATGACACATGGCAAATGACAGATGACAGATGACAGATGACAGATGACAGATGACAGATGACAGATGACAGATGACAGATGACAGATGACAGATGCCAGATGCCAGATGACAGATGACAGATGACAGATGCCAGATGCCAGATGACAGATGACAGATGACAGATGACAGATGACAGATGTCAGATGACAGATGACAGATGACAGATGACAGATGACAGATGCCAGATGACAGATGACAGATGACAGATGACAGATGACAGATGACAGATGACAGATGACAGATGACAGATGTCAGATGACAGATGACAAATGACAGATGATAGATGACAGGTGACAGGTGACAAGTGATATACGACAGATGACAGATGACAGACGACAGATGGCAGATGACAGATGACCGATGACAGATGACAGATGTCATATGACAGATGACAGATGATAGATGACAGATTACAGATGACAGATGACATATTACAGATGACAGATGACAAATGACAGATGACGGATGACAGGTAACAGATGACAGATGACAGATGACGGATGACAGATGACACATGGCAAATGACAAATGACAGATGACAGATGACACATGACAGATGACAGATGACAGATGTCAGATGACAGATGACAAATGACAGATGATAGATGACAGGTGACAGGTGACAAGTGATATACGACAGATGACAGATGACAGACGACAGATGGCAGATGACAGATGACCGATGACAGATGACAGATGTCATATGACAGATGACAGATGATAGATGACAGATTACAGATGACAGATGACATATCACAGATGACTGATGACACATGACAGATGACAGATGACAGATGACAGATGACAGATGACAGATTTCAGATGACAGATGACAGATGACACATGGCAAACGACAGATGTCAGATGACAGGTGACAGATGACAGATGACACATGGCAAATCACAGATGACAGATGACAGATGACAGATGACAGATGACAGATGACAGATGACAGATGACAGATGACAGATGACAGATGACAGATGACAGATGACAGATGACAGATGCCAGATGACAGATGACAGATGACAGATGACAGATGACAGATGACAGATGACAGATGACAGATGACAGATGTCAGATGACAGATGACAAATGACAGATGATAGATGACAGGTGACAGGTGACAAGTGATATACGACAGATGACAGATGACAGACGACAGATGGCAGATGACAGATGACCGATGACAGATGACAGATGTCATATGACAGATGACAGATGATAGATGACAGATTACAGATGACAGATGACATATTACAGATGACAGATGACAAATGACAGATGACGGATGACAGGTAACAGATGACAGATGACAGATGACGGATGACAGATGACACATGGCAAATGACAAATGACAGATGACAGATGACACATGACAGATGACAGATGACAGATGACAGATGACAGATGACAGATGTCAGATGACACATGGCAAATGACAGATGTCAGATGACAGGTGACAGATGACAGATGACACATGGCAAATGACAGATGACAGATGACAGATGACAGATGACAGATGACAGATGACAGATGACAGATGACAGATGACAGATGACAGATGACAGATGACAGATGCCAGATGCCAGATGACAGATGACAGATGACAGATGACAGATGACAGATGACAGATGACAGATGACAGATGACAGATGACAGATGACAGATGACAGATGACAGATGTCAGATGACAGATGACAAATGACAAATGACAGATGATAGATGACAGGTGACAGGTGACAAGTGATATACGACAGAGAACAGATGACAGACGACAGATGACAGATGACCGATGACAGATGACAGATGTCATATGACAGATGACAGATGAGAGATGACAGATGACACATGGCAAATGACAAATGACAGATGACAGATGACAGATGACAGATGCAAGATGACAGATGACAGATGACAGATGACAGATGACAGATGACACATGACAGATGACAGATGACAGATGACAGATGACAGATGATAGATGACAGATGTCAGATGACAGATGAGAAATAACAGATGATAGATGACAGGTGACAGGTGTCAGATGACAGATGACAGATGACAGATGACAGATGACACATGGCAAATGACAAATGACAGATGACAGATGACACATGACAGATGACAGATGACAGATGACAGATGACAGATGACAGATGACAGATGACAAATGTCAGATGACAGATGACAGATGACACATGGCAAATGACAGATGTCAGATGACAGGTGACAGATGACAGATGACAGATGACAGATGACACATGACAGATGACAGATGACAGATGACAGATGACAGATGACAGATGACAGATGTCAGATGACAGATGACAAATAACAGATGATAGATGACAAGTGACAGGTGACAAGTGATATATGACAGATGACAGATGACAGACGACAGATGGCAGATGACAGATGACCGATGACAGATGACAGATGTCATATGACAGACGACAGATGATAGATGACAGATGACACATGGCAAATGACAAATGACAGATGACAGATGACAGATGCAAGATGACGGATGACAGATGACAGATGACAGATGACAGATGACAGATGATAGCTGACAGATGACAGATGACAGATGACAGATGACAGATGACAGATGACAGATGACAGATGACAGATGACGGATGACAGATGACACATGACAGATGACAGATGACAGATGACAGATGACAGATGACAGATGTCAGAGGACAGATGACAGATGAGAGATGACAGATGACAGATGACAGATGACAGATGACAGATGACAGATGACAGATGACAGATGACAGATGTCAGATGACAGATGACAGATGACACATGGCAAATGACAAATGACAGATGACAGATGACACATGACAGATGACAGATGACAGATGACAGATGACAAATGTCAGATGACAGATGACGCATGGCAAATGACAGATGTCATATGACAGGTGACAGATGACACATGGCAAATGACATATGACAGATGACAGATGACAGATGACAGAAGACAGATGTCAGATGACAGATGACGGATGACAGATGACACATGACAGATGACAGATGACAAATGACAGATGACAGATGACAGATGTCAGAGGACAGATGACAGATGACAGATGACAGATGACAGATGACAGATGACAGATGACAGATGACAGATGACAGATGTCAGATGACAGATGACAAATAACAGATGATAGATGACAGGTGACAGGTGTCAGATGACAGGTGACAGATGACAGATGACAGATGACACATGGCAAATGACAAATGACAGATGACAGATGACACATGGCAAACGACAGATGACAGATGACAGATGACAGATGACAAATGTCAGATGACAGATGACAGATGACGCATGGCAAATGACAGATGTCAGATGACAGGTGACAGATGACAGATGACAGATGACAGATGACAGATGACAGATGACAGATGACAGATGACAGATGACGGATGACAGATGACACATGACAGATGACAGATGACAAATAACAGATGATAGATGACAGGTGACAGGTGTCAGATGACAGATGACAGATGACAGATGACACATGGCAAATGACAAATGACAGATGACAGATGACACATGGCAAACGACAGATGTCAGATGACAGGTGACAGATGTCAGAGGACAGATGACAGATGACAGATGACAGATGACAGATGACAGATGACAGATGACAGATGACACATGACAGATGACAGATGACAGATGACAGATGTCAGATGACAGATGACAAATGACAGATGATAGATGACAGGTGACAGGTGACAAGTGATATACGACAGATGACAGATGACAGACGACAGATGGCAGATGACAGATGACCGATGACAGATGACAGATGTCATATGATAGATGACAGATGATAGATGACAGATTACAGATGACAGATGACATATTACAGATGACAGATGACAGATGACAAATGACAGATGACGGATGACAGGTGACAGATGACAGATGACAGATGACGGATGACAGATAACACATGGCAAATGACAAATGACAGATGACAGATGACACATGACAGAGGACAGATGACAGATGACAGATGACAGATGACAGATGACAGATGACAGATGACAGATGACAGATGACAGATGACAGATGACAGATGTCAGATGACAGATGACAAATAACAGATGATAGATGACAGGTGACAGGTGTCAGATGACAGATGACAGATGACAGATGACAGATGACACATGGCAAATGACAAATGACAGATGACAGATGACACATGGCAAACGACAGATGTCAGATGACAGGTGACAGATGACACATGGCAAATGACAGATGACAGATGACAGATGACAGATGACAGATGACAGATGACAGATGACAGATGACAGATGACAGATGACAGATGACAGATGACAGATGACAGATGACAAATGCCAGATGACAGATGACAGATGACAGATGACAGATGACAGATGACAGATGACAGATGACAGATGACAGATGACAGATGACAGATGACAGATGACCCATGACAGATGACAGATGACAGATGACAGATGTCAGATGACAGATGACAAATGACAGATGATAGATGACAGGTGACAGGTGACAAGTGATATACGACAGATGACAGATGACAGACGACAGATGGCAGATGACAGATGACCGATGACAGATGACAGATGTCATATGACAGATGACAGATGATAGATGACAGATTACAGATGACAGATGAGATATTACAGATGACAGATGACAGATGACAAATGACAGATGACGGATGACAGGTGACAGATGACAGATGACAGATGACGGATGACAGATAACACATGGCAAATGACAAATGACAGATGACAGATGACACATGACAGATGACAGATGACAGATGACAGATGACAGATGACAGATGACAGATGTCAGATGACAGATGACACATGGCAAATGACAGATGTCAGATGACAGGTGACAGATGACAGATGACACATGGCAAATGACAGATGACAGATGACAGATGACAGATGACAGATGACAGATGACAGATGACAGATGACAGATGACAGATGACAGATGACAGATGACAGATGACAGATGCCAGATGCCAGATGACAGATGACAGATGACAGATGACAGATGACAGATGACAGATGACAGATGACAGATGACAGATGACAGATAACAGATGACAGATGACAGATGACAGATGACAGATGACAGATGACAGATGACAGATGACAGATGACAGATGACAGATGTCAGATGACAAATGACAAATGACAGATGATAGATGACAGGTGACAGGTGACAAGTTATATACGACAGAGAACAGATGACAGACGACAGATGACAGATGACCGATGACAGATGACAGATGTCATATGACAGATGACAGATGAGAGATGACAGATTACAGATGACAGATGTCATATTACAGATGACAGATGACAGATGACAGATGACAGATGACAGATGACAGATGACACATGACAGATGACAGATGACAGATGACAGATGACAGATGACAGATGACAGATGACAGATGTCAGATGACAGATGACAGATGACAGATGACACATGGCAAATGACAGATGACAGATGACAGATGACAGATGACAGATGACAGATGACAGATGACAGATGCCAGATGACAGATGCCAGATGACAGATGACAGATGACAGATGACAGATGACAGATGACAGATGACAGGTGACAGATGACAGATGACAGATGACAGATGACAGATGACAGATGACAGATGACAGATGACAGATGACAGATGACAGATGACAGATGACAGATGACAGACGACAGACGACAGACGACAGATGACAGATGACAGATGACAGATGACAGATGACAGATGACAGATGACAGATGACAGATGACAGATGACAGATGACAGATGACAGATGACAGATGACAGATGACAGATGACAGATGACAGATGACAGATGACAGATGACAGATGACAGATGACAGATGACACATGGCAAATGACAGATGACTGATGACAGATGACAGATGACACATGACAGATGACAGATGACAGACGACAGATGACAGATGACAGATGACAGATGACAGATGACAGATGACACATGGCAAATGACAGATGACTGATGACACATGGCAAAAGACAGATGACAGATGACAGATGACAGATGACAGATGACAGATGACAGATGCCAGATGACAGATGACAGATGACAGATGACAGATGACACATAACAGATGACAGATGACAGATGACAGATGACAGATGACAGATGACAGATGACAGATGACAGATGTCAGATGACAGATGACAAATGACAGATGACAGATGACAGATGACAGATGACAAATGACAGATGATAGATGACAGGTGACAGGTGACAAGTGATATACGACAGATGACAGATGACAGACGACAGATGACAGATGACAGATGACAGATGCCAGATGCCAGATGACAGATGACAGATGACAGATGACAGATGACAGATGACAGATGACAAATAACAGATGACACATGACAGATGACAGATGAAAGATGACAGATGACAGATGACAGATGACAGATGACAGATGACAGATGACAGATGTCAGATGACAGATGACAAATGACAGATGATAGATGACAGGTGACAGGTGACACATGGCAAATGACAGATGACAGATGACAGATGACAGATGACAGATGACAGATGACAGATGACAGATGACAGATGACAGATGACAGATGACAGATGACAGATGACAGATGACAGATGACAGATGACAGATGACAGATGCCAGATGACACATCGCAAATGACAAATGACAGATGACAGATGACACATGACAGATGACAGATGACACATGACAGAATACAGATGACAGGTGTCAGATGACAAATGACAGATGACACATGGCAAATGACAGATGTCAGATGACAGATGGCAGATGACAGATGACAAGTGACAGATGACAGATGACAGATGACAGATGACAGATGACAGATGACAGATGACAGATGACAGATGAGAGATGACAGATGACAGATGTCAGATGACAGATGACAGATGACAAATGACAGATGATAGATGACAGGTGACAGATGACAGATGACAGATGACAGATGTCAGATGACAGATGACAGATGTCAGATGACAGATGGCAGATGACAGATGACAAGTGACAGATGACAGATGACAGATGACAGATGACAGATGACAGATGACAGATGACAGATGACAGATGACAGATGACAGATGACAGATGACAGATGACAGATGTCAGATGACAGATGACAGATGACAAATGACAGATGATAGATGACAGGTGACAGATGACAGATGACAGATGACAGGTGACAGATGACAGATGACAGATGTCAGATGACAGATGACAAATGACAGATGAAAAATGACAGGTGACAAGTGATATACGACAGAGAACAGATGACAGACGACAGACGGCAGATGACAGATGACCGATGACAGATGACAGATGACAGATGACAGATGACAGATGACAGATGACAGATGACAGATGACAGATGACAGATGACAGACGACAGATGGCAGATGACAGATGACACATGACAGATGACAGATGACAGATGACAGATGTCAGATGACAGATGACAGATGACAGATGACACATGGCAAACGACCGATGTCAGATGACAGGTGACAGATGAGAGATGACACATGGCAAATGACAGATGACAGATGACAGATGACAGATGTCATATGACAGACGACAGATGATAGATGACAGATTACAGATGACAGATGACATATTACAGATGACAGATGACAGATGACAGATGACAGATGACGGATGACAGATGACAGAAGACAGATGACAGATGATAGATGACAGATTACAGATGACAGATGACATATCACAGATGACAGATGACACATGACAGATGACAGATGACAGATGACAGATGACAGATGACAGATGACAGATGACACATGGCAAACGACAGATGTCAGATGACAGATGACAGGTGACAGATGACAGATGACACATGGCAAATGACAGATGACAGATGACAGATGACAGATGACAGATGACAGATGACAGATGACAGATGACAGATGACAGATGACAGATGACAGATGACAGATGCCAGATGCCAGATGACAGATGACAGATGACAGATGCCAGATGCCAGATGACAGATGACAGATGACAGATGACAGATGACAGATGTCAGATGACAGATGACAGATGACAGATGACAGATGACAGATGACAGATGACAGATGACAGATGACAGATGCCAGATGACAGATGACAGATGACAGATGACAGATGACAGATGACAGATGACAGATGACACATGACACATGACAGATGACAGATGACAGATGACAGATGACAGATGACAGATGACAGATGTCAGATGACAGATGACAAATGACAGATGATAGATGACAGGTGACAGGTGACAAGTGATATACGACAGATGACAGATGACAGACGACAGATGGCAGATGACAGATGACCGATGAAAGATGACAGATGATAGATGACAGATTACAGATGACAGATGACATATTACAGATGACAGATGACAGATGACAGATGACAGATGACAGATGACAGATGACAGATGACAGATGACAGATGACAGATGTCAGATGACAGATGACACATGGCAAATGACAAATGACAGATGACAGATGACACATGACAGATGACAGATGACAGATGACAGATGACAGATGACAAATGTCAGATGACAGATGACAGATGACACATGGCAAATGACAGATGTCAGATGACAGATGACAGATGACAGATGACAGATGACAGATGACAGATGACAGATGACAGATGACAGATGACAGATGGCAGATGCCAGATGACAGATGACAGATGACAGATGACAGATGACAGATGACATATCACAGATGACAGATGACACATGGCAAATGACAGATGACTGATGACAGATGACAGATGACACATGACAGATGACAGATGACAGACGACAGATGACAGATGACAGATGACAGATGACAGATGACAGATGACAGATGACAGATGACAGATGACAATGGCAAATGACAGATGACTGATGACACATGGCAAATGACAGATGACAGATGACAGATGACAGATGACAGATGCCAGATGACAGATGACAGATGACAGATGACAGATGACAGATGACACATGACAGATGACAGATGACAGATGACAGATGACAGATGACAGATGACAGATGTCAGATGACAGATGACAAATGACAGATGACAGATGACAGATGACAGATGACAAATGACAGATGATAGATGACAGGTGACAGGTGACAAGTGATATACGACAGATGACAGATGACAGACGACAGATGACAGATGACAGATGCCAGATGCCAGATGACCGATGACAGATGACAGATGACAGATGACAGATGACAGATGACAGATGACAGATGACACATGACAGATGACAGATGACAGATGACAGATGACAGATGACAGATGACAGATGACAGATGACAGATGACAGATGACAGATGACAGATGACAGATGTCAGATGACAGATGACAAATGACAGATGATAGATGACAGGTGACAGGTGATACATGGCAAATGACAGATGACAGATGACAGATGACAGATGACAGATGACAGATGACAGATGACAGATGACAGATGACAGATGACAGATGACAGATGCCAGATGACACATCGCAAATGACAAATGACAGATGACACATGACAGATGACAGATGACACATGACAGATTACAGATGACAGATGTCAGATGACAGATGACAGATGACACATGGCAAATGACAGATGTCAGATGACAGATGGCAGATGACAGATGACAAGTGACAGATGACAGATTACAGATGACAGATGACAGATGACAGATGACATATGACAATGACAGATGACAGATGACAGATGACAGATGACAGATGACAGATGTCAGATGACAGATGACAGATGACAAATGACAGATGATAGATGACAGGTGACAGATGACAGATGACAAATGACAGATGACAGATGACAGATGTCAGATGACAGATGACAGATGACAAATGACAGATGATAGATGACAGGTGACAGGTGACAAGTGATATACGACAGATGACAGATGACAGACGACAGATGACAGATGACAGATGACAGATGTCATATGACAGATGACAGATGACAGATGACAGATGACAGATGACAGATGACAGATGTCAGATGACAGATGACAGATGACAGATGACACATGGCAAATGACAGATGACTGATGACACATGGCAAATGACAGATGACAGATGACAGATGACAGATGCCAGATGACAGATGACAGATGACAGATGACACATGGCAAATGACAGATGACAGATGGCAGATGACAGATGACAGATGACAGATGACAGATGACAGATGCCAGATGACAGATGACAGATGACAGATGACACATGACAGATGACAGATGACAGATGACAGATGACAGATGACAGATGTCAGATGACAGATGACAGATGACAAATGACAGATGATAGATGACAGATGACAGATGACAGATGACAGATTACAGATGACAGATGACAGATGACAGATGACAGATGACAGATGACAGATGACAGATGACAGATGACAGATGACAGATGACAGATGACAGATGACAGATGACAGATGACAGATGACAGATGACAGATGACAGATGACAGATGACAGATGCCAGATGACAGATGCCAGATGACAGATGACAGATGACAGATGACAGATGACAGATGACAGATGACAGATGACAGATGACACATGACACATGACAGATGACAGATGACAGATGACAGATGACAGATGACAGATGACAGATGACAGATGACAGATGACAGTTGACAGATGACAGATGACACATGACAGATGACAGATGACAGATGACAGACGACAGATGACAGATGACAGATGACAGATGACAGATGGCAGATGACACATGGCAAATGACAAATGTCAGATGACAGATGACAGATGACAGATGACACATGGCAAATGACAGATGACAGATGACACATGACAGATGACAGATGACAGATGACAGATGACAGATGACAGATGACAGATGACAGATGACAGATGACAGATGACAGATGACAGATGACAGATGCCAGATGCCAGATGCCAGATTACAGATGACAGATGACAGATGACAGATGACAGATGACAGATGAGAGATGACAGATGACAGATGACGGATGACGGATGACAGATGACAGATAACAGATGACAGATGACAGATGACAGATGACAGATGACAGATGACAGATGACAGATGACAGATGACAGATGACACATGACACATTACAGATGACAGATGTCAGATGACAGATGACAGATGACACATGGCAAATGACAGATGTCAGATGACACATGACAGATGACAGATGACAGATGACAGATGACACATGACAGATGACAGATGACAGATGACACATGACACATTACAGATGACAGATGTCAGATGACAGATGACAGATGACAGATGACGGATGACGGATGACAGATGACAGATAACAGATGACAGATGACAGATGACAGATGACAGATGACAGATGACAGTTGACAGATGACAGATGACAGATGACACATGACACATTACAGATGACAGATGTCAGATGACAGATGACAGATGACACATGGCAAATGACAGATGACAGATGACACATGACAGATGACAGATGACAGATGACAGATGACAGATGACAGATGACAGATGACAGATGACAGATGACAGATGACAGATGACAGATGACAGATGACAGATGACAGATGACAGATGACAGATGACAGATGACAGATGACAGATGACAGATGACAGATGACAGATGACAGATGACAGATGACACATGGCAAATGACAGATGACAGATGACACATGACAGATGACAGATGACAGATGACAGATGACAGATGACAGTTGACAGATGACAGATGACAGATGACAGATGACACATGACACATTACAGATGACAGATGTCAGATGACAGATGACAGATGACACATGGCAAATGACAGATGTCAGATGACAGATGACAGATGACAGATGACAGATGACACATGACAGATGACAGATGACAGATGACACATGACACATTACAGATGACAGATGTCAGATGACAGATGACAGATGACAGATGACAGATGACAGATGACAGATGACAGATGACAGATGAGAGATGACAGATGACAGATGACGGATGACGGATGACAGATGACAGATAACAGATGACAGATGACAGATGACAGATGACAGATGACAGATGACAGTTGACAGATGGCAGATGACAGATGACAGATGACAGATGACACATGACACATTACAGATGACAGATGTCAGATGACAGATGACAGATGACACATGGCAAATGACAGATGACAGATGACACATGACAGATGACAGATGACAGATGACAGATGACAGATGACAGATGACAGATGACAGATGACAGATGACAGATGACAGATGACAGATGACAGATGACAGATGACAGATGACAGATGACAGATGACAGATGACAGATGACAGATGACAGTTGACTGATGACAGATGACACATGACAGATGACAGATGACACATGACACATTACCGATGACAGATGTCAGATGACAGATAACAGATGACACATGGCAAATGACAGATGACAGATGACAGATGACACATGACAGATGACAAATGACAGATGACAGATGACAGATGACAGATGACAGATGACAGATGCCAGATGCCAGATTACAGATGACAGATGACAGATGACAGATGACAGATGACAGATGACAGATGAGAGATGACAGATGACAGATGACGGATGACGGATGACAGATGACAGATAACAGATGACAGATGACAGATTACAGATGACAGATGACAGATGACAGATGACAGATGATAGGTGACAGATGACAGATGACAGATGACAGATGACAGATGACAGATGACAGATGACAATGACAGGTGACAGATGACAGATGACAGATGACAGATGACAGATGACAGATGACAGATGTCAGATGACAGATGACAAATAACAGATGATAGATGACAGGTGACAGGTGACAAGTGATATATGACAGATGACAGATGACAGACGACAGATGGCAGATGACAGATGACAGATGACAGATGCCAGATGCCAGATGACAGATGACAGATGACAGATGACAGATGACACATGACAGATGACAGATGACAGATGACAGATGACAGATGTCAGATGACAGATGACAGATGACAGATGACAGATGACAGATGACAGATGACAGATGACAGATGACAGATGACAGATGCCAGATGCCAGATGACAGATGACAGATGACAGATGACAGATGACACATGACAGATGACAGATGACAGATGACAGATGACAGATGACAGATGACAAATGACAGATGACAGATGACAGATGACAGATGACAGATGACAGATGTCAGATGACAGATGATAAATAACAGATGATAGATGACAGGTGACAGGTGACAAGTGATATATGACAGATGACAGATGACAGACGACAGATGGCAGATGACAGATGACCGATGACAGATGACAGATGTCATATGACAGACGACAGATGATAGATGACAGATGACAGATGACAGATGACAGATGACAGATGACAGATGACACATGACAGATGACAGATGACAGATGACAGATGACAGATGTCAGATGACAGATGACAGATGACAGATGACAGATGACAGATGACAGACGACAGATGGCAGATGACAGATGACCGATGACAGATGACAGATGACAGATGACAGATGACAGATGACAAATGTCAGATGACAGATGACAGATGACAGATGACAGATGACACATGGCAAATGACAGATGACAGATGACAGATGACAGATGACAGATGACAGATGACAGATGACAGATGACAGATGACAGATGACAGATGACAGATGCCAGATGACAGATGACAGATGACAGATGACAGATGACAGATGACAGATGACAGACGACAGACGATAGATGACAGATGACAGATGACAGAGGACAGATGACAGATGACAGATGACAGATGACAGATGACAGATGACAGATGACAGATGACAGATGACAGATGACAGATGACAGATGACAGATGACAGATGACAGATGACAGATGACAGATGACAGATGACAGATGACAGATGACAGATGACACATGGCAAATGACAGATGACTGATGACATATGACAGATGACACATGACAGATGACAGAAGACAGACGACAGATGACAGATGACAGATGACAGATGACAGATGACAAATGACAGATGACAGATGACACATGGCAAATGACAGATGACTGATGACACATGGCAAATGACAGATGACAGATGACAGATGACAGATGACAGATGACAGATGACAGATGCCAGATGACAGATGACAGATGACAGATGACAGATGACAGATGACACATGACAGATGACAGATGACAGATGACAGATGACAGATGTCAGATGACAGATGACAAATGACAGATGACAGATGACAGATGACAAATGACAGATGATAGATGACAGGTGACAGGTGACAAGTGATATACGACAGATGACAGATGACAGGTGACAGATGACAGATGGCAGATGCCAGATGACAGATGACAGATGACAGATGACAGATGACAGATGACAGATGACAGATGACACATGACAGATGACAGATGACAGATGACAGATGACAGATGACAGATGACAGATGACAGATGACACATCGCAAATGACAAATGACAGATGACAGATGACACATGACAGATGACACATGACAGATTACAGATGACAGATGTCAGATGACAGATGACAGATGACACATGGCAAATGACAGATGTCAGATGACAGATGGCAGATGACAGATGACAAGTGACAGATGACAGATGACAGATGACAGATGACAGATGACAGATGACAGATGACAATGACAGATGACAGATGACAGATGACAGATGACAGATGACAGATGTCAGATGACAGATGACACATGGCAAATGACAGATGACTGATGACACATGGCAAATGACAGATGATAGATGACAGGTGACAGATGACAGATGACAAATGACAGATGACAGATGTCAGATGACAGATGACAGATGACAAATGACAGATGATAGATGACAGGTGACAGGTGACACATGGCAAATGACAGATGACAGATGACAGATGACAGATGACAGATGACAGATGACAGATGACAGATGACAGATGACAGATGACAGATGACAGATGACAGATGACAGATGACAGATGACAGATGACAGATGACAGATGACAGATGACAGATGCCAGATGACACATCGCAAATGACAAATGACAGATGACAGATGACACATGACAGATGACACATGACAGATTACAGATGACAGATGTCAGATGACAGATGACAGATGACACATGGCAAATGACAGATGTCAGATGACAGATCGCAGATGACAGATGACAAGTGACAGATGACAGATGACAGATGACAGATGACAGATGACAGATGACAGATGACAATGACAGATGACAGATGACAGATGACAGATGACAGATGTCAGATGACAGATGACACATGGCAAATGACAGATGACTGATGAAACATGGCAAATGACAGATGATAGATGACAGGTGACAGATGACAGATGACAAATGACAGATGACAGATGTCAGATGACAGATGACAGATGACAAATGACAGATGATAGATGACAGGTGACAGGTGACAAGTGATATACGACAGATGACAGATGACAGACGACAGATGACAGATGACAGATGACAGATGACAGATGTCATATGACAGATGACAGATGACAGATGACAGATGACAGATGACAGATGACAGATGTCAGATGACAGACGACAGATGACAGACGACACATGGCAAATGACAGATGACTGATGACACATGGTAAATGACAGATGACAGATGACAGATGACAGATGACAGATGCCAGATGACAGATGACAGATGACAGATGACACATGGCAAATGACAGATGACAGATGGCAGATGACAGATGACAGATGACAGATGACAGATGACAGATGCCAGATGACAGATGACAGATGACAGATGACACATGACAGATGACAGATGACAGATGACAGATGACAGATGACAGATGACAGATGTCAGATGACAGATGACAGATGACAAATGACAGATGATAGATGACAGATGACAGATGACAGATGACAGATTACAGATGACAGATGACAGATGACAGATGACAGATGACAGATGACAGATGACAGATGACAGATGACAGATGACAGATGACAGATGACAGATGACAGATGACAGATGCCAGATGACAGACGCCAGATGACAGATGACAGATGACAGATGACAGATGACAGATGAAGGATGACAGATGACAGATGACAGATGACAGATGACAGATGACAGATGACAGATGACAGATGACAGATGACAGTTGACAGATGACAGATGACACATGACAGATGACAGATGACAGATGACAGATGACAGATGACAAATGCCAGATGACAGATGACAGATGACAGATGACACATGACAGATGACAGATGACAGATGACAGATGACAGATGACAGATGTCAGATGACGGATGACAGATGACAGATGACAGATGACAGATGACAGATGACAGATGACAGATGATAGATGACAGGTGACAGGTGACAAGTGATATACGACAGATGACAGATGACAGACGACAGATGACAGATGACAGATGACAGATGACAGATGTCAGATGACAGATGATAGATGACAGATGACACATGGCAAATAATAGATGACTGATGACACATGGCAAATGACAGATGCCAGATGACAGATGACAGATGACAGATGACAGATGACAGATGACAGATGACAGATGACAGATGCCAGATGACAGATGACAGATGACAGATGACAGATGACAGATGACAGATGACAGATGACAGATGACACATGACAGATGACAGATGACAGATGACAGATGACAGATGACAGATGACAGATGACAGATGACAGATGTCAGATGACAGATGACAAATGACAGATGATAGATGACAGGTGACAGATGACAGATGCCAGATGAGAGATGACAGATGACAGATGACAGATGACAGATGACAGATGACAGATGACAGATGACAGATGACAGATGACAGATGACAGATGACAGATGACAGATGACAGATGACAGATGACAGATGACACATGACAGATGACAGATGACAGATGACAGATGACAGATGACAGATGACAAATGACAGATGACAGATGACAGATGACAGATGACAGATGACAGATGTCAGATGACAGATGACAAATAACAGATGATAGATGACAGGTGACAGGTGACAAGTGATATATGACAGATGACAGATGACAGACGACAGATGGCAGATGACAGATGACCGATGACAGATGACAGATGTCATATGACAGACGACAGATGATAGATGACAGATGACACATGGCAAATGACATATGACAGATGACAGATGCAAGATGACAGATGACAGATGACAGATGACAGATGACAGATGACAGATGACAGATGATAGCTGACAGATGACAGATGACAGATGACAGATGACAGATGACAGATGACAGATGACAGATGACGGATGACAGATGACACATGACAGATGACAGATGACAGATGACAGATGACAAATGTCAGATGACAGATGACAGATGACAGATGACAGATGACACATGGCAAATGACAGATGACAGATGACAGATGACAGATGACAGATGACAGATGACAGATGACAGATGCCAGATGACAGATGCCAGATGACAGATGACAGATGACAGATGACAGATGACAGATGACAGATGACAGATGACAGACGACAGACGATAGATGACAGATGACAGATGACAGAGGACAGATGACAGATGACAGATGACAGATGACAGATGACAGATGACAGATGACAGATGACAGATGACAGATGACAGATGACAGATGACAGATGACAGATGACAGATGACAGATGACAGATGACAGATGACAGATGACAGATGACAGATGACAGATGACAGATGACAGATGGCAGATGACACATGGCAAATGACAGATGACTGATGACATATGACAGATGACACATGACAGATGACAGAAGACAGACGACAGATGACAGATGACAGATGACAGATGACAAATGACAGATGACAGATGACACATGGCAAATGACAGATGACTGATGACACATGGCAAATGACAGATGACAGATGACAGATGACAGATGACAGATGACAGATGACAGATGCCAGATGACAGATGACAGATGACAGATGACAGATGACAGATGACAGATGACACATGACAGATGACAGATGACAGATGACAGATGACAGATGTCAGATGACAGACGACAAATGACAGATGACAGATGACAGATGACAAATGACAGATGATAGATGACAGGTGACAGGTGACAAGTGATATACGACAGATGACAGATGACAGGTGACAGATGACAGATGCCAGATGCCAGATGACAGATGACAGATGACAGATGACAGATGACAGATGACAGATGACAGATGACAGATGACAGATGACAGATGACACATGACAGATGACAGATGACAGATGACAGATGACAGATGACAGATGACACATCGCAAATGACAAATGACAGATGACAGATGACACATGACAGATGACACATGACAGATTACAGATGACAGATGTCAGATGACAGATGACAGATGACACATGGCAAATGACAGATGTCAGATGACAGATGGCAGATGACAGATGACAAGTGACAGATGACAGATGACAGATGACAGATGACAGATGACAGATGACAGATGACAGATGACAATGACAGATGACAGATGACAGATGACAGATGACAGATGTCAGATGACAGATGACACATGGCAAATGACAGATGACTGATGACACATGGCAAATGACAGATGATAGATGACAGGTGACAGATGACAGATGACAAATGACAGATGACAGATGTCAGATGACAGATGACAGATGACAAATGACAGATGATAGATGACAGGTGACAGGTGACACATGGCAAATGACAGATGACAGATGATAGATGACAGATGACAGATGACAGATGACAGATGACAGATGACAGATGACAGATGACAGATGACAGATGACAGATGACAGATGACAGATGACAGATGACAGATGCCAGATGACACATCGCAAATGACAAATGACAGATGACAGATGACACATGACAGATGACACATGACAGATTACAGATGACAGATGTCAGATGACAGATGACAGATGACACATGGCAAATGACAGATGTCAGATGACAGATGGCAGATGACAGATGACAAGTGACAGATGGCAGATGACAGATGACAGATGACAGATGACAGATGACAGATGACAGATGACAATGACAGATGACAGATGACAGATGACAGATGACAGATGACAGATGTCAGATGACAGATGACACATGGCAAATGACAGATGACTGATGACACATGGCAAATGACAGATGATAGATGACAGGTGACAGATGACAGATGACAAATGACAGATGACAGATGTCAGATGACAGATGACAGATGACAAATGACAGATGATAGATGACAGGTGACAGGTGACAAGTGATATACGACAGATGACAGATGACAGACGACAGATGACAGATGACAGATGACAGATGACAGATGTCATATGACAGATGACAGATGACAGATGACAGATGACAGATGACAGATGACAGATGTCAGATGACAGACGACAGATGACAGACGACACATGGCAAATGACAGATGACTGATGACACATGGTAAATGACAGATGACAGATGACAGATGACAGATGACAGATGCCAGATGACAGATGACAGATGACAGATGACACATGGCAAATGACAGATGACAGATGGCAGATGACAGATGACAGATGACAGATGACAGATGACAGATGACAGATGACAGATGACAGATGCCAGATGACAGATGACAGATGAAAGATGACACATGACAGATGACAGATGACAGATGACAGATGACAGATGACAGATGACAGATGTCAGATGACAGATGACAGATGACAAATGACAGATGATAGATGACAGATGACAGATGACAGATGACAGATTACAGATGACAGATGACAGATGACAGATGACAGATGACAGATGACAGATGACAGATGACAGATGACAGATGACAGATGACAGATGACAGATGCCAGATGACAGACGCCAGATGACAGATGACAGATGACAGATGACAGATGACAGATGACAGATGACAGATGACGGATGACAGATGACAGATGACAGATGACAGATGACAGATGACAGATGACAGATGACAGATGACAGTTGACAGATGACAGATGACACATGACAGATGACAGATGACAGATGACAGATGACAGATGACAGATGACAGATGCCAGATGACAGATGACAGATGACAGATGACACATGACAGATGACAGATGACAGATGACAGATGACAGATGACAGATGTCAGATGACGGATGACAGATGACAGATGACAGATGACAGATGACAGATGACAGATGACAGATGACAGATGATAGATGACAGGTGACAGGTGACAAGTGATATACGACAGATGACAGATGACAGACGACAGATGACAGATGACAGATGACAGATGACAGATGTCAGATGACAGATGATAGATGACAGATGACACATGGCAAATAATAGATGACTGATGACACATGGCAAATGACAGATGCCAGATGACAGATGACAGATGACAGATGACAGATGACAGATGACAGATGACAGATGACAGATGACAGATGACAGATGACAGATGACAGATGACAGATGACAGATGACAGATGACAGATGACAGATGACAGATGACAGATGACAAATGACAAATGACAGATGACGGAGGACAGATGACAGATGACACATGACACATGACAGATGACAGATGTCAGATGACAGATGACAGATGACAGATGACACATGGCAAATGACAGATGTCAGATGACAGATGACAGATGACAGATGACACATGGCAAATGACAGATGACAGATGACAGATGACAGATGACAGATGACAGATGACAGATGACAGATGACAGATGACAGATGACAGATGACAGATGACAGATGACAGATGACAGATGACAGATGACAAATGACAAATGACAGATGACGGAGGACAGATGACAGATGACACATGACACATGACAGATGACAGATGTCAGATGACAGATGACAGATGACAGATGACACATGGCAAATGACAGATGTCAGATGACAGATGACAGATGACAGATGACACATGGCAAATGACAGATGACAGATGACAGATGACAGATGACAGATGACAGATGACAGATGACAGATGACAGATGACAGATGACAGATGACAGATGCCAGATGCCAGATTACAGATGACAGATGACAGATGACAGATGACAGATGACAGATGACAGATGACAGATGACAGATGACAGATGACAGATGACAGATGACAGATGACAGATGCCAGATGACAGATGACAGATGACAGATGACAGATGACAGATGACACATGACAGATGACAGATGACAGATGACAGATGACAGATGTCAGATGACAGATGACAAATGACAGATGACAGATGACAGATGACAGATGACAAATGACAGATGATAGATGACAGGTGACAGGTGACAAGTGATATAAGACAGATGACAGATGACAGGTGACAGATGACAGATGCCAGATGCCAGATGACAGATGTCAGATGACAGATGACAGATGACAGATGACAGATGACAGATGACACATGACAGATGACAGATGACAGATGACAGATGATAGATGACAGGTGACAGGTGACAAGTGATATACGACAGATGACAGATGACAGACGACAGATGACAGATGACAGATGACAGATGACAGATGACAGATGACAGGTGATAGATGACAGATGACAGATGACAGATGACAGATGACAGATGACAGATGACAGATGACAGATGACAGATGACAGATGACCGATTACAGATGACAGATGACAGATGACAGATGACAGATGACAGATGACAGATGACAGATGACAGACGACAGACGACAGATGACGGATGACAGATGACAGATGACAGATGACAGATGACAGATGACAGATGATAGATGACAGGTGACAGGTGACAAGTGATATACGACAGATGACAGATGACAGACGACAGATGACAGATGACAGATGACAGATGTCAGATGACAGATGACAGATGACAGATGACACATGGCAAATGATAGATGACTGATGACACATGGCAAATGACAGATGACAGATGCCAGATGACAGATGCCAGATGACAGATGACAGATGACAGATAACAGATGACAGATGACAGATGACAGGTGACACATGACAGATGACAGATGACAGATGACAGATGACAGATGACAGATGACAGATGACAGATAACAGATGACAGATGACAGATGACAGATGACAGATGTCAGATGACAGATGACAAATGACAGATGATAGATGACAGGTGACAGGTGACACATGGCAAATGACAGATGACAGATGACAGATGACAGATTACAGATGACAGATGACAGATGACAGATGACAGATGACAGATGACAGATGACAGATGACAGATGACAGATGACAGATGCCAGATGCCAGATGACACATCGCAAATGACAAATGACAGATGACAGATGATACATGACAGATGACAGATGACAGATGACATATGACAGATGACAGATGACAGATGACAGATGACAGATGACAGATGACAGATGACAGATGACAGATGACAGATGACAGATGTCAGATGACAGATGACACATGGCAAATGACAGATGACTGATGACACATGGCAAATGACAGATGAGAGATGACAGATGACAGATGACAGATGCCAGATGACAGATGACAGATGACAGATGACAGATGACAGATGACAGATGACAGATGACAGATGTCAGATGACAGATGACAGATGACAAATGACAGATGATAGATGACAGGTGACATGTGATAAGTGATATACGACAGATGACAGATGACAGAAGACAGATGACAGATGACAGATGACAGATGACAGATGACAGATGACAGATGACAGATGACACATGACAGATGACAGATGACAGATGACAGATGACAGATGACAGATGACAGATGACAGATGACAGATGACAGATAACACATGACAGATGACAGATGACAGATGACAGATGACAGATGACAGATGACAGATGACAGATGACAGATGTCAGATGACAGATGACAGATGACAAATGACAGATGACAGATGTCAGATGACAGATGACAGATGACAAATGACAGATGATAGATGACAGGTGACATGTGACAAGTGATATACGACAGATGAAAGATGACAGACGACAGATGACAGATGACAGATGACAGATGACAGATGACAGATGACAGATGACAGATGACAGATGACAGATGACACATGACAGATGACAGATGACAGATGACAGATGACAGATGACAGATGACAGATGACAGATGACAGATGACAGATGACAGATGACAGATGACAGATGACAGATGACAGATGACAGATGACAGATGACAGATGACAGATGACAGATGACAGATGACAGATGTCAGATGACAGATGACAGATGACAAATGACAGATGATAGATGACAGCTGACAGGTGACACATGGCAAATGACAGATGACATATGACAGATGACAGATGACAGATGACAGATGACAGATGACAGATGACAGATGACAGATGACAGATGACAGATGACAGATGACAGATGACAGATGACAGATGACAGATGACAGATGCCAGATGACACATCGCAAATGACAAATGACAAATGACAGATGACACATGACAGATGACAGATGACAGATGACAGATTACAGATGACAGATGTCAGATGACAGATGACAGATGACAGATGACAGATGACAGACGACAGATGACAGATGACAGATGCCAGATGACACATCGCAAATGACAAATGACAAATGACAGATGACACATGACAGATGACAGATGCCAGATGACAGATGACAGATGACAGATGACAGATGACAGATGACAGATGACAGATGACAGATGTCAGATGACAGATGACAGATGACAAATGACAGATGATAGATGACAGCTGACAGGTGACACATGGCAAATGACAGATGACATATGACAGATGACAGATGACAGATGACAGATGACAGATGACAGATGACAGATGACAGATGACAGATGACAGATGACAGATGACAGATGACAGATGACAGATGACAGATGACAGATGACAGATGCCAGATGACACATCGCAAATGACAAATGACAAATGACAGATGACACATGACAGATGACAGATGCCAGATGACACATCGCAAATGACAAATGACAAATGACAGATGACAGATGACAGATGACAGATGACAGATGACAGATGCCAGATGACAGACGCCAGATGACAGATGACAGATGACAGATGACAGATGACAGATGACGGATGACAGATGACAGATGACAGATGACAGATGACAGATGACAGATGACAGATGACAGATGACAGATGACAGTTGACAGATGACAGATGACACATGACAGATGACAGATGACAGATGACAGATGACAGATGACAGATGCCAGATGACAGATGACAGATGACAGATGACACATGACAGATGACAGATGACAGATGACAGATGACAGATGACAGATGTCAGATGACGGATGACAGATGACAGATGACAGATGACAGATGACAGATGACAGATGACAGATGACAGATGATAGATGACAGGTGACAGGTGACAAGTGATATACGACAGATGACAGATGACAGACGACAGATGACAGATGACAGATGACAGATGACAGATGTCAGATGACAGATGATAGATGACAGATGACACATGGCAAATAATAGATGACTGATGACACATGGCAAATGACAGATGCCAGATGACAGATGATAGATGACAGATGACAGATGACAGATGACAGATGACAGATGACAGATGCCAGATGACAGATGACAGATGACAGATGACAGATGACAGATGACAGATGACAGATGACAGATGACACATGACAGATGACAGATGACAGATGACAGATGACAGATGACAGATGACAGATGACAGATGACAGATGACAGATGACAGATGTCAGATGACAGATGACAAATGACAGATGATAGATGACAGGTGACAGATGACAGATGCCAGATGAGAGATGACAGATGACAGATGACAGATGACAGATGACAGATGACAGATGACAGATGACAGATGACAGATGACAGATGACAGATGACAGATGACAGATGACAGATGACAGATGACAGATGACAGATGACAAATGACAAATGACAGATGACGGAGGACAGATGACAGATGACACATGACACATGACAGATGACAGATGTCAGATGACAGATGACAGATGACAGATGACACATGGCAAATGACAGATGTCAGATGACAGATGACAGATGACAGATGACACATGGCAAATGACAGATGACAGATGACAGATGACAGATGACAGATGACAGATGACAGATGACAGATGACAGATGACAGATGACAGATGCCAGATGCCAGATTACAGATGACAGATGACAGATGACAGATGACAGATGACAGATGACAGATGACAGATGACAGATGACAGATGACAGATGACAGATGACAGATGACAGATGACAGATGCCAGATGACAGATGACAGATGACAGATGACAGATGACACATGACAGATGACAGATGACAGATGACAGATGACAGATGTCAGATGACAGATGACAAATGACAGATGACAGATGACAGATGACAGATGACAAATGACAGATGATAGATGACAGGTGACAGGTGACAAGTGATATAAGACAGATGACAGATGACAGGTGACAGATGACAGATGCCAGATGCCAGATGACAGATGACAGATGACAGATGACAGATGACAGATGACAGATGACACATGACAGATGACAGATGACAGATGACAGATGACAAATGACAGATGACAGATGACAGATGACAGATGACAGATGACAGATGACAGATGACACATCGCAAATGACAAATGACAGATGACAGATGACACATGACAGATGACACATGACAGATGACAGATGACAGATGACAGATGACAGATGACAGATGACAGATGACAGATGACAGATGACAGATGACAGATGACAGATGACAGATGACAGATGACAGATGACACATGACAGATGACAGATGACAGATGACAGATGACAGATGACAGATGCCAGATGACAGATGACAGATGACAGATGACACATGACAGATGACAGATGACAGATGACAGATGACAGATGACAGATGACAGATGATAGATGACAGGTGACAGGTGACAAGTGATATACGACAGATGACATATGACAGACGACAGATGACGGATGACAGATGACAGATGACAGATGTCAGATGACAGATGATAGATGACAGATGACACATGGCAAATGATAGATGACTGATGACACATGGCAAATGACAGATGACAGATGACAGATGACAGATGACAGATGACAGATGACAGATGACAGATGACAGATGCCAGATGACAGATGACAGATGACAGATGACAGATGATAGATGACAGGTGACAGGTGACAAGTGATATACGACAGATGACAGATGACAGACGACAGATGACAGATGACAGATGACAGATGTCAGATGACAGATGACAGATGACAGATGACACATGGCAAATGATAGATGACTGATGATACATGGCAAATGACAGATGACAGATGACAGATGACAGATGACAGATGACAGATGTCAGATGACAGATGACAGATGACAGATGACAGATGACAGATGACAGATGACAGATTACAGATGACAGATGACAGATGACAGATGACAGATGACAGATGACAGGTGACAGATGACAGATGACAGATGACAGATGACAGATGACAGATGACAGATGACAGATGACAGATGACAGATGACAGATGACCGATTACAGATAACAGATGACAGATGACAGATGACAGATGACAGATGACAGATGACAGATGACAGATGACAGATGACAGATGACCGATTACAGATGACAGATGACAGATGACAGATGACAGATGACAGATGACAGATGACAGACGACAGACGACAGATGACGGATGACAGATGACAGATGACAGATGACAGATGACAGATGACAGATGACAGATGACAGATGATAGATGACAGGTGACAGGTGACAAGTGATATACGACAGATGACAGATGACAGACGACAGATGACAGATGACAGATGACAGATGACAGATGACAGATGACAGGTGATAGATGACAGATGACAGATGACAGATGACAGATGACAGATGACAGATGACAGATGACAGATGACAGATGACAGATGACCGATTACAGATGACAGATGACAGATGACAGATGACAGATGACAGATGACAGATGACAGACGACAGACGACAGATGACGGATGACAGATGACAGATGACAGATGACAGATGACAGATGACAGATGACAGATGATAGATGACAGGTGACAGGTGACAAGTGATATACGACAGATGACAGATGACAGACGACAGATGACAGATGACAGATGACAGATGTCAGATGACAGATGACAGATGACAGATGACACATGGCAAATGATAGATGACTGATGACACATGGCAAATGACAGATGACAGATGCCAGATGACAGATGCCAGATGACAGATGACAGATGACAGATAACAGATGACAGATGACAGATGACAGATGACACATGACAGATGACAGATGACAGATGACAGATGACAGATGACAGATGACAGATGACAGATGACAGATAACAGATGACAGATGACAGATGACAGATGACAGATGTCAGATGACAGATGACAAATGACAGATGATAGATGACAGGTGACAGGTGACACATGGCAAATGACAGATGACAGATGACAGATGACAGATTACAGATGACAGATGACAGATGACAGATGACAGATGACAGATGACAGATGACAGATGACAGATGACAGATGACAGATGCCAGATGACACATCGCAAATGACAAATGACAGATGACAGATGATACATGACAGATGACAGATGACAGATGACATATGACAGATGACAGATGACAGATGACAGATGACAGATGACAGATGACAGATGACAGATGACAGATGACAGATGACAGATGTCAGATGACAGATGACACATGGCAAATGACAGATGACTGATGACACATGGCAAATGACAGATGAGAGATGACAGATGACAGATGACAGATGCCAGATGACAGATGACAGATGACAGATGACAGATGACAGATGACAGATGACAGATGACAGATGTCAGATGACAGATGACAGATGACAAATGACAGATGATAGATGACAGGTGACATGTGATAAGTGATATACGACAGATGACAGATGACAGAAGACAGATGACAGATGACAGATGACAGATGACAGATGACAGATGACAGATGACAGATGACACATGACAGATGACAGATGACAGATGACAGATGACAGATGACAGATGACAGATGACAGATGACAGATGACAGATGACAGATGACAGATAACAGATGACAGATAACACATGACAGATGACAGATGACAGATGACAGATGACAGATGACAGATGTCAGATGACAGATGACAGATGTCAGATGACAGATGACAGATGACAAATGACAGATGACAGATGTCAGATGACAGATGACAGATGACAAATGACAGATGATAGATGACAGGTGACATGTGACAAGTGATATACGACAGATGAAAGATGACAGACGACAGATGACAGATGACAGATGACAGATGACAGATGACAGATGACAGATGACAGATGACAGATGACAGATGACACATGACAGATGACAGATGACAGATGACAGATGACAGATGACAGATGACAGATGACAGATGACAGATGACAGATGACAGATGACAGATGACAGATGACAGATGACAGATGACAGATGACAGATGACAGATGACAGATGACAGATGACAGATGACAGATGTCAGATGACAGATGACAGATGACAAATGACAGATGATAGATGACAGCTGACAGGTGACACATGGCAAATGACAGATGACATATGACAGATGACAGATGACAGATGACAGATGACAGATGACAGATGACAGATGACAGATGACAGATGACAGATGACAGATGACAGATGACAGATGACAGATGACAGATGCCAGATGACACATCGCAAATGACAAATGACAAATGACAGATGACACATGACAGATGACAGATGACAGATGACAGATTACAGATGACAGATGTCAGATGAAAGATGACAGATGACACATGGCAAATGACAGATGTCAGATGACAGATGGCAGATGACAGATGACAAGTGACAGATGACAGATGACAGATGACAGATGACAGATGACAGATGACAGATGACAGATGACAGATGACAGATGACAGATGACAGATGTCAGATGTCAGATGACAGATGACAGATGACAAATGACAGATGATAGATGACAGGTGACAGGTGACAAGTGATATTCGACAGATGACAGATGACAGACGACAGATTACAGATGACAGATGTCAAATGACAGATGACAGATGACACATGGCAAATGACAGATGTCAGATGACAGATGACAGATGACAGATGCCAGATGACACATCGCAAATGACAAATGACAGATAACAGATGACAGATGACATATGACAGATGACAGATGACAGATGACAGATGAAAGATGACAGATGACAGACGACAGATGACAGATGACACATTGCAAATGACAAATGACAGATGACAGATGACACATGACAGATGACAGATGACAGATGACAGATGACAGATGACAGATGACAGATGACAGATGACAGATGACAGATGACAGATGACAGATGACAGATGACAGATGACAGATGACAGATGACAGATGACAAATGACAGATGATAGATGACAGATGACAGATGACAGATGACAGATGACAGATGACAGATGTCAGATGACAGATGACAGATGACACATGGCAAATGACAGATGTCAGATGACAGATGACAGATGACAGATGACAAATGACAGATGACAGATGACAGATGACAGATGACAGATGACAGATGACAGATGACAGATGACAGATGACAGATGTCAGATGACAGATGACAAATGACAGATGATAGATGACAGGTGACAGGTGACAAGTGATTTACGACAGATGACAGATGACAGACGACAGATTACAGATGAGAGATGTCAGATGACAGATGACAGATGACAAATGACAGATGATAGATGACAGGTGACAGGTGACAAGTGATATACGACACATGACAGATGACAGATGACAGGTGACAGATTACAGATGACAGATGAAGGATAACAGATGACAGATGACAGATGATAGATGATAGATGACAGATGAGAGCTGACAAATGACAGATGACAGACGATAGATGACAGATGTCAGATGACAGATGACACATGGCAAATGACAGATGTCAGATGACAGATGACAGATGACAGATGACAGATGACAGATGACAAATGACAGATGACAGATGACAGATGACAGATGACAGATGACAGATGACAGATGACAGATGACAGACGACAGACGTCAGATGAGAGATGACAAATGAGAGATGACAGATAACAGATGACAGATGAAGGATAACAGATGACAGATGACAGACGACAGACGTCAGATGAGAGATGACAAATGAGAGATGACAGATGACACATGACAGATGACAAATGACAGATGACAGATGACAGATGACAGATGACAGATGACAGATGACAGATGACAGATGACAGATGACAGATGACAGATGACAGATGTCAGATGACAGATGACAGATGACAAATGACAGATGATAGATGACAGGTGACAGGTGACAAGCGATATACGACAGATGACAGATGACAGACGACAGATTACAGATGACAGATGTCAGATGACAGATGACAGATGACAGATGACAGATGACAGATGCCAGATGACACATCGCAAATGACAAATGACAGATGACAGATGACACATGACAGATGACAGATGTCATATGACAGATGACAGATGACAGATGACAGATGACAGATGACAGATGACAGATGACAGATGACAGATGTCAGATGACAGATGACAGATGACACATGGCAAATGACAGATGACTGATGACACATGGCAAATGACAGATGACAGATGACAGATGACAGATGAAAGATGACAGATGACAGATGCCAGATGACAGATGACAGATAACAGATGACAGATGACAGATGACAGATGACAGATGACACATGACAGATGACAGATGACAGATGACAGATGTCAGATGACAGATGACAGATGACAGATGACAGATGACAGATGACAGATGACAAATGACAGATGACAGATGACAGATGTCAGATGACAGATGACAAATGACAGATTACAGATGTCAGATGACAGATGACAGATGACAAATGACAGATGATAGATGACAGGTGACAGGTGACAAGTGATATACGACAGATGACAGATGACAGACGACAGATGACAGATGACAGATGACAGATGACAGATGACAGGTGACAAGTGATATACGACAGATGACAGACGACAGATGACAGATGATAGATGACAGTCTGACAGATGACAGATGACAGATGACAGATGACAGATGACAGATGACAGATGACAGATGTCAGATGACAGATGACACATGGCAAATGACAGATGACTGATGACACATGGCAAATGACACATGACAGATGACAGATGACAGATGACAGATGACGGATGACAGATGCCAGATGACAGATGACAGATGACATATGTCAGATGACACATGACAGATGACAGATGACAGATGACAGATGACAGATGACAGATGACAGATGACAGATGTCAGATGACAGATGACAGATGACAAATGACAGATGATAGATGACAGGTGACAGGTGACAAGTGATATACGACACATGACAGATGACAGATGACAGATGACAGGTGACAGATTACAGATGACAGATGAAGGATAACAGATGACAGATGACAGATGATAGATGATAGATGACAGATGAGAGCTGACAAATGACAGATGACAGACGATAGATGACAGATGTCAGATGACAGATGACACATGGCAAATGACAGATGTCAGATGACAGATGACAGATGACAGATGACAAATGACAGATGACAGATGACAGATGACAGATGACAGATGACAGATGACAGATGACAGATGACAGACGACAGACGACAGACGTCAGATGAGAGATGACAAATGAGAGATGACAGATAACAGATGACAGATGAAGGATAACAGATGACAGATGACAGACGACAGACGTCAGATGAGAGATGACAAATGAGAGATGACAGATGACAGATGACAGATGACAAATGACAGATGACAGATGACAGATGACAGATGACAGATGACAGATGACAGATGACAGATGACAGATGACAGATGACAGATGACAGATGACAGATGTCAGATGACAGATGACAGATGAGAAATGACAGATGATAGATGACAGGTGACAGGTGACAAGCGATATACGACAGATCACAGATGACAGACGACAGATTACAGATGACAGATATCAGATGACAGATGACAGATGACAGATGCCAGATGACACATCGCAAATGACAAATGACAGATGACAGATGACACATGACAGATGACAGATGTCATATGACAGATGACAGATGACAGATGACAGATGACAGATGACAGATGACAGATGACAGATGTCAGATGACAGATGACACATGGCAAATGACAGATGACTGATGACACATGACAAATGACAGATGACAGATGACAGATGACAGATGAAAGATGACAGATGACAGATGCCAGATGACAGATGACAGATAACAGATGACAGATGACAGATGACAGATGACAGATGACAGATAACACATGACAGATGACAGATGACAGATGACAGATGACAGATGACAGATGACAGATGACAGATGACAGATGACAGATGACAGATGACAGATGACAGATGACAGATGACAGATGTCAGATGACAGATGACAAATGACAGATTACAGATGTCAGATGACAGATGACAGATGACAAATGACAGATGATAGATGACAGGTGACAGGTGACAAGTGATATACGACAGATGACAGATGACAGACGACAGATGACAGATGACAGATGACAGATGACAGGTGACAAGTGATATACGACAGATGACAGACGACAGATGACAGATGACAGATGACAGATGTCATATGACAGATGACAGATGACAGATGACAGATGACAGATGACAGATGACAGATGTCAGATGACAGATGACAGATGACAGATGACAGATGACAGATGACAGATGACAGATGACAGATGACAGATGACAGATGACAGATTCCAGATGACACATCACAAATGACAAATGACATATGACAGATGACACATGACAGATGACAGATGACAGATAACAGATGACAGATGACAGATGACAGATGACACATGACAGATGACAGATGACAGATGACAGATGACAGATGACAGATGTCAGATTACAGATGACAGATGACAAATGACAGATGTAATATGACAGGTGACAGGTGACACATGGCAAATGACAGATGACAGATGATAGATGACAGATGACAGATGACAGATGACAGATGACAGATGACAGATGACAGATGACAGATGACAGATGACAGATGACAGATGACAGATGACAGATGACAGATGACAGATGACAGATGACAGATGACAGATGACAGATGCCAGATGACACATCGCAAATGACAAATGACATATGACAGATGACACATGACAGATGACAGATGACAGATGACAGATGACAGATGACACATGACAGATGACAGATGACAGATGACAGATGACAGATGTCAGATGACAGATGACAAGTGACAGATGACAGATGTCAGATGACAGATGACAGATGACAAATGACAGATGATAGATGACAGGTGACAGGTGACAAGTGATATACGACAGATGACAGATGACAGA
The DNA here is from genome assembly GCF_029603195.1 of Condylostylus longicornis. NCBI lineage: Eukaryota > Metazoa > Arthropoda > Insecta > Diptera > Dolichopodidae > Condylostylus > Condylostylus longicornis. The sequence goes on along the minus strand of NW_026578070.1, from coordinate 767,856 downwards.
CGACAAATGACAGATGACAGATGCCAGATGCCAGATGACAGATGACAGATGACAGATGACAGATGACAGATGACAGATGACAGATGACAGATGACACATGACAGATGACAGATGACAGATGACAGATGACAGATGACAGATGTCAGATTACAGATGACAGATGACAAATGACAGATGATATATGACAGGTGACAGGTGACACATGGCAAATGACAGATGACAGATGATATATGACAGATGACAGATGACAGATGACAGATGACAGATGACAGATGACAGATGACAGATGACAGATGACAGATGACAGATGACAGATGACAGATGACAGATGACAGATGACAGATGACAGATGACAGATGCCAGATGACACATCGCAAATGACAAATAACATATGACAGATGACACATGACAGATGACAGATGACAGAAGACAGATGACAGATGACAGATGTCAGATGACAGATGACAGATGACACATGGCAAATGACAGATGTCAGATGACAGATGACAGATGACACATGGCAAATGACAGATGTCAGATGACAGATGACAGATGACAGATGCCAGATGGCACATCGCAAATGACAAATGACAGACGACAGATGACACATGACAGATGACAGATGACAGATGACACATGACAGATGACAGATGACAGATGACAGATGACAGATGACAGATGACAGATGACAGATGACAGATGACAGATGACAGATGACAGATGACAGATGACAGATGACAGATGACAGATGACAGATGACAGATGACAGATGACAAATGTCAGATGACAGATGACAGATGACAAATGACAGATGATAGGTGACAGATGACAGATGACAGATAACAGATGACAGATGACAGATGACAGATGTCAGATGACAGATGACAAATGACAGATGATAGATGACAGGTGACAGGTGACAAGTGATATACGACAGATGACAGATGACAGACGACAGATTACAGATGACAGATGTCAGATGACAGACGACAGATGACAGATGACAGATGACAGACGACAGATGATAGATGACACATCGCAAGTGACAAATGACAGATGACAGATGACACATGACAGATGACAGATGACAGATGACAGATGACAGATGACAGATGACAGATGACAGATGACAGATGACAGATGACAGATGACAGATGACAGATGACAGATGACAGATGTCAGATGACAGATGACAAATGACAGATGATAGATGACAGATGACAGATGACAGATGACAGATGACAGATGACATATGACAGATATCAGATGACAGATGACACATGGCAAATGACAGATGTCAGATGACAGATGACAGATGACAGATTACAAATGACAGATGACAGATGACAGATGACAGATGACAGATGACAGATGACAGATGACAGATGACAGATGACAGATGACAGATGACAGATGACAGATGACAGATGACAGATGACAGATGACAGATGACAGATGACAGATGTCAGATGACAGATGATAGATGACAGGTGACAGGTGACAAGTGATATACGACAGATGACAGATGACAGACGACAGATTACAGATGACAGATGACAGATGATAGATGACAGATGACAGATGACAGATGACAGATGACAGATGACAGATGACAGATGACATATGACAGATATCAGATGACAGATGACACATGGCAACTGACAGATGTCAGATGACAGATGACAGATGACAGATGACAAATGACAGATGACAGATGACAGATGACAGATGACAGATGACAGATGACAGATGACAGATGACAAATGACAGATGATAGATGACAGGTGACAGGTGACAGATGACAAATGACAGATGATAGATGACAGATGACAGATGACAGATGACAGATGACAGATGACATATGACAGATATCAGATGACAGATGACACATGGCAAATGACAGATGTCAGATGACAGATGACAGATGACAGATGACAGATGACAAATGACAGATGACAGATGACAGATGACAGATGACATATGACAGATATCAGATGACAGATGACACATGGCAAATGACAGATGTCAGATGACAGATGACAGATGGCAGATGACAAATGACACATGACAGATGACAGATGACAGATGACAGATGACAGATGACAGATGACAGATGACAGATGACAGATGACAGATGACAGATGACAGATGACAGATGACAGATGACAGATGACAGATGTCAGATGACAGATGATAGATGACAGGTGACAGGTGACAAGTGATATACGACAGATGACAGATGACAGACGACAGATTACAGATGACAGATGACAGATGATAGATGACAGATGACAGATGACAGATGACAGATGACAGATGACAGATGACAGATGACATATGACAGATATCAGATGACAGATGACACATGGCAACTGACAGATGTCAGATGACAGATGACAGATGACATATGACAGATGACAGATGACAGATGACAGATGACAGATGACAGATGTCAGATGACAGATGACACATGGCAATTGACAGATGTCAGATGACAGATGACAGATGACAGATGACAGATGACAAATGACAGATGACAGATGACAGATGACATATGACAGATATCAGATGACAGATGACACATGGCAAATGACAGATGTCAGATGACAGATGACAGATGACAGATGACAAATGACACATGACAGATGACAGATGACAGATGACAGATGACAGATGACAGATGACAGATGATAGATGACAGATGACAGATGACAGATGACAGATGACAGATGACAGATGACAGATGACATATGACAGATATCAGATGACAGATGACACATGGCAAATGACAGATGTCAGATGACAGATGACAGATGACAGATGACAGATGACAAATGACAGATGACAGATGACAGATGACAGATGACAGATGACAGATGACAGATGACAGATGACAGATGACAGATGACAGATGACAAATGACAGATGATAGATGACAGGTGACAGGTGACAGATGACAAATGACAGATGATAGATGACAGATGATAGATGACAGATGACAGATGACAGATGACAGATGACAGATGACATATGACAGATATCAGATGACAGATGACACATGGCAAATGACAGATGTGAGATGGCAGATGACAGATGACAGACGACAAATGACACATGACAGATGACAGATGACAGATGACAGATGACAGATGACAGATGATAGATGACAGATGACAGATGACAGATGACAGATGACATATGACAGATATCAGATGACAGATGACACATGGCAAATGACAGATGTCAGATGACAGATGACAGATGACAGATGACAAATGACAGATGACAGATGACAGATGACAGATGACAGATGACAGATGACAGATGACAGATGACAGATGACAGATGACAGATGACAGATGACAGATGACAAATGACAGATGATAGATGACAGGTGACAGGTGACAAGTGATATACGACACATGACAGATGACAGATGACAGATGACAGGTGACAGATGACAGGTGACAGATTACAGATGACAGATGAAGGATAACAGATGACAGATGACATATGATAGATGACAGATGACCGATGACAGATGACAGATGAGAGCTGACAAATGACAGATGACAGACGACAGATGACAGATGTCAGATGACAGATGACAGATGACAGATGACAGACGATAGATGATAGATGACACATCGCAAATGACGAATGACAGATGACAGATGACACATGACAGATGACAGATGACAGATGACAGATGACAGATGACAGATGACAGATGACAGATGACAGATGACAGATGACAGATGACAGATGACAGATGTCAGATGACAGATGACAAATGACAGATAATAGATGACAGATGACAGATGACAGATGACAGATGACATATGACAGATATCAGATGACAGATGACACATGGCAAATGACAGATGTCAGATGACAGATGACAGATGACAAATGACAGATGACAGATGACAGATGACAGATGACAGATGACAGATGACAGATGACAGATGACAGATGACAGATGACAGATGACAGATGACAGATGACAGATGACAGATGACAGATGACAGATGACAGATGACAGATGACAGATGACAGATGACAGATGTCAGATGACAGATGATAGATGACAGATGACAGATGACAGATGACAGATGACAGACGATAGATGATAGATGACAGATGACAGATGACAGATGACAGATGACAGATGACAGATGACAGATGACAGATGACAGATGACAGATGACAGATGACAGATGTCAGATGACAGATGACAAATGACAGATGATAGATGACAAATGACAGATGACAGATGACATATGACAGATATCAGATGACAGATGACAGATGTCAGATGACAGATGACAAATGACAGATGATAGATGACAGATGACAGATGACAGATGACATATGACAGATATCAGATGACAGATGACACATGGCAAATGACAGCTGTCAGATGACAGATGACAGATGACAGATGACAAATGACAGATGACAGATGACAGATGACAGATGACAGATGACAGATGACAGATGACAGATGACAGATGACAGATGACAGATGACAGATGACAGATGACAGATGACAGATGACAGATGACAGATGACAGATGACAGATGACAGATGACAGATGACAGATGACAGATGACAGATGTCAGATGACAGATGACAAATGACAGATGATAGATGACAGATGACAGATGACAGATGACATATGACAGATATCAGATGACAGATGACACATGGCAAATGACAGCTGTCAGATGACAGATGACAGATGACAGATGACAAATGACAGATGACAGATGACAGATGACAGATGACAGATGACAGATGACAGATGACAGATGACAGATGAGAGATGACAGATGACAGATGACAGATGACAGATGACAGATGACAGATGACAGATGACAGATGACAGATGACAGATGACAGATGACAGATGACAGATGACAGATGACAGATGTCAGATGACAGATGACAAATGACAGATGATAGATGACAGATGACAGATGACAGATGACATATGACAGATATCAGATGACAGATGACACATGGCAAATGACAGCTGTCAGATGACAGATGACAGATGACAAATGACAGATGACAGATGACAGATGACAGATGACAGATGACAGATGACAGATGACAGATGACAGATGACAGATGACAGATGACAGATGACAGATGACAGATGACAGATGACAGATGACAGATGACAGATGACAGATGACAGATGACAGATGTCAGATGACAGATGATAGATGACAGGTGACAGGTGACAAGTGATATACGACAGATGACAGATGACAGACGACAGATTACAGATGACAGATGACAGATGATAGATGACAGATGACAGATGACAGATGACAGATGACAGATGACATATGACAGATATCAGATGACAGATGACACATGGCAAATGACAGATGTCAGATGACAGATGACAGATGACAAATGACAAATGACAGATGACAGATGACAGATGGCAGATGACAGATGACAGATGACAGATGACAGATGACAAATGACAGATGATAGATGACAGGTGACAGGTGACAGATGACAAATGACAGATGATAGATGACAGATGACAGATGACAGATGACAGATGACAGATGACAGATGACATATGACAGATATCAGATGACAGATGACACATGGCAAATGACAGATGTCAGATGACAGATGACAGATGACAGATGACAAATGACAGATGACAGATGACAGATGACAGATGACATATGACAGATATCAGATGACAGATGACACATGGCAAATGACAGATGTCAGATGACAGATGACAGATGACAGATGACAAATGACACATGACAGATGACAGATGACAGATGACAGATGACAGATGACAGATGACAGATGACAGATGACAGATGACAGATGACAGATGACAGATGACAGATGTCAGATGACAGATGACAAATGACAGATGATAGATGACAGATGACAGATGACAGATGACAGATGACATATGACAGATATCAGATGACAGATGACACATGGCAAATGACAGATGTCAGATGACAGATGATAGATGACAGATGACAGATGACAAATGACAGATGACAGATGACAGATGACAGATGACAGATGACAAATGACAGATGACAGATGACAGATGACAGATGACAGATGACAAATGACAGATGATAGATGACAGGTGACAGGTGACAAGTGATATACGACACATGACAGATGACACATGACAGATTACAGGTGACAGATGACAGGTGACAGATTACAGATGACAGATGAAGGATAACAGATGACAGATGACAGATGATAGATGACAGATGACCGATGACAGATGACAGATGAGAGCTGACAAATGACAGATGACAGACGACAGATGACAGATGTCAGATGACAGATGACACATGGCAAATGACAGATGTCAGATGACAGATGACAGATGACAAATGACAGATGACAGATGACAGATGACAGATGACAGATGACAGATGACAGATGACAGATGACAGATGACAGATGTCAGATGACAGATGACAGATGACAAATGACAGATGATAGATGACAGGTGATATACGAAAGATGACAGATGACAGACGACAGATTACAGATGACAGATGTCAGATGACAGATGACAGATGACACATGGCGAATGACAGATGTCAGATGACAGATGACAGATGACAGATGCCAGATGACACATCGCAAATGACAAACGACAGATGACAGATGACACATGACAGATGACAGATGACAGATGACAGATGACAGATGACAGATGACAGATGTCCGATGACTAGATGACAGATGACAAATGACAGATTATAGATGACAGGTGACAGATGACAGATGACAGATGACTGATGACAGATGACAGATGTCAGATGACAGATGACAGATGACAGATGACAGATGACAGATGACAGATGACAGATGACAGATGACAGATGACAGATGACAGATGACAGATGACAGATGACAGATGACAGATGACAGATAACAGATGACAGATGAAGGATAACAGATGACAGATGACAGATGATAGATGACAGATGACAGATGAGAGATGACAAATGACAGATGACAGATGACAGATGACAGCAGATGACAGATGACAGATGACAGATGTCAGATGACAGATGACACATGACAAATGACAGATGATAGATGACAGGTGACAGGTGACAAGCGATATACGACAGATGACAGATGACAGACGACAGATTACAGATGACAGATGTCAGATGACAGATCACAGATGACACATGGCAAATGACAGATGTCAGATGACAGATGACAGATGACCGATGCCAGATGACACATCGCAAATGACAAATGACAGATGACAGATGACACATGACAGATGACAGATGACAGATGAGAGATGACAGATGACAGATGACAGATGACAGATGACAGGTGACAGATGACAGATGTCAGATGACACATGACAGATGACAAATGACAGATGATAGATGACAGGTGACAGGTGACAAGTGATATACGACAGATGACAGATGACAGATGACAGATGACAGATGACAGATGACAGATGACAGATGACAGATGACAGATGCCAGATGACACATCGCAAATGACAAATGACAGATGACAGATGACACATGACAGATGACAGATTACAGATGACAGATGTCAGATGACAGATGACAGATGGCACATGGCAAATGACAGATGTCAGATGACAGATGACAGATTCCAGATGACACATCGCAAATGACAAATGACAGATGACAGATGACACATGACAGATGACAGATGACAGATGACAGATGACAGATGACAGATGACAGATGACAGATGACAGATGACAGATGACAGATGACAGATGACAAATGACAGATGACAGATGACAGATGACAAATGACAGATGACAGATGACAGATGACAGATGACAGATGACAGATGACAGATGACAGATGACAGATGACAGATGACAGATGACAGATGACAGATGACAGATGACAGATGACAGATGACAGATGACAGATGACACATAACAGATGACAGATGGCAGATGGCAGATGACAGATGACAGATGACAGATGACAGATGACAGATGACAGATGTCAGATGACAGATGACAGATAACAGATGACAGATGAAGGATAACAGATGAGAGATGACAAATGACAGATGACAGATGACAGATGTCAGATGACAGATGACAGATGACAGATGACAGATGACAGATGACAGATGACAGATGACAGATGACAGATGACAGATGACAGATGACAGATGACAGATGACAGATGACAGATGACAGATGACAGATGACAGATGACAGATGACAGATGACAGATGACAAATGTCAGATGACAGATGACAGATGACAAATGACAGATGATAGGTGACAGATGACAGATGACAGATAACAGATGACAGATGACAGATGACAGATGTCAGATGACAGATGACAAATGACAGATGATAGATGACAGGTGACAGGTGACAAGTGATATACGACAGATGACAGATGACAGACGACAGATTACAGATGACAGATGTCAGATGACAGACGACAGATGACAGATGACAGATGACAGACGACAGATGATAGATGACACATCGCAAGTGACAAATGACAGATGACAGATGACACATGACAGATGACAGATGACAGATGACAGATGACAGATGACAGATGACAGATGACAGATGACAGATGACAGATGACAGATGACAGATGACAGATGACAGATGACAGATGTCAGATGACAGATGACAAATGACAGATGATAGATGACAGATGACAGATGACAGATGACAGATGACAGATGACATATGACAGATATCAGATGACAGATGACACATGGCAAATGACAGATGTCAGATGACAGATGACAGATGACAGATTACAAATGACAGATGACAGATGACAGATGACAGATGACAGATGACAGATGACAGATGACAGATGACAGATGACAGATGACAGATGACAGATGACAGATGACAGATGACAGATGACAGATGACAGATGACAGATGACAGATGACAGATGACAGATGACAGATGACAGATGACAGATGTCAGATGACAGATGATAGATGACAGGTGACAGGTGACAAGTGATATACGACAGATGACAGATGACAGACGACAGATTACAGATGACAGATGACAGATGATAGATGACAGATGACAGATGACAGATGACAGATGACAGATGACAGATGACAGATGACAGATGACAGATGACATATGACAGATATCAGATGACAGATGACACATGGCAACTGACAGATGTCAGATGACAGATGACAGATGACAGATGACAAATGACAGATGACAGATGACAGATGACAGATGACAGATGACAGATGACAGATGACAGATGACAAATGACAGATGATAGATGACAGGTGACAGGTGACAGATGACAAATGACAGATGATAGATGACAGATGACAGATGACAGATGACAGATGACAGATGACATATGACAGATATCAGATGACAGATGACACATGGCAAATGACAGATGTCAGATGACAGATGACAGATGACAGATGACAAATGACAGATGACAGATGACAGATGACAGATGACATATGACAGATATCAGATGACAGATGACACATGGCAAATGACAGATGTCAGATGACAGATGACAGATGGCAGATGACAAATGACACATGACAGATGACAGATGACAGATGACAGATGACAGATGACAGATGACAGATGACAGATGACAGATGACAGATGACATATGACAGATGACAGATGACAGATGACAGATGACAGATGACAGATGTCAGATGACAGATGACACATGGCAATTGACAGATGTCAGATGACAGATGACAGATGACAGATGACAGATGACAAATGACAGATGACAGATGACATATGACAGATATCAGATGACAGATGACACATGGCAAATGACAGATGTCAGATGACAGATGACAGATGACAGATGACAAATGACACATGACAGATGACAGATGACAGATGACAGATGACAGATGACAGATGACAGATGATAGATGACAGATGACAGATGACAGATGACAGATGACAGATGACAGATGACAGATGACATATGACAGATATCAGATGACAGATGACACATGGCAAATGACAGATGTCAGATGACAGATGGCAGATGACAGATGACAAATGACAGATGACAGATGACAGATGACAGATGACAGATGACAGATGACAGATGACAGATGACAGATGACAGATGACAGATGACAAATGACAGATGATAGATGACAGGTGACAGGTGACAGATGACAAATGACAGATGATAGATGACAGATGATAGATGACAGATGACAGATGACAGATGACAGATGACAGATGACATATGACAGATATCAGATGACAGATGACACATGGCAAATGACAGATGTCAGATGGCAGATGACAGATGACAGACGACAAATGACACATGACAGATGACAGATGACAGATGACAGATGACAGATGACAGATGATAGATGACAGATGACAGATGACAGATGACAGATGACATATGACAGATATCAGATGACAGATGACACATGGCAAATGACAGATGTCAGATGACAGATGACAGATGACAGATGACAAATGACAGATGACAGATGACAGATGACAGATGACAGATGACAGATGACAGATGACAGATGACAGATGACAGATGACAGATGACAGATGACAGATGACAAATGACAGATGATAGATGACAGGTGACAGGTGACAAGTGATATACGACACATGACAGATGACAGATGACAGATGACAGGTGACAGATGACAGGTGACAGATTACAGATGACAGATGAAGGATAACAGATGACAGATGACAGATGATAGATGACAGATGACCGATGACAGATGACAGATGAGAGCTGACAAATGACAGATGACAGACGACAGATGACAGATGTCAGATGACAGATGACAGATGACAGATGACAGACGATAGATGATAGATGACACATCGCAAATGACGAATGACAGATGACAGATGACACATGACAGATGACAGATGACAGATGACAGATGACAGATGACAGATGACAGATGACAGATGACAGATGACAGATGACAGATGACAGATGACAGATGTCAGATGACAGATGACAAATGACAGATAATAGATGACAGATGACAGATGACAGATGACAGATGACATATGACAGATATCAGATGACAGATGACACATGGCAAATGACAGATGACAGATGACAGATGACAGATGTCAGATGACAGATGACAAATGACAGATGATAGATGACAGATGACAGATGACAGATGACATATGACAGATATCAGATGACAGATGACACATGGCAAATGACAGCTGTCAGATGACAGATGACAGATGACAAATGACAGATGACAGATGACAGATGACAGATGACAGATGACAGATGACAGATGACAGATGACAGATGACAGATGACAGATGACAGATGACAGATGACAGATGACAGATGACAGATGACAGATGACAGATGACAGATGACAGATGACAGATGACAGATGACAGATGTCAGATGACAGATGATAGATGACAGGTGACAGGTGACAAGTGATATACGACAGATGACAGATGACAGACGACAGATTACAGATGACAGATGACAGATGATAGATGACAGATGACAGATGACAGATGACAGATGACAGATGCCATATGACAGATATCAGATGACAGATGACACATGGCAAATGACAGATGTCAGATGACAGATGACAGATGACAAATGACAAATGACAGATGACAGATGACAGATGACAGATGACAGATGACAGATGACAGATGACAGATGACAAATGACAGATGATAGATGACAGGTGACAGGTGACAGATGACAAATGACAGATGATAGATGACAGATGACAGATGACAGATGACAGATGACAGATGACAGATGACATATGACAGATATCAGATGACAGATGACACATGGCAAATGACAGATGTCAGATGACAGATGACAGATGACAGCTGACAAATGACAGATGACAGATGACAGATGACAGATGACATATGACAGATATCAGATGACAGATGACACATGGCAAATGACAGATGTCAGATGACAGATGACAGATGACAGATGACAAATGACACATGACAGATGACAGATGACAGATGACAGATGACAGATGACAGATGACAGATGACAGATGACAGATGACAGATGACAGATGTCAGATGACAGATGACAAATGACAGATGATAGATGACAGATGACAGATGACAGATGACAGATGACAGATGACATATGACAGATATCAGATGACAGATGACACATGGCAAATGACAGATGTCAGATGACAGATGATAGATGACAGATGACAGATGACAAATGACAGATGACAGATGACAGATGACAGATGACAGATGACAAATGACAGATGACAGATGACAGATGACAGATGACAGATGACAAATGACAGATGATAGATGACAGGTGACAGGTGACAAGTGATATACGACACATGACAGATGACACATGACAGATTACAGGTGACAGATGACAGGTGACAGATTACAGATGACAGATGAAGGATAACAGATGACAGATGACAGATGATAGATGACAGATGACCGATGACAGATGACAGATGAGAGCTGACAAATGACAGATGACAGACGACAGATGACAGATGTCAGATGACAGATGACACATGGCAAATGACAGATGTCAGATGACAGATGACAGATGACAAATGACAGATGACAGATGACAGATGACAGATGACAGATGACAGATGACAGATGACAGATGACAGATGACAGATGTCAGATGACAGATGACAGATGACAAATGACAGATGATAGATGACAGGTGATATACGAAAGATGACAGATGACAGACGACAGATTACAGATGACAGATGTCAGATGACAGATGACAGATGACACATGGCGAATGACAGATGTCAGATGACAGATGACAGATGACAGATGCCAGATGACACATCGCAAATGACAAACGACAGATGACAGATGACACATGACAGATGACAGATGACAGATGACAGATGACAGATGACAGATGACAGATGTCCGATGACTAGATGACAGATGACAAATGACAGATTATAGATGACAGGTGACAGATGACAGATGACAGATGACTGATGACAGATGACAGATGTCAGATGACAGATGACAGATGACAGATGACAGATAACAGATGACAGATGACAGATGAAGGATAACAGATGACAGATGACAGATGATAGATGACAGATGACAGATGACAGATGACAGATGACAGATGACAGATGACAGATGACAGATGACAGATGACAGATGACAGATGACAGATGACAGATGACAGATGACAGATGACAGATGACAGATGACAGATAACAGATGACAGATGAAGGATAACAGATGACAGATGACAGATGATAGATGACAGATGACAGATGAGAGATGACAAATGACAGATGACAGATGACAGATGACAGCAGATGACAGATGACAGATGACAGATGTCAGATGACAGATGACACATGACAAATGACAGATGATAGATGACAGGTGACAGGTGACAAGCGATATACGACAGATGACAGATGACAGACGACAGATTACAGATGACAGATGTCAGATGACAGATCACAGATGACACATGGCAAATGACAGATGTCAGATGACAGATGACAGATGACCGATGCCAGATGACACATCGCAAATGACAAATGACAGATGACAGATGACACATGACAGATGACAGATGACAGATGAGAGATGACAGATGACAGATGACAGATGACAGATGACAGGTGACAGATGACAGATGTCAGATGACACATGACAGATGACAAATGACAGATGATAGATGACAGGTGACAGGTGACAAGTGATATACGACAGATGACAGATGACAGATGACAGATGACAGATGACAGATGACAGATGACAGATGACAGATGACAGATGCCAGATGACACATCGCAAATGACAAATGACAGATGACAGATGACACATGACAGATGACAGATTACAGATGACAGATGTCAGATGACAGATGACAGATGGCACATGGCAAATGACAGATGTCAGATGACAGATGACAGATTCCAGATGACACATCGCAAATGACAAATGACAGATGACAGATGACACATGACAGATGACAGATGACAGATGACAGATGACAGATGACAGATGACAGATGACAGATGACAGATGACAGATGACAGACGACAGATGACAGATGACAGATGACAGATGACAGATGACAGATGACAGATGACAGATGACAGATGACAGGTGACAGATGACAGATGACAAATGACAGATGACAGATGACAGATGACAGGTGACAGATGACAGATGACAGATGACAGATGACAGATGACAGATGACAGATGACAGACGACAGATGACAGATGACAGATGACAGATGACAGATGACAAATGACAGATGACAGATGACAGATGACAAATGACAGATGACAGATGACAGATGACAGATGACAGATGACAGATGACAGATGACAGATGACAGATGACAGATGACAGATGACAGATGACAGATGACAGATGACAGATGACAGATGACAGATGACACATAACAGATGACAGATGGCAGATGGCAGATGACAGATGACAGATGACAGATGACAGATGACAGATGACAGATGTCAGATGACAGATGACAGATAACAGATGACAGATGAAGGATAACAGATGAGAGATGACAAATGACAGATGACAGATGACAGATGTCAGATGACAGATGACAGATGACAGATGACATATAACAGATGACAGATGACAGATGACAGATGAAGGATAACAGATGACAGATGACAGATGATAGATGACAGATGACAGATGACAGATGACAGATGACAGATGACAGATGACACATAACAGATGACAGATGAAGGATAACAGATGACAGATAACAGATGATAGATGACAGATGACAGATGAGAGATGACAGATGACAGATGACAGATGACAGATGACAGATGACAGATGACAGATGACAGATGACAGATGACAGATGACAGATGGCAGATGGCAGATGACAGATGACACATAACAGATGACAGATGGCAGATGGCAGATGACAGATGACAGATGACAGATGACAAATGACAGATGACAGATGACAGATGACAGATGATAGATGACAGATGACAGATGACAGATGACAGATGACAGATGACAGATGAGAGATGACAAATGACAAATGACAGATGACAGATGACAGATGACAGATGTCAGATGACAGATGACAGATGACAGATGACATATAACAGATGACAGATGACAGATGACAGATGAAGGATAACAGATGACAGATGACAGATGATAGATGACAGATGACAGATGACAGATGACAGATGACAGATGACACATAACAGATGACAGATGAAGGATAACAGATGACAGATAACAGATGATAGATGACAGATGACAGATGAGAGATGACAAATGACAGATGACAGATGACAGATATCAGATGACACATGACAGATGAGAGATGACAGATAACAGATGACAGATGACAGATGACAGATGAAGGATAACAGATGACAGATGACAGATGATAGATGACAGATGACAGATGACAGATGACAAATGAGAGATGACAAATGACAGATGACAGATGATAGATGACAGATGACAGATGACAGATGACAGATGACAGATGTCAGATGACAGATGACAGATGACAGATGTCAGATGACAGATAAAGGATAACAGATGACAGATGACAGATGAAGGATAACAGATGACAGATGATAGATGACAGATGACAGATGAGAGATGACAAATGACAGATGACAGATGACTGGTGACAGATGAGAGATGACAAATGACAGATGACAGATGACAGATGACAGATGACAGATGTCAGATGACAGATGACAGATGACAGATAACAGATGACAGATGACAGATGAAGGATAACAGATGACAGATGACAGATGATAGATGACAGATGACAGATGACATATGACAGATGAGAGATGACAAATGACAGATGACAGATGACAGATGACATATGACAGATGACAGATGACAGATGACAGATGACAGATGACAGATGTCAGATGACAGATGACAGATGACACATGGCAAATGACAGATGTCAGATGACAGATGACAGATGCCAGATGACACATCGCAAATGACAAATGACAGATGACAGATGACACATGACAGATGACAGATGACAGATAACAGATGACAGATGACAGATGACAGATGACAGATGACAGATGACAGATGACAGATGACAGATGACAGATGACAGATGACAGATGACAGATGACAGATGACAGATGACAGATGACAGATGACAGATGACAGATGACAGATGACAGATGACAGATGACAGATGACAGATGACAGATGACAGAAGACAGATGACAGATGACAGATGACAGATGACAGATGACAAATGACAGATGATAGATGACAGGTGACAGGTGACAAGCGATATACGACAGATGACAGACGACAGATTACAGATGACAGATGTCAGATGACAGATGACAGATGACACATGGCAAATGACAGATGTCAGATGACAGATGACAGATGACAGATGCCAGATGACACATCGCAAATGACAAATGACAGATGACAGATGACACATGACAGATGACAGATGACAGATGACAGATGACAGATGACAGATGACAGGTGACAGATGACAGATGTCAGATGACACATGACAGATGACAAATGACAGATGATAGATGACAGGTGACAAGTGATATACGACAGATGACAGATGACAGATGACAGATGACAGATGACAAATGACAGATGACAGATGCCAGATGACAGATGACAGATGACACATGGCAAATGACAGATGTCAGATGACAGATGACAGATGACAGATGACAGATGCCAGATGACACATCGCAAATGACAAATGACAGATGACAGATTACACATGACAGATGACAGATGACAGATGACAGATGACAGATGACAGATGACAGGTGACAGATGACAGATGTCAGATGACAGATGACAGATGACAGATGACAGATGACAGATGAGAGATGACAAATGACAGATGACAGATGACAGATGTCAGATGACAGATGACAGATGACAGATGACATATAACAGATGACAGATGTCAGATGACAGATGACAGATGACAGATGACAGATAACAGATGACAGATGACAGATGAAGGATAACAGATGACAGATGACAGATGATAGATGACAGATGACAGATGACAGATGACAGATGACACATAACAGATGACAGATGAAGTATAACAGATGACAGATAACAGATGATAGATGACAGATGACAGATGAGAGATGACAAATGACAGATGACAGATGACAGATATCAGATGACACATGACAGATGACAGATAACAGATGACAGATGACAGATGACAGATGAAGGATAACAGATGACAGATGAAAGATGATAGATGACAGATGACAGATGACAGATGACAGATGACAAATGAGAGATGACAAATGACAGATGACAGGTGACAGATGACAGATGAGAGATGACAGATGACAGATGACAGATGTCAGATGACAGATGACAGATGACAGATGACAGATGACAGATGTCAGATGACAGATAAAGGAAAACAGATGACAGATGACACATGACAGATGACAGATGACAGATGACAGATGACACATAACAGATGACAGATGAAGGATAACAGATGACAGATGACAGATGATAGATGACAGATGACAGATGAGAGATGACAAATGACAGATGACAGATGACAGGTGACAGATGAGAGATGACAAATGACAAATGACAGATGACAGATGACAGATGTCAGATGACAGATGACAGATGACAGATGACAGATAACAGATGACAGATGACAGATGAAGGATAACAGATGACAGATGATAGATGACAGATGACAGATGACAGATGACAGATGAGAGATGACAAATGACAGATGACAGATGACAGATGACATATGACAGATGACAGATGACAGATGACAGATGACAGATGACAGATGACAGATGTCAGATGACAGATGACAGATGACACATGGCAAATGACAGATGTCAGATGACAGATGACAGATGCCAGATGACACATCGCAAATGACAAATGACAGATGACAGATGACACATGACAGATGACAGATGACAGATGACAGATGACAGATGACAGATGACAGATGACAGATGACAGATGACAGATGACAGATGACAGATGATAGATGACAGATGACAGATGACAGATGACAGATGACAGATGACACATAACAGATGACAGATGAAGGATAACAGATGACAGATAACAGATGATAGATGACAGATGACAGATGAGAGATGACAAATGACAGATGACAGATGACAGATATCAGATGACACATGACAGATGACAGATGACAGATAACAGATGACAGATGACAGATGACAGATGAAGGATAACAGATGACAGATGACAGATGATAGATGACAGATGACAGATGACAGATGACAGATGACAGATGACAAATGAGAGATGACAAATGACAGATGACAGATGACAGATGACAGATGACAGATGACAGATGACAGATGACAGATGACAGATGTCAGATGACAGATGACAGATGACAGATAACAGATGACAGATGACAGATGAAGGATAACAGATGACAGATGACAGATGATAGATGACAGATGACAGATGACAGATGAGAGATGACAAATGACAGATGACAGATGACATATGACAGATGACAGATGACAGATGACAGATGTCAGATGACAGATGACAGATGACACATGGCAAATGACAGATGTCAGATGACAGATGACAGATGCCAGATGACACATCGCAAATGACAAATGACAGATGACAGATGACAGATGAAGGATAACAGATGACAGATAACAGATGATAGATGACAGATGACAGATGAGAGATGACAAATGACAGATGACAGATGACAGATATCAGATGACACATGACAGATGACAGATGACAGATAACAGATGACAAATGACAGATGACAGATGAAGGATAACAGATGACAGATGACAGATGATAGATGACAGATGACAGATGACAGATGACAGATGACAAATGAGAGATGACAAATGACAGATGACAGATAAAGGATAACAGATGACAGGTGACACATGACAGATGACAGATGACAGATGACAGATGACAGATGACACATAACAGATGACAGATGAAGGATAACAGATGACAGATGACAGATGATAGATGACAGATGACAGATGAGAGATGACAAATGACAGATGACAGATGACAGGTGACAGATGAGAGATGACAAATGACAAATGACAGATGACAGATGACAGATGACAGATGTCAGATGACAGATGACAGATGACAGATGACAGATAACAGATGACAGATGACAGATGAAGGATAACAGATGACAGATGACAGATGATAGATGACAGATGACAGATGACAGATGAGAGATGACAAATGACAGATGACAGATGACAGATGACATATGACAGATGACAGATGACAGATGACAGATGACAGATGTCAGATGACAGATGACAGATGACACATGGCAAATGACAGATGTCAGATGACAGATGACAGATGCCAGATGACACATCGCAAATGACAAATGACAGATGACAGATGACACATGACAGATGACAGATGACAGATGACAGATGACAGATGACAGATGACAGATGACAGATGACAGATGACAGATGACAGATGACAGATGACAGATGACAGATGACAGATGACAGATGACAGATGACAGATGACAGATGACAGATGACAGATGACAGATGACAGATGACAGATGACAGATGACAGATGAAAGATGACAGACGACAGATGACAGATGACAGATGACAGATGACAGATGACAGATGACAAATGACAGATGATAGATGACAGGTGACAGGTGACAAGCGATATACGACAGATGACAGACGACAGATTACAGATGACAGATGACAGATGACACATGGCAAATGACAGATGTCAGATGACAGATGACAGATGACAGATGCCAGATGACACATCGCAAATGACAAATGACAGATGACAGATGACACATGACAGATGACAGATGACAGATGACAGATGACAGATGACAGATGACAGATGACAGATGACAGGTGACAGATGACAGATGTCAGATGACACATGACAGATGACAAATGACAGATGATAGATGACAGGTGACAGGTGACAAGTGATATACGACAGATGACAGATGACAGATTACAGATGACAGATGACAGATGACAAATGACAGATGACAGATGCCAGATGACAGATGACAGATGACACATGGCAAATGACAGATGTCAGATGACAGATGACAGATGCCAGATGACACATCGCAAATGACAAATGACAGATGACAGATGACACATGACAGATGACAGATGACAGATGACAGATGACAGATGACAGATGACAGATGTCCGATGACTAGATGACAGATGACAAATGACAGATTATAGATGACAGGTGACAGATGACAGATGACAGATGACTGATGACAGATGACAGATGTCAGATGACAGATGACAGATGACAGATGACAGATAACAGATGACAGATGACAGATGAAGGATAACAGATGACAGATGACAGATGATAGATGACAGATGACAGATGACAGATGACAGATGACAGATGACAGATGACAGATGACAGATGACAGATGACAGATGACAGATGACAGATGACAGATGACAGATGACAGATGACAGATGACAGATGACAGATAACAGATGACAGATGAAGGATAACAGATGACAGATGACAGATGATAGATGACAGATGACAGATGAGAGATGACAAATGACAGATGACAGATGACAGATGACAGCAGATGACAGATGACAGATGACAGATGTCAGATGACAGATGACACATGACAAATGACAGATGATAGATGACAGGTGACAGGTGCGATATACGACAGATGACAGATGACAGACGACAGATTACAGATGACAGATGTCAGATGACAGATCACAGATGACACATGGCAAATGACAGATGTCAGATGACAGATGACAGATGACCGATGCCAGATGACACATCGCAAATGACAAATGACAGATGACAGATGACACATGACAGATGACAGATGACAGATGAGAGATGACAGATGACAGATGACAGATGACAGATGACAGGTGACAGATGACAGATGTCAGATGACACATGACAGATGACAAATGACAGATGATAGATGACAGGTGACAGGTGACAAGTGATATACGACAGATGACAGATGACAGATGACAGATGACAGATGACAGATGACAGATGACAGATGACAGATGACAGATGCCAGATGACACATCGCAAATGACAAATGACAGATGACAGATGACACATGACAGATGACAGATTACAGATGACAGATGTCAGATGACAGATGACAGATGGCACATGGCAAATGACAGATGTCAGATGACAGATGACAGATTCCAGATGACACATCGCAAATGACAAATGACAGATGACAGATGACACATGACAGATGACAGATGACAGATGACAGATGACAGATGACAGATGACAGATGACAGATGACAGATGACAGATGACAGACGACAGATGACAGATGACAGATGACAGATGACAGATGACAGATGACAGATGACAGATGACAGATGACAGGTGACAGATGACAGATGACAAATGACAGATGACAGATGACAGATGACAGGTGACAGATGACAGATGACAGATGACAGATGACAGATGACAGATGACAGATGACAGATGACAGATGACAGATGACAGATGACAGATGACAGATGACAAATGACAGATGACAGATGACAGATGACAAATGACAGATGACAGATGACAGATGACAGATGACAGATGACAGATGACAGATGACAGATGACAGATGACAGATGACAGATGACAGATGACAGATGACAGATGACAGATGACAGATGACAGATGACACATAACAGATGACAGATGGCAGATGGCAGATGACAGATGACAGATGACAGATGACAGATGACAGATGACAGATGTCAGATGACAGATGACAGATAACAGATGACAGATGAAGGATAACAGATGAGAGATGACAAATGACAGATGACAGATGACAGATGTCAGATGACAGATGACAGATGACAGATGACATATAACAGATGACAGATGACAGATGACAGATGAAGGATAACAGATGACAGATGACAGATGATAGATGACAGATGACAGATGACAGATGACAGATGACAGATGACAGATGACACATAACAGATGACAGATGAAGGATAACAGATGACAGATAACAGATGATAGATGACAGATGACAGATGAGAGATGACAGATGACAGATGACAGATGACAGATGACAGATGACAGATGACAGATGACAGATGACAGATGACAGATGACAGATGGCAGATGGCAGATGACAGATGACACATAACAGATGACAGATGGCAGATGGCAGATGACAGATGACAGATGACAGATGACAAATGACAGATGACAGATGACAGATGACAGATGATAGATGACAGATGACAGATGACAGATGACAGATGACAGATGACAGATGAGAGATGACAAATGACAAATGACAGATGACAGATGACAGATGACAGATGTCAGATGACAGATGACAGATGACAGATGACATATAACAGATGACAGATGACAGATGACAGATGAAGGATAACAGATGACAGATGACAGATGATAGATGACAGATGACAGATGACAGATGACAGATGACAGATGACACATAACAGATGACAGATGAAGGATAACAGATGACAGATAACAGATGATAGATGACAGATGACAGATGAGAGATGACAAATGACAGATGACAGATGACAGATATCAGATGACACATGACAGATGAGAGATGACAGATAACAGATGACAGATGACAGATGACAGATGAAGGATAACAGATGACAGATGACAGATGATAGATGACAGATGACAGATGACAGATGACAAATGAGAGATGACAAATGACAGATGACAGATGATAGATGACAGATGACAGATGACAGATGACAGATGACAGATGTCAGATGACAGATGACAGATGACAGATGTCAGATGACAGATAAAGGATAACAGATGACAGATGACAGATGAAGGATAACAGATGACAGATGATAGATGACAGATGACAGATGAGAGATGACAAATGACAGATGACAGATGACTGGTGACAGATGAGAGATGACAAATGACAAATGACAGATGACAGATGACAGATGACAGATGTCAGATGACAGATGACAGATGACAGATAACAGATGACAGATGACAGATGAAGGATAACAGATGACAGATGACAGATGATAGATGACAGATGACAGATGACATATGACAGATGAGAGATGACAAATGACAGATGACAGATGACAGATGACATATGACAGATGACAGATGACAGATGACAGATGACAGATGACAGATGTCAGATGACAGATGACAGATGACACATGGCAAATGACAGATGTCAGATGACAGATGACAGATGCCAGATGACACATCGCAAATGACAAATGACAGATGACAGATGACACATGACAGATGACAGATGACAGATAACAGATGACAGATGACAGATGACAGATGACAGATGACAGATGACAGATGACAGATGACAGATGACAGATGACAGATGACAGATGACAGATGACAGATGACAGATGACAGATGACAGATGACAGATGACAGATGACAGATGACAGATGACAGATGACAGAAGACAGATGACAGATGACAGATGACAGATGACAGATGACAAATGACAGATGATAGATGACAGGTGACAGGTGACAAGCGATATACGACAGATGACAGACGACAGATTACAGATGACAGATGTCAGATGACAGATGACAGATGACACATGGCAAATGACAGATGTCAGATGACAGATGACAGATGACAGATGCCAGATGACACATCGCAAATGACAAATGACAGATGACAGATGACACATGACAGATGACAGATGACAGATGACAGATGACAGATGACAGATGACAGGTGACAGATGACAGATGTCAGATGACACATGACAGATGACAAATGACAGATGATAGATGACAGGTGACAAGTGATATACGACAGATGACAGATGACAGATGACAGATGACAGATGACAAATGACAGATGACAGATGCCAGATGACAGATGACAGATGACACATGGCAAATGACAGATGTCAGATGACAGATGACAGATGACAGATGACAGATGCCAGATGACACATCGCAAATGACAAATGACAGATGACAGATTACACATGACAGATGACAGATGACAGATGACAGATGACAGATGACAGATGACAGATGACAGGTGACAGATGACAGATGTCAGATGACAGATGACAGATGACAGATGACAGATGACAGATGAGAGATGACAAATGACAGATGACAGATGACAGATGTCAGATGACAGATGACAGATGACAGATGACATATAACAGATGACAGATGTCAGATGACAGATGACAGATGACAGATGACAGATAACAGATGACAGATGACAGATGAAGGATAACAGATGACAGATGACAGATGATAGATGACAGATGACAGATGACAGATGACAGATGACACATAACAGATGACAGATGAAGTATAACAGATGACAGATAACAGATGATAGATGACAGATGACAGATGAGAGATGACAAATGACAGATGACAGATGACAGATATCAGATGACACATGACAGATGACAGATAACAGATGACAGATGACAGATGACAGATGAAGGATAACAGATGACAGATGAAAGATGATAGATGACAGATGACAGATGACAGATGACAGATGACAAATGAGAGATGACAAATGACAGATGACAGGTGACAGATGACAGATGAGAGATGACAGATGACAGATGACAGATGTCAGATGACAGATGACAGATGACAGATGACAGATGACAGATGTCAGATGACAGATAAAGGAAAACAGATGACAGATGACACATGACAGATGACAGATGACAGATGACAGATGACACATAACAGATGACAGATGAAGGATAACAGATGACAGATGACAGATGATAGATGACAGATGACAGATGAGAGATGACAAATGACAGATGACAGATGACAGGTGACAGATGAGAGATGACAAATGACAAATGACAGATGACAGATGACAGATGTCAGATGACAGATGACAGATGACAGATGACAGATAACAGATGACAGATGACAGATGAAGGATAACAGATGACAGATGATAGATGACAGATGACAGATGACAGATGACAGATGAGAGATGACAAATGACAGATGACAGATGACAGATGACATATGACAGATGACAGATGACAGATGACAGATGACAGATGACAGATGACAGATGTCAGATGACAGATGACAGATGACACATGGCAAATGACAGATGTCAGATGACAGATGACAGATGCCAGATGACACATCGCAAATGACAAATGACAGATGACAGATGACACATGACAGATGACAGATGACAGATGACAGATGACAGATGACAGATGACAGATGACAGATGACAGATGACAGATGACAGATGACAGATGATAGATGACAGATGACAGATGACAGATGACAGATGACAGATGACACATAACAGATGACAGATGAAGGATAACAGATGACAGATAACAGATGATAGATGACAGATGACAGATGAGAGATGACAAATGACAGATGACAGATGACAGATATCAGATGACACATGACAGATGACAGATGACAGATAACAGATGACAGATGACAGATGACAGATGAAGGATAACAGATGACAGATGACAGATGATAGATGACAGATGACAGATGACAGATGACAGATGACAGATGACAAATGAGAGATGACAAATGACAGATGACAGATGACAGATGACAGATGACAGATGACAGATGACAGATGACAGATGACAGATGTCAGATGACAGATGACAGATGACAGATAACAGATGACAGATGACAGATGAAGGATAACAGATGACAGATGACAGATGATAGATGACAGATGACAGATGACAGATGAGAGATGACAAATGACAGATGACAGATGACATATGACAGATGACAGATGACAGATGACAGATGTCAGATGACAGATGACAGATGACACATGGCAAATGACAGATGTCAGATGACAGATGACAGATGCCAGATGACACATCGCAAATGACAAATGACAGATGACAGATGACAGATGAAGGATAACAGATGACAGATAACAGATGATAGATGACAGATGACAGATGAGAGATGACAAATGACAGATGACAGATGACAGATATCAGATGACACATGACAGATGACAGATGACAGATAACAGATGACAAATGACAGATGACAGATGAAGGATAACAGATGACAGATGACAGATGATAGATGACAGATGACAGATGACAGATGACAGATGACAAATGAGAGATGACAAATGACAGATGACAGATAAAGGATAACAGATGACAGGTGACACATGACAGATGACAGATGACAGATGACAGATGACAGATGACAGATGACACATAACAGATGACAGATGAAGGATAACAGATGACAGATGACAGATGATAGATGACAGATGACAGATGAGAGATGACAAATGACAGATGACAGATGACAGGTGACAGATGAGAGATGACAAATGACAAATGACAGATGACAGATGACAGATGACAGATGTCAGATGACAGATGACAGATGACAGATGACAGATAACAGATGACAGATGACAGATGAAGGATAACAGATGACAGATGACAGATGATAGATGACAGATGACAGATGACAGATGAGAGATGACAAATGACAGATGACAGATGACAGATGACATATGACAGATGACAGATGACAGATGACAGATGACAGATGTCAGATGACAGATGACAGATGACACATGGCAAATGACAGATGTCAGATGACAGATGACAGATGCCAGATGACACATCGCAAATGACAAATGACAGATGACAGATGACACATGACAGATGACAGATGACAGATGACAGATGACAGATGACAGATGACAGATGACAGATGACAGATGACAGATGACAGATGACAGATGACAGATGACAGATGACAGATGACAGATGACAGATGACAGATGACAGATGACAGATGACAGATGACAGATGACAGATGACAGATGACAGATGACAGATGAAAGATGACAGACGACAGATGACAGATGACAGATGACAGATGACAGATGACAGATGACAAATGACAGATGATAGATGACAGGTGACAGGTGACAAGCGATATACGACAGATGACAGACGACAGATTACAGATGACAGATGACAGATGACACATGGCAAATGACAGATGTCAGATGACAGATGACAGATGACAGATGCCAGATGACACATCGCAAATGACAAATGACAGATGACAGATGACACATGACAGATGACAGATGACAGATGACAGATGACAGATGACAGATGACAGATGACAGATGACAGGTGACAGATGACAGATGTCAGATGACACATGACAGATGACAAATGACAGATGATAGATGACAGGTGACAGGTGACAAGTGATATACGACAGATGACAGATGACAGATTACAGATGACAGATGACAGATGACAAATGACAGATGACAGATGCCAGATGACAGATGACAGATGACACATGGCAAATGACAGATGTCAGATGACAGATGACAGATGCCAGATGACACATCGCAAATGACAAATGACAGATGACAGATGACACATGACAGATGACAGATGACAGATGACAGATGACAGATGACAGATGACAGATGACAGATGACAGGTGACAGATGACAGATGTCAGATGACACATGACAGATGACAAATGACAGATGGTAGATGACAGGTGACTGGTGACAAGTGATATACGACAGATGACAGATGACAGATGACAGATGACAGATGACAAATGACAAATGACAGATGACACATGACAGATGACAGATGACAGATTACAGATGAAAGATGTCAGATGACAGATGACACATGGCAAATGACAGATGTCAGATGACAGATGACAGATGACAGATGACAGATGACAGATGACAGATGACAGATGACAGATGACAGATGACAGATGACAGGTGACAGATGACAGATGTCAGATGACACATGACAGATGACAAATGACAGATGATAGATGACAGGTGACAGTTGACAAGTGATATACGACAGATGACAGATGACAGATGACAGATGACAGATGACAAATGACAAATGACAGATGACAGATGACACATGACAGATGACAGATGACAGATGACAGATTACAGATGACAGATGTCAGATGACAGATGACACATGGCAAATGACAGATGTCAGATGACAGATGACAGATGCCAGATGACACATCGCAAATGACAAATGACAGATGACAGATGACACATGACAGATGACAGATGACAGATGACAGATGACAGATGACAGATGACAGATGACACATGACAGACGACAGATGACAGATGACAGATGACAGATGACAGATGACAGACGACAGATGACAGATGACAGATGACAGATGACAAATGTCAAATGACAAATGACAAATGACAGATGACAGATGACAGATGACAGATGACAGATGACAGATGACAGATGACAGATGACAGATGACAGATGACAGATGACACATGACAGATGACAGATGACAGATGACAGATGACAGATGACAGATGACAGATGACAGATGACAGATGACAAATGACAGATGACAGATGACAGATGACAAATGACAGATGGCAGATGACAGATGACAGATGACAGATGACAGATGACAGATGACAGATGACAGATGACAGATGACAGATGACAGATGACAGATGACAGATGACAGATGACAGATGACAGATGACAGATGACAGATGACAGATGACAGATGACAGATGACAGATGACAGATGACAGATGACAGGTGACAGATGACAGATGACAGATGACAGATGACAGATGACCGATGACAGATGACAGATGACAGATGACAGATGAAAGATGACAGATGTCAGATGACACATGACAGATAACAGATGACATATAACAGATGACAGATGACAGATGACAGATGAAGGATAACAGATGACAGATGACAGATGATAGATGACAGATGACAGATGACAGATGACAGATGACACATGACAGATGACAGATGAAGGATAACAGATGACAGATAACAGATGATAGATGACAGATGACAGATGAGAGATGACAAATGACAGATGACAGATGACAGATATCAGATGACAGATGACAGATGACAGATGACAAATAACAGATGACAGATGACAGATGACAGATGAAGGATAACAGATGACAGATGACAGATGACACATGACAGATGACAGATGAAGGATAACAGATGACAGATAACAGATGATAGATGACAGATGACAGATGAGAGATGACAAATGATAGATGACAGATGACAGATGAGAGATGACAAATGACAGATGACAGATGACAGATATCAGATGACAGATGACAGATGACAGATGACAAATAACAGATGACAAATGACAAATGACAGATGACAGATGACACATGACAGATGACAGATGACAGATTACAGATGACAGATGTCAGATGACAGATGACACATGGCAAATGACAGATGTCAGATGACAGATGACAGATGCCAGATGACACATCGCAAATGACAAATGACAGATGACAGATGACACATGACAGATGACAGATGACAGATGACAGATGACAGATGACAGATGACAGATGACACATGACAGATGACAGATGACAGATGACAGATGACAGATGACAGATGACAGATGACAGACGACAGATGACAGATGACAGATGACAGATGACAAATGTCAAATGACAAATGACAAATGACAGATGACAGATGACAGATGACAGATGACAGATGACAGATGACACATGACAGATGACAGATGACAGATGACAGATGACAGATGACAGATGACAGATGACAGATGACAGATGACAGATGACAGATGACACATGACAGATGACAGATGACAGATGACAGATGACAAATGACAGATGACAGATGACAGATGACAAATGACAGATGACAGATGACAGATGACAGATGACAGATGACAGATGACAGATGACAGATGACAGATGACAGATGACAGATGACAGATGACAGATGACAGATGACAGATGACAGATGACAGATGACAGATGACAGATGACAGATGACAGATGACAGATGACAGATGACAGATGACAGATGACCGATGACAGATGACAGATGACAGATGACAGATAACAAACGACAGATGACAGATGACAGATGACAGATGACAGATGACAGATGACAGATGACAGATGACAGATGACAGATGACAGATGACAGATGAAAGATGACAGATGTCAGATGACACATGACAGATAACAGATGACATATAACAGATGACAGATGACAGATGACAGATGAAGGATAACAGATGACAGATGACAGATGATAGATGACAGATGACAGATGACAGATGACAGATGACACATGACAGATGACAGATGAAGGATAACAGATGACAGATAACAGATGATAGATGACAGATGACAGATGAGTGATGACAAATGACAGATGACAGATGACAGATATCAGATGACAGATGACAGATGACAGATGACAGATAACAGATGACAGATGACAGATGACAGATGAAGGATAACAGATGACAGATGACAGATGACAGATGACAGATGACAGATGACAAATGACAGATGACAGATGACAGATGACAGATGACAGATGACGGATGACAGATGACAGATGACAGATGACAGATGACAGATGTCAGATGACAGATGACAGATGACAGATGACAGATGTCAGATGACAGATGAAGGATAACAGATGACAGATGACACATGACAGATGACAGATGACAGATGACAGATGACACATAACAGATGACAGATGAAGGATAACAGATGACAGATGATAGATGACAGATGACAGATGAGAGATGACAAATGACAGATGACAGATGACAGGTGACAGATGAGAGATGACAAATGACAGATGACAGATGACAGATGACAGATGTCAGATGACAGATGACAGATGTCAGATGACAGATGACAGATGACACATGGCAAATGACAGATGTCAGATGACAGATGACAGATGCCAGATTACACATCGCAAATGACAAATGACAGATGACAGATGACACATGACAGATGACAGATGACAGATGACAGATGACAGATGACAATGACAGATGACAGATGACAGATGACAGATGACAGATGACAGATGACAGATGACAGATGACAGACGACAGATGACAGATGACAGATGACAGATGTCAGATGACAAATGACAAATGACAAATGACAAATGACAGATGACAGATGACAGATGACAGATGACAGATGACAGATGACAGATGACAGATGACGGATGACACATGACAGATGACAGATGACAGATGACAGATGACAGATGACAGATGACAGATGACAGATGACAGATGACAGATGACACATGGCAAATGACAGATGTCAGATGACAGATGACAGATGACACATGGCAAATGACAGATGACAGATGACACATGGCAAATGACAGATGACTGATGACACATGGCAAATGACAGATGACAGATGACAGATGACAGATGACAGATGACAGATAACAAATGACAGATGACAGATGACAGATGACAGATGACAGATGACAGATGACAGATGACAGATGACAGATGACAGATGCCAGATGACACATGACAGATGACAGATGACAGATGACAGATGACAGATGACAGATGACAGATGACAGATGACAGATGACAGATGACAGATGACAGATGACAGATGACAGATGACAGATGACAGATGTCAGATGACTAGATGACAGATGACAAATGACAGATGATAGATGACAGGTGACAGATGACAGACGACAGATGACAGATGACAGATGACAGATGACAGATGACAAATGACAGATGACAGATGACAGATGACAAATGACAGATGATAGATGACAGGTGACAGGTGACAAGCGATATACGACAGATGACAGATGACAGACGACAGATGACAGATGACAGATGACAGATGACAGATGATAGATGAAAGATGACAGATGACAGATGACAGATGACAGATGACAGATGCCAGATGACACATGACAGATGACAGATGACAGATGACAGATGACAGATGACAGAAACAGATGACAGATGACAGATGACAGATGACAAATGACAGATGACATATAACAGATGACAGATGATAAAAGGCAAATGACAGATGATAGATGACAGGTGACAGGTGACAGGTGACATATGACAGGTGACAGGTGACATATGACAGATGACAGATGACAAATGACATATGACAAATGATAGATGACAGGTGACAGGTGACAAGTGATATACGACAGATGACAGATGACAGATGACAGATGACAGATGACAGATGTCATATGACAGATGACAGATGATAGATGACAGATTACAGATGACAGATGACATATTACAGATGACAGATGACAGATGACAAATGACAGATGACGGATGACAGATGACACATGACAGATGACAGATAACAGATGACAGATGACAGATGACAGATGTCAGATGACAGATGACAGATGACAGATGACAGATGACAGATGACACATGGCAAATGACAAATGACAGATGACAGATGACAGATGACAGATGACACATGACAGATGACAGATGACAGATGACAGATGACAGATGACAGATGACGGATGACAGATGACACATGACAGATGACAGATGACAGATGACAGATGACAGATGACAGATGACAGATGACAGATGACAGATGACAGATGTCAGATGACAGATGACAGATGACAGATGACACATGGCAAATGACAGATGACAGATGACAGATGACAGATGACAGATGACAGATGACAGATGCCAGATAACAGATGCCAGATGACAGATGACAGATGATAGATGACAGATGACAGATGACAGATAACAGATGAGAGATGACAGATGACAGATGACAGATGACAGATGACGGATGACAGATGACACATGACAGATGACAGATGACAGATGACAGATGACAGATGACAGATGACAGATGTCAGATGACAGATGACAGATGACAGATGACACATGGAAAATGACAGATGACAGATGACAGATGACAGATGACAAATGACAGATGCCAGATGCCAGATGACAGATGACAGATGACAGATGACAGATGACAGATGACAGATGACAGATGACAGATGACAGATGACAGATGACAGATGACAGATGACAGATGACAGATGACAGATGACAGATGACAGATGACAGATGACAGATGACAGATGACAGATGACAGATGACAGATGACAGATGACAGATGACAGATGACAGATGACAGATGACAGATGACAGATGACAGATGACAAATGACAGATGACGGATGACAGATGACACATGACAGATGACAGATGACAGATGACAGATGACAGATGTCAGATGACAGATGACACATGGCAAATGACAGATGTCAGATGACAGATGACACATGGAAAATGACAGATGACAGATGACAGATGACAGATGACAGATGACAGATGGCAGATGACAGATGACAGATGACAGATGACAGATGACAGATGACAGATGACAGATCACAGATGACAGATGACAGATGACAGATGACAGATGACAGATGACAGATGCCAGATGCCAGATGACAGATGACAAATGAGAGATGACAGATGACAGATGACGGATGACGGATGACAGATGACAGATGTCAGATGACAGATTACAGATGACAGATGACAGATGACAGATGACAGATGACAGATGACAGATGACAGATGACAGATGACAGATGACAGATGACAGATGACAGATGACAGATGACAGATGACAGATGACAGATGACAGATGACAGATGACAGATGACAGATGACAGATGACAGATGACAGATGACAGATGACAGGTGACAGATGACAGATGACAGATGACAGATGACAGATGACAGATGACAGATGACAGATGACAGATGGCAGATGGCAGACGACAGACGAAAGATGACAGATGACAGATGACAGATGACAGATGACAGATGACAGATGACAGATGACAGATGACAGATGACAGATGACAGATGACAGATGACAGATGACAGATGACAGATGACAGATGACAGATGACAGATGACAGATGACAGATGACAGATGACAGATGACAGATGACAGATGACAGATGACAGATGACTGATGATAGATGACAGATGACAGATGACAGATAACAGATGAGAGATGACAGATGACAGATGACAGATGACAGATGACGGATGACAGATGACACATGACAGATGACAGATGACAGATGACAGATGACAGATGACAGATGACAGATGACAGATGACAGATGTCAGATGACAGATGACAGATGACAGATGACACATGGAAAATGACAGATGACAGATGACAGATGACAGATGACAAATGACAGATGCCAGATTCCAGATGACAGATGACAGATGACAGATGACAGATGACAGATGACAGATGACAGATGACAGATGACAGATGACAGATGACAGATGACAGATGACAGATGACAGATGACAGATGACAGATGACAGATGACAGATGACAGATGACAGATGACAGATGACAGATGACAGATGACAGATGACAGATGACAGATGACAGATGACAGATGACAGATGACAGATGACAGATGACAAATGACAGATGACGGATGACAGATGACACATGACAGATGACAGATGACAGATGACAGATGACAGATGTCAGATGACAGATGACACATGGCAAATGACAGATGTCAGATGACAGATGACACATGGAAAATGACAGATGACAGATGACAGATGACAGATGACAGATGACAGATTTCAGATGACAGATGACAGATGACAGATGACAGATGACAGATGACAGATGACAGATCACAGATGACAGATGACAGATGACAGATGACAGATGACAGATGACAGATGCCAGATGCCAGATGACAGATGACAAATGAGAGATGACAGATGACAGATGACGGATGACGGATGACAGATGACAGATATCAGATGACAGATTACAGATGACAGATGACAGATGACAGATGACAGATGACAGATGACAGATGACAGATGACAGATGACAGATGACAGATGACAGATGACAGATGACAGATGACAGATGACAGATGACAGATGACAGATGACAGATGACAGATGACAGATGACAGATGACAGGTGACAGATGGCAGATGACAGATGACAGATGACAGATGACAGATGACAGATGACAGATGACAGATGGCAGATGGCAGACGACAGACGAAAGATGACAGATGACAGATGACAGATGACAGATGACAGATGACAGATGACAGATGACAGATGACAGATGACAGATGACAGATGACAGATGACAGATGACAGATGACAGATGACAGATGACAGATGACAGATGACAGATGACAGATGACAGATGACAGATGACAGATGACAGATGACAGATGACAGATGACTGATGACAGATGACAGATGACAGAGGACAGATGTCAGATGACAGATGACAGATGACAGATGCCAGATGCCAGATAACAGATGACAGATGACAGATGACAGATGATACATGACAGATGACAGATGACAGATGACAGATGACAGATGACAGATGACAGATGACAGATGACAGATGACAGATGACAGATGACAGATGACAGAGGATACATGACAGATGACAGATGACAGATGACAGATGACAGATGACAGATGACAGATGACAGATGACAGATGACAGATGACAGATGACAGATGACAGATGTCAGATGACAGATGACAAACGACAGATGATAGATGACAGGTGACAGGTGACACATGGCAAATGACAGATGACAGATGAGAGATGACAGATGACAGATGACAGATGACAGATGACAGATGGCAGATGACACATGGCAAATGACAAATGACAGATGACACATGATAGATGACAGATGACAGATGACAGATGTCACATGACAGATGACAGATGACACATGGCAAATGACAGATGTCAGATGACAGATGTCAAATGACGGATGACAGATGACAGATGACAGATGACAGATGTCAGATGACAGATGACAAATGACAGATGATAGAAGACAGGTGACAGGTGACAAGTGACATACGACAGATGACAGATGACAGACGACAGATGACAGATGACAGATGACAGATGAGAGATGACAGATGACAGATGACAGATGAGATATGAGAGATGACAGATGACAGATTACAGATGACAGATGACATATTACAGATGACACATTCAAATGAGAAATGACAGATGACAGATGACACATGACAGATGACAGATGACAGATGACAAATGACAGATGATAGAAGCCAGGTGACAGGTGACAAGTGATATACGACAGATGACAGATGACAGACGACAGATGACAGATGACAGATGACACATGACACATGACAGATGACAGATGACAGATGACAGATGACAGATGACAGATGACAGATGACAGATGACAGATGACACATGACAGATGACAGATGACAGATGACAGATGACAGATGACAGATGACACATGACAGATGACAGATGACAGATGACAGATGACAGATGACAGATGTCAGATGACAGATGACAGATGACAGACGACACATGGCAAATGACAGATGTCAGATGACAGGTGACAGATGACAGATGACACATGGCAAATGACAGATGACAGATGACAGATGACAGATGACAGATGACAGATGACAGATGACAGATGACAGATGACAGATGACAGATGACAGTTGACAGATGACAGATGACAGATGACAGATGACAGATGCCACATGACAGATGACAGATGACAGATGACAGATGACAGATGACATATGACGGATGACAGATGACAGATGACAGATGACAGATGACAGATGACAGATGTCAGATGACAGATGACAAATGACAGATGATAGATGACAGGTGACAGGTGACAAGTGATATACGACAGATGACAGATGACAGACGACAGATGACAGATGACAGATGACACATGACACATGGCAAATGACAGATGTCAGATGACAGATGACAAATGACAGATGACAGATGACAGATGACAGATGACAGATGACAAATGACAGATGTCAGATGACAGATGACAGATGACAAATGACAGATGATAGAAGACAGGTGACAGGTGACAAGTGATATACGACAGATGACAGATGACAGATGTCAGATGACAGATGACAGATGACAGATGACAGATGACAGATGACAGATGACAGATGACACATGCAAATGAGAAATGACAGATGACAGATGACACATGACAGATGACAGATGACAGATGACAGATGACAGATGACAGATGAGATGGCAGATGACAGATGTCAGATGACAGATGACAGATGACACATGGCAAATGACAGATGTCAGATGACAGGTGACAGATGACAGATGACACATGGCAAATGACAGATGACAGATGACAGATGACAGATGACAGATGACAGATGACAGATGACAGATGACAGATGACAGATGACAGATGACAGATGACAGATGACAGATGACAGATGACAGATGCCAGATGACAGATGACAGATGACACATGACGGATGACAGATGACAGATGACAGATGACAGATGACAGATGTCAGATGACAGATGACAAATGACAGATGATAGATGACAGGTGACAGGTGAAAAGTGATATACGACAGATGACAGATGACAGACGACAGATGGCAGATGACAGATGACCGATGACAGATGATACATGACAGATGACAGGTGACAGATGACAGATGACAGATGACAGATGACAGATGACAGATGACAGATGACAGATGATAGATGACAGATGACAGATGACAGATGACAGATGACAGATGACAGATGACAAAAGACAGATGACAGGTGACAGATGACAGATGACAGATGACAGAGGACAGATGTCAAATGACAGATGACAGATGACAGATGCCAGATGCCAGATAACAGATGACAGATGACAGATGACAGATGACAGATGATACATGACAGATGACAGATGACAGATGACAGATGACAGATGACAGATGACAGATGACAGATGACAGATGACAGATGACAGATGATAGATGACAGATGACAGATGACAGATGACAGATGTCACATGACAGAAGACAGATGACAGATGACACATGGCAAATGACAGATGTCAGATGACAGATGACCGATGACAGATGACAGATGTCATATGACAGATGAAAGATGACAGATGACAGAGGACAGATGTCAGATGACAGATGACAGATGACAGATGCCAGATGCCAGATAACAGATGACAGATGACAGATGAAAGATGATACATGACAGATGACAGATGACAGATGACAGATGACAGACGACAGATGACAGATGACAGATGACAGATGACAGATGACAGGTGACAGATGACAGATGACAGATGACAGAGGACAGATGTCAGATGACAAATGACAGATGACAGATGCCAGATGCCAGATAACAGATGACAGATGACAGATGACAGATGATACATGACAGATGACAGATGACAGATGACAGATGACAGATGACAGATGACAGATGACAGATGACAGATGACAGATGACAGATGACAGATGACAGATGACAGATGACAGATGACAGATGACAGATGACAGATGGCAGATGTCAGATGACAGATGACAAATGACAGATGACAAATGACAGATGATAGATGACAGGTGACAGGTGACACATGGCAAATGACAGATGAAATATGAGAGATGACAGATGACAGATGACAGATGACAGATGACAGATGACAGATGACAGATGA
This sequence comes from Condylostylus longicornis, assembly GCF_029603195.1. Lineage (NCBI taxonomy): Eukaryota > Metazoa > Arthropoda > Insecta > Diptera > Dolichopodidae > Condylostylus > Condylostylus longicornis. The sequence goes on along the minus strand of NW_026578070.1, from coordinate 729,113 downwards.
CACATGGCAAATGACAAATGACAGATGACAGATGACACATGATAGATGACAGATGACAGATGACAGATGACAGATGACAGATGTCACATGACAGATGACAGATGACACATGGCAAATGACAGATGTCAGATGACAGATGACAAATGACAGATGACAGATGACAGATGACAGATGAGAGATGACAGATGACAGATGACAGATGAGATATGAGAGATGACAGATTACAGATGACAGATGACATATTACAGATGACACATGCAAATGAGAAATGACAGATGACAGATGACACATGACAGATGACAGATGACAGATGACAAATGACAGATGATAGAAGACAGGTGACAGGTGACAGGTGATATACGACAGATGACAGATGACAGACGACAGATGACAGATGACAGATGACACATGACACATGACAGATGACAGATGACAGATGACAGATGACAGATGACAGATGACAGATGACAGATGACAGATGTCAGATGACAGATGACAGATGACAGATGACACATGCAAATGAGAAATGACAGATGACAGATGACACATGACAGATGACAGATGACAGATGACAGATGACAGATGACAGATGACAGATGTCAGATGACAGATGACAGATGACAGACGGTACATGGCAAATGACAGATGTCAGATGACAGGTGACAGATGACAGATGACACATGGCAAATGACAGATGACAGATGACAGATGACAGATGACAGATGACAGTTGACAGATGACAGATGACAGATGACAGATGACAGATGCCAGATGACAGATGACAGATGACACATGACGGATGACAGATGACAGATGACAGATGTCAGATGACAGATGACAAATGACAGATGATAGATGACAGGTGACAGGTGACAAGTGATATACGACAGATGACAGATGACAGACGACAGATGACAGATGACAGATGACACATGACACATGACACATGGCAAATGACAGATGTCAGATGACAGATGACAAATGACAGATGACAGATGACAGATGACAGATGACAGATGACAGATGACAGATGACAGATGACAGATGTCAGATGACAGATGACAGATGACAAATGACAGATGATAGAAGACAGGTGACAGGTGACAAGTGATATACGACAGATGACAGATGACAGATGTCAGATGACAGATGACAGATGACAGATGACAGATGACACATGCAAATGAGAAATGACAGATGACAGATGACACATGACAGATGACAGATGACAGATGACAGATGACAGATGACAGATGACAGATGACAGATGACAGATGACAGATGACAGATGACAGATGACAGATGACAGATGTCAGATGACAGATGACAGATGACAGATGACACATGGCAAATGACAGATGTCAGATGACAGGTGACAGATAACAGATGACACATGGCAAATGACAGATGACAGATGACAGATGACAGATGACAGATGACAGATGACAGATGACAGATAACAGATGACAGATGACAGATGACAGATGACAGATGACAGATGACAGATGCCAGATGACAGATGACAGATGACAGATGACAGATGACACATGACGGATGACAGATGACAGATGACAGATGACAGATGTCAGATGACAGATGACAAATGACAGATGATAGATGACAGGTGACAGGTGAAAAGTGATATACGACAGATGACAGATGACAGACGACAGATGGCAGATGACAGATGACCGATGACAGATGACAGATGTCATATGACAGATGACAGATGATACATGACAGATTACAGATGACGGATGACAGATGACAGATGACAGATGACAGATGACAGATGACAGATGACACATGACAGATGACAGATGACACATGGCAAATGACAGATGACATATGACAGATGACAGATGACAGATGACAGATGACAGATGACAGATGACAGATGACAGCTGACAGATGACAGATGACAGATGACAGATGACAGATGACAGATGACAGATGACATATGACAGATGACATATGACAAATGACAGATGACACATGACAGATGACAGGTGACAGATAACAGATGACAGATGACAGATGACGGATGACAGATGACGGATGACAGATGACAGATGACAGATGACAGATGACAGATGACAGATGACAGATGACAGATGACAGATGACAGATGACAGATGACAGATGACAGATGACACATAACAGATGCCAGATGACAGATGACAGATGACAGATGACAGATGACACATGACAGATGACAGATGACACATGGCAAATGACAGATGACATATGACAGATGACAGATGACAGATGACAGATGACAGATGACAGATGACAGATGACAGCTGACAGATGACAGATGACAGATGACAGATGACAGATGACAGATGACAGATGACATATGACAGATGACATATGACAAATGACAGATGACACATGACAGATGACAGGTGACAGATAACAGATGACAGATGACAAATGACAGATGACAGACGACAAATAGCAGTTGACAGATGGCAGACAACAGACGACAGATGACAGGTGACACATGACAGATGACAGATGACAGATGACAGATGACAGATGACAGATGACAGATGACAAATGACAGATGATAGATGACAGATGACAGATGACAGATGACAGATGACAGATGACAGATGACAGATGACAGAGACAGATGACAGATGACAGATGACAGATGACAGATGAAAGATGACAGATGACAGATAACAGATGACAGATGACAGATGACAGATGACAGATGACAGACGACAGACGACAGATGACAGATGACAGATGACAGATGACAGATGACAGATGACAGATGACAGATGACATATGACAGATGACATATGACAAATGACAGATGACACATGACAGATGACAGGTGACAGATAACAGATGACAGATGACAAATGACAGATGACAGACGACAAATAGCAGTTGACAGATGGCAGACAACAGACGACAGATGACAGGTGACACATGACAGATGACAGATGACAGATGACAGATGACAGATGACAGATGACAGATGACAAATGACAGATGATAGATGACAGATGACAGATGACAGATGACAGATGACAGATGACAGATGACAGATGACAGATGACAGATGACAGATGACAGAGACAGATGACAGATGACAGATGACAGATGACAGATGACAGATGACAGATGACAGATGACAGATGACAGATGACAGATGGCAGATGACAGATGACAGATGAGAGATGACACATAACAGATGACAGATGACAGATGACAGATGACAGATGACAGATGACAGATGACAGATGTCAGATGACAGATGACAGATGACAGATAATGGGTGACAGATGACAGATGAGGGATAACAGATGACAGATGACAGATGATAGATGACAGATGACAGATGACAGATGACAGATGACACATAACAGATGACAGATGAAGGATAACAGATGACAGATGACAGATGATAGATGACAGATGACAGATGATAGATGACAGATGATAGATGACAGATGTCAGATGACAGATGACAGATGACAGATGACAGATGACAGATGACAGATGACAGATGACAGATGACAGATGAAAGATGACAGATGACAGATGACAGATAACAGATGACAGATGACAGATGACAGATGACAGATGACAGACGACAGACGACAGATGACAGATGACAGATGACGGATGACAGATGACGGATGACAAATGACAAATGACAGATGACAGATGACAGATGACAGATGACAGATGACAGATGACAGATGACACATGACAGATGACAGATGACAGATGACAGATGACAGATGACAGATGACAGATGACAGATGACAGATGACAGATGGCAGATGACAGATGACAGATGACAGATGACAGATGAAAGGTGACAGATGACAGATAACAGATGACAGATGACAGATGACAGATGACAGACGACAGACCACAGATGACAGATGACAGATGACGGATGACAGATGACGGATGACAAATGACAAATGACAGATGACAGATGACAGATGACAGATGACAGATGACAGGTGACAGATGACAGATGACAGATGACAGATGACAGATGACAGATGACAGATGACAAATGACAGATGACAGATGACAGATGACAGATGACAGATGACAGATGACAGATGACAGATGACAGATGTCAGATGACAGATGACAGATGACAGATGACAGGTGACAGATGACAGATGACAGATGACAGATGACAGATGACAGATGACAAATGACAGATGACAGATGACAGATGACAGATGACAGATGACAGATGACAGATGACAGATGACAGATGACAGATGACAGATGACAGACGACAGACCACAGATGACAGATGACAGATGACAGATGACGGATGACAGATGACGGATGACAAATGACAAATGACAGATGACAGATGACAGATGACAGATGACACACGACAGATGACAGATGACAGATGACAGATGACAGATGACAGATGACAGATGACAGAGACAAATGACAGATGATAGATGACAGGTGACAGATGACAGATGACACATGACAGATGACAGATGACAGATGACAGATGACAGATGACAGATGACAGATGACAGATGACAGTTGACAGATGACAGATGACAGATGACAGATGACAGATGCCAGATGACAGATGACAGATGACAGATGACAGATGACACATGACGGATGACAGATGACAGATGACAGATGACAGATGTCAGATGACAGATGACAAATGACAGATGATAGATGATAGGTGACAGGTGACAAGTGATATACGACAGATGACAGATGACAGACGACAGATGACAGATGACAGATGACACATGACACATGACACATGGCAAATGACAGATGTCAGATGACAGATGACAAATGACAGATGACAGATGACAGATGACAGATGACAGATGACAGATGACAGATGACAGATGACAGATGACAGATGTCAGATGACAGATGACAGATGACAAATGACAGATGATAGAAGACAGGTGACAGGTGACAAGTGATATACGACAGATGACAGATGACAGATGTCAGATGACAGATGACAGATGACAGATGACAGATGACACATGCAAATGAGAAATGACAGATGACAGATGACACACGACAGATGACAGATGACAGATGACAGATGACAGATGACAGATGACAGATGACAGATGTCAGATGACAGATGACAGATGACACATGGCAAATGACAGATGTCAGATGACAGGTGACAGATGACACATGGCAAATGACAGATGACAGATGACAGATGACAGATGACAGATGACAGATGACAGATGACAGATGACAGATGACAGATGACACATGACGGATGACAGATGACAGATGACAGATGACAGATGTCAGATGACAGATGACAAATGACAGATGATAGATGACAGGTGACAGGTGAAAAGTGATATACGACAGATGACAGATGACAGACGACAGATGGCAGATGACAGATGACCGATGACAGATGACAGATGTCATATGACAGATGACAGATGATACATGACAGATTACAGATGACAGATGACAGATGACAGATGACAGATGACAGATGACAGATGACAGATGACAGATGTCAGATGACAGATGGCAGATGTCAGATGACAGATGACAGATGACAGATGACAGATAACAGATGACAGATGACAGATGAAGGATAACAGATGACAGATGATAGATGACAGATGACAGACGACAGACGACAGATGACAGATGACAGATGACAGATGACGGATGACGGATGACAGATGACGGATGACAGATGACAGATGACAGATGACAGATGACAGATGACAGATGACAGATGACACATAACAGATGCCAGATGACAGATGACAGATGACAGATGACAGATGACACATGACAGATGACAGATGACAGATGACACATGGCAAATGACAGATGACATATGACAGATGACAGATGACAGATGACAGATGACAGATGACAGATGACAGATGACAGATGACAGATGACAGATGACAGATGACAGATGACAGATGACAGATGACAGATGACAGATGACAGATGACAGATGACAGATGACAGATGACAGATGACAGATGACATATGACAGATGACATATGACAAATGACAGATGACACATGACAGATGACAGGTGACAGATAACAGATGACAGATGACAAATGACAGATGACAGACGACAAATAGCAGTTGACAGATGGCAGACAACAGACGACAGATGACAGGTGACACATGACAGATGACAGATGACAGATGACAGATGACAGATGACAGATGACAAATGACAGATGATAGATGACAGATGACAGATGACAGATGACAGATGACAGATGACAGATGACAGATGACAGATGACAGATGACAGATGACAGAGACAGATGACAGATGACAGATGACAGATGACAGATGAAAGATGACAGATGACAGATAACAGATGACAGATGACAGATGACAGATGACAGATGACAGACGACAGACGACAGATGACAGATGACAGATGACAGATGACGGATGACAGATGACGGATGACAAATGACAAATGACAGATGACAGATGACAGATGACAGATGACAGATGACAGACGACAGATGACAGATGACAGATGACAGATGACAGATGACAGATGACAGATGACAGATGACAGATGACAGATGACAGATGACAGATGACAGATGACAGATGACAGATGACAGATGACAGATGACAGATGACAGATGACAGATGACAGATGACAGATGACAGATGACAGATGACAGATGACAGATGAGAGATGACAGATGACAGATGACAGATGACAGATGACAGATGACAGATGACAAATGACAGATGACAGATGACAGATGACAGATGACATATGACAGATGGCAGATGACAGATGACAGATGTCAGATGACAGATGACAGATGACAGATGACAGGTGACAGATGACAGATGACAGATGACAGACGACAGACCACAGATGACAGATGACAGATGACGGATGACAGATGACGGATGACAAATGACAAATGACAGATGACAGATGACAGATGACAGGTGACAGATGACAGATGACAGATGACAGATGACAGATGACAGATGACAAATGACAGATGACAGATGACAGATGACAGATGACAGATGACAGATGACAGATGACAGATGACAGATGTCAGATGACAGATGACAGATGACAGATGACAGGTGACAGATGACAGATGACAGATGACAGATGACAGATGACAGATGACAAATGACAGATGACAGATGACAGATGACAGATGACAGATGACAGATGACAGATGACAGATGACAGATGACAGATGACAGATGACAGACGACAGACCACAGATGACAGATGACAGATGACAGATGACGGATGACAGATGACGGATGACAAATGACAAATGACAGATGACAGATGACAGATGACAGATGACAGGTGACAGATGACAGATGACAGATGACAGATGACAGATGACAGATGACAGACGACACATGGCAAATGACAGATGTCAGATGACAGGTGACAGATGACAGATGACACATGGCAAATGACAGATGACAGATGACAGATGACAGATGACAGATGACAGATGACAGATGACAGTTGACAGATGACAGATGACAGATGACAGATGACAGATGCCAGATGACAGATGACAGATGACAGATGACAGATGACACATGACGGATGACAGATGACAGATGACAGATGTCAGATGACAGATGACAAATGACAGATGATAGATGATAGGTGACAGGTGACAAGTGATATACGACAGATGACAGATGACAGACGACAGATGACAGATGACAGATGACACATGACACATGACACATGGCAAATGACAGATGTCAGATGACAGATGACAAATGACAGATGACAGATGACAGATGACAGATGACAGATGACAGATGAATGATGACAGATGACAGATGACAGATGTCAGATGACAGATGACAGATGACAAATGACAGATGATAGAAGACAGGTGACAGGTGACAAGTGATATACGACAGATGACAGATGACAGATGTCAGATGACAGATGACAGATGACAGATGACAGATGACACATGCAAATGAGAAATGACAGATGACAGATGACACACGACAGATGACAGATGACAGATGACAGATGACAGATGACAGATGACAGATGACAGATGTCAGATGACAGATGACAGATGACACATGGCAAATGACAGATGTCAGATGACAGGTGACAGATGACACATGGCAAATGACAGATGACAGATGACAGATGACAGATGACAGATGACAGATGACAGATGACAGATGACAGATGACAGATGACAGATGACAGATGACACATGACGGATGACAGATGACAGATGACAGATGACAGATGTCAGATGACAGATGACAAATGACAGATGATAGATGACAGGTGACAGGTGAAAAGTGATATACGACAGATGACAGATGACAATGAGCAGGATGACAGATGACAGATGACGACAGATGACAGATGACAGATGACAGATGACAAGATGACAGATGACAGGATGACAGATGACCAGATGACAGATGACAGATGACAGATGACAGATGACAGATGTCAGATGACAGATGGCAGATGTCAGATGACAGATGACAGATGACAGATGACAGATAACAGATGACAGATGACAGATGAAGGATAACAGATGACAGATGACAGATGATAGATGACAGATGACAGACGACAGACGACAGATGACAGATGACAGATGACAGATGACGGATGACAGATGACGGATGACAAATGACAGATGACAGATGACAGATGACAGATGACAGATGACAGATGACACATAACAGATGCCAGATGACAGATGACAGATGACAGATGACAGATGACACATGACAGATGACAGATGACAGATGACACATGGCAAATGACAGATGACATATGACACATGACAGATGACAGATGACAGATGACAGATGACAGATGACAGATGACAGATGACAGATGACAGATGACAGATGACAGATGACAGATGACAGATGACAGATGACAGATGACAGATGACAGATGACAGATGACAGATGACAGATGACAGATGACATATGACAGATGACATATGACAAATGACAGATGACACATGACAGATGACAGGTGACAGATAACAGATGACAGATGACAAATGACAGATGACAGACGACAAATAGCAGTTGACAGATGGCAGACAACAGACGACAGATGACAGGTGACACATGACAGATGACAGATGACAGATGACAGATGACAGATGACAGATGACAAATGACAGATGATAGATGACAGATGACAGATGACAGATGACAGATGACAGATGACAGATGACAGATGACAGATGACAGATGACAGATGACAAATGACAGATGACAGATGACAGATGACAGATGACAGATGACAGATGACAGATGACAGATGACAGATGACAGATGACAGATGACAGATGACAGATGACAGATGACAGATGACAGACGACAGACCACAGATGACAGATGACAGATGACAGATGACGGATGACAGATGACGGATGACAAATGACAAATGACAGATGACAGATGACAGATGACAGATGACAGGTGACAGATGACAGATGACAGATGACAGATGACAGATGACAGACGACACATGGCAAATGACAGATGTCAGATGACAGGTGACAGATGACAGATGACACATGGCAAATGACAGATGACAGATGACAGATGACAGATGACAGATGACAGATGACAGATGACAGTTGACAGATGACAGATGACAGATGACAGATGACAGATGCCAGATGACAGATGACAGATGACAGATGACACATGACGGATGACAGATGACAGATGACAGATGTCAGATGACAGATGACAAATGACAGATGATAGATGATAGGTGACAGGTGACAAGTGATATACGACAGATGACAGATGACAGACGACAGATGACAGATGACAGATGACACATGACACATGACACATGGCAAATGACAGATGTCAGATGACAGATGACAAATGACAGATGACAGATGACAGATGACAGATGACAGATGACAGATGACAGATGACAGATGACAGATGACAGATGTCAGATGACAGATGACAGATGACAAATGACAGATGATAGAAGACAGGTGACAGGTGACAAGTGATATACGACAGATGACAGATGACAGATGTCAGATGACAGATGACAGATGACAGATGACAGATGACACATGCAAATGAGAAATGACAGATGACAGATGACACACGACAGATGACAGATGACAGATGACAGATGACAGATGACAGATGACAGATGACAGATGTCAGATGACAGATGACAGATGACACATGGCAAATGACAGATGTCAGATGACAGGTGACAGATGACACATGGCAAATGACAGATGACAGATGACAGATGACAGATGACAGATGACAGATGACAGATGACAGATGACAGATGACAGATGACACATGACGGATGACAGATGACAGATGACAGATGACAGATGTCAGATGACAGATGACAAATGACAGATGATAGATGACAGGTGACAGGTGAAAAGTGATATACGACAGATGACAGATGACAGACGACAGATGGCAGATGACAGATGACCGATGACAGATGACAGATGTCATATGACAGATGACAGATGATACATGACAGATTACAGATGACGGATGACAGATGACAGATGACAGATGACAGATGACAGATGACAGATGACAGATGTCAGATGACAGATGGCAGATGTCAGATGACAGATGACAGATGACAGATGACAGATAACAGATGACAGATGACAGATGAAGGATAACAGATGACAGATGACAGATGATAGATGACAGATGACAGACGACAGACGACAGATGACAGATGACAGATGACAGATGACGGATGACAGATGACGGATGACAAATGACAGATGACAGATGACAGATGACAGATGACAGATGACAGATGACACATAACAGATGCCAGATGACAGATGACAGATGACAGATGACAGATGACACATGACAGATGACAGATGACAGATGACACATGGCAAATGACAGATGACATATGACACATGACAGATGACAGATGACAGATGACAGATGACAGATGACAGATGACAGATGACAGATGACAGATGACAGATGACAGATGACAGATGACAGATGACAGATGACAGATGACAGATGACAGATGACAGATGACAGATGACAGATGACAGATGACATATGACAGATGACATATGACAAATGACAGATGACACATGACAGATGACAGGTGACAGATAACAGATGACAGATGACAAATGACAGATGACAGACGACAAATAGCAGTTGACAGATGGCAGACAACAGACGACAGATGACAGGTGACACATGACAGATGACAGATGACAGATGACAGATGACAGATGACAGATGACAAATGACAGATGATAGATGACAGATGACAGATGACAGATGACAGATGACAGATGACAGATGACAGATGACAGATGACAGATGACAGAGACAGATGACAGATGACAGATGACAGATGACAGATGAAAGATGACAGATGACAGATAACAGATGACAGATGACAGATGACAGATGACAGATGACAGACGACAGACGACAGATGACAGATGACAGATGACAGATGACGGATGACAGATGACGGATGACAAATGACAAATGACAGATGACAGATGACAGATGACAGATGACAGATGACAGACGACAGATGACAGATGACAGATGACAGATGACAGATGACAGATGACAGATGACAGATGACAGATGACAGATGACAGATGACAGATGACAGATGACAGATGACAGATGACAGATGACAGATGACAGATGACAGATGACAGATGACAGATGACAGATGACAGATGACAGATGACAGATGACAGATGACAGATGAGAGATGACACATAACAGATGACAGATGACAGATGACAGATGACAGATGACAGATGACAGATGTCAGATGACAGATGACAGATAATAGATGACAGATGAGGGATAACAGATGACAGATGATAGATGACAGATGACTGATGACAGATGTCAGATGACAGATGACAGATGACAGATGACAGATGACAGATGACAGATGACAGATGACAGATGACAGATGAAAGATGACAGATGACAGATGACAGATAACAGATGACAGATGACAGATTACAGATGACAGATGACAGACGACAGACGACAGATGACAGATGACAGATGACAGATGACGGATGACAGATGACGGATGACAAATGACAAATGACAGATGACAGATGACAGATGAAAGGTGACAGATGACAGATAACAGATGACAGATGACAGATGACAGATGACAGACGACAGACCACAGATGACAGATGACAGATGACGGATGACAGATGACGGATGACAAATGACAAATGACAGATGACAGATGACAGATGACAGATGACAGATGACAGATGACAGATGACAGGTGACAGATGACAGATGACAGATGACAGATGACAGATGACAGATGACAGATGACAGATGACAGATGACAGATGACAGATGACAGATGACAGATGACAGATGACAGATGACAGATGACAGATGACAGATGACAGATGAAAGGTGACAGATGACAGATAACAGATGACAGATGACAGATGACAGATGACAGATGACAGACGACAGACCACAGATGACAGATGACAGATGAGGGATGACAGATGACGGATGACAAATGACAAATGACAGATGACAGATGACAGATGACAGATGACAGGTGACAGATGACAGATGACAGATGACAGGTGACAGATGACAGATGACAGATGACAGATGACAGATGACAGATGACAGATGACAGATGACAGATGACAGATGACAGATGACAGATGACAGATGACAGATGACAGATGACAGATGACAGATGACAGATGACAGATGACAGATGACAGATGACAGATGACAGATGACAGATGACAGATGACAGATGACAGATGACAGATGACAGATGACAGATGACAGATGACAAATGACAGATGACAGATGACAGATGACAGATGACAGATGACAGATGACAGATGACAGATGACAGATGACAGATGACAGATGACAGATGACAGATGACAGATGACAGATGACAGATGACAGATGGCAGATGACAGATGACACATAACAGATGACAGATGACAGATGACAGACGACAGATGACAGATGACAGATGTCAGATGACAGATGACAGATGACAGATGACAGATAACAGATGACAGATGACAGATGAAGGATAACAGATGACAGATGATAGATGACAGATCACAGATGACAGATGACAGATGACAGATGATAGATGACAGATGACAGATGAGAGATGACAGATGACAGATGACGGATGACAGATGACAGATGACAGATGACAGATGACAGATGACAGATGACGGATGACAGATGACAGATGAAAGATGACAGATGACAGATGACAGATGACAGATGACAGATGACAGATGACAGATGTCAGATGACAGATGACAGATGACAGATGTTAGATGACAGATGACAGATGTCAGATGACAGATGACAGATGACAGATGACAGATGACAGATGACAGATGTCAGATGACAGATGACAGATGTCAGATGACAGATGCCAGATGACAGATGACAGATAACAGATGACAGATGAAGGATAACAGATGACAGATGACAGATGATAGATGACAGATGACAGACGACAGACGACAGATGACAGATGACAGATGACAGATGACGGATGACAGATGACGAATGACAGATGACAGATGACAGATGACAGATGACAGATGACAGATGACAGATGACAGATGACAGATGACAGATGACAGATGACACATAACAGATGACAGATGACAGATGACAGACGACAAATGGCAGATGACAGATGACCGATGACAGATGACAGATGTCGTACGACAGATGACAGATGATACATGACAGATTACAGATGACAGATGACAGGTGACAGATTACAGATGACAGATGACAGATGACAGATGACAGATGACAGATGACACATAACAGATGACAGATGACAGATGACATATGACAGATGACAGATTACAGATGACAGATGACAGATGACAGATGACAGATGACAGGTGACAGATGACAGATGACAGATGACAGATGACAGATGACAGATGACAGATGACAGATGACAGATGACAGATGAAAGATGACAGATGACAGATAACAGATAACAGATGACAGATGACAGATGACAGATGACAGACGACAGACGACAGATGACAGATGACAGATGACAGATGACGGATGACAGATGACGGATGACAAATGACAAATGACAGATGACAGATGACAGATGACAGATGACAGATGACAGATGACAGATGACAGATGACAGATGACAGATGACAGATGACAGATGAAAGATGACAGATGACAGATGACAGATGACAGATGACAGATGACAGATGGCAGATGACAGATGACAGATGAAGGATAACAGATGACAGATGACAGATGATAGATGACAGATGACAAATGAGAGATGACAGATGACAGATGACGGATGACAGATGACAGATGACAGATGACAGATGACAGATGACAGATGACAGATGACAGATGACAGATGACAGATGACAGATGACAGATGACAGATGACAGATGACAGATGACAGATGACAGATGACAGATGACAGATGACAGATGACAGATGACAGATGACAGATGACAGATGACAGATGTCAGATGTCAGATGACAGATGACAGATGTCAGATGACAGATGACAGATAACAGATGACAGATGACAGATGACAGATGAAGGATAACAGATGACAGATGACAGATGATAGATGACAGATGACAGACGACAGACGACAGATGACAGATGACAGATGACAGATGACGGATGACAGATGACGGATGACAGATGACAGATGACAGATGACAGATGACAGATGACAGATGACAGATGACAGATGACAGATGACAGATGACAGATGACAGATGACAGATGACAGATGACACATAACAGATGACAGATGACAGATGACAGATGACAGATGACAGACGACAGTTGGCAGATGACAGATGACCGATGACAGATGACAGATGTCATATGACAGATGACAGATGATACATGACAGATTACAGATGACAGATGACATATTACAGATGACAGATGACAGATGACAAATGACAGATGACGGATGACAGATGACAAATGACAGATGACAGATGACAGATGACAGATGACAGATGACAGATGACAGATGACAGATGACAGATGACAGATGACAGATGACAAATGACAGATGACAGATGACAGACGACAGATGGCAGATGACAGATGACCGATGACAGATGACAGATGTCATATGACAGATGACAGATGATACATGGCAGATTACAGATGACAGATGACATATTACAGATGACAGATGACAGATGACAAATGACAGATGACGGATGACAGATGGCAAATGACAGATGACAGTTGACAGATGACAGATGACAGATGACAGATGACAGATGACAGATGACAGATGACAGATGACAGATGACAGATGACAGATGACAGATGACAGATGACAGATGACAGATGACAGATGACAGACGACAGATGGCAGATGACAGATGACCGATGACAGATGTCATATGACAGATGACAGATGATACATGACAGATTACAGATGACAGATGACATATTACAGATGACAGATGACAGATGACAAATGACAGATGACGGATGATACGTGACAGATTACAGGTGACAGATGACAGATGACAGATGACAGATGACAAATGACAGATGACGGATGACAGATGGCAAATGACAGATGACAGTTGACAGATGACAGATGACAGATGACAGATGACAGATGACAGATGACAGATGACAGATGACAGATGACAGATGACAGATGACAGATGACAGATGACAGATGACAGATGACAGATGACAGATGACAGATGACCGATGACAGATGTCATATGACAGATGACAGATGATACATGACAGATTACAGATGACAGATGACATATTACAGATGACAGATGACAGATGTCATATGACACATGACAGATGATACGTGACAGATTACAGGTGACAGATGACAGATGACAAATGACAGATGACAGATGACAGATGACAGATGACAGATGGCAGATGACAGATGACAGATGACAGATGACAGATGACAGATGACACATAACAGATGACAGATGACAGATGACAGATGACAGACGACAGATGGCAGATGACAGATGACCGATGACAGATGTCATATGACAGATGACAGATGATACATGACAGATTACAGATGACAGATGACATATTACAGATGACAGATGACAGATGACAAATGACAGATGACGGATGACAGATGACAGATGACAGATGACAGACGACAGATGACGGATGACAGATGACACATGACAGATGACAGATGACAGATGCCAGATGCCAGATGACAGATGACAGATGACAGATGACAGATGACAGATGACAGATGACAGATGACAGATGACAGATGACAGATGACAGATGACAGATGACAGATGACAGATGACAGATGACATATGACATATGACAGATGACATATGACAAATGACAGATGACAGGTGACAGGTGACAGATAACAGATGACAGATGACAAATGACAGATGACAGACGACAAATAGCAGTTGACAGATGGCAGACAACAGACGACAGATGACAGATGACACACGACAGATGACAGATGACAGATGACAGATGACAGATGACAGATGACAGATGACAGAGACAAATGACAGATGATAGATGACAGGTGACAGATGACAGATGACACATGACAGATGACAGATGACAGATGACAGATGACAGATGACAGATGACACATGACAGATGACAGATGACAGATGACAGATGACAGATGACAGATGACAGATGTCAGATGACAGATGACAGATGACAGACGACACATGGTAAATGACAGATGTCAGATGACAGGTGACAGATGACAGATGACACATGGCAAATGACAGATGACAGATGACAGATGACAGATGACAGATGACAGATGACAGATGACAGTTGACAGATGACAGATGACAGATGACAGATGACAGATGCCAGATGACAGATGACAGATGACAGATGACAGATGACACATGACGGATGACAGATGACAGATGACAGATGACAGATGTCAGATGACAGATGACAAATGACAGATGATAGATGACAGGTGACAGGTGACAAGTGATATACGACAGATGACAGATGACAGATATCAGATGACAGATGACAGATGACAGATGACAGATGACACATGCAAATGAGAAATGACAGATGACAGATGACACATGACAGATGACAGATGACAGATGACAGATGACAGATGACAGATGACAGATGACAGATGACAGATGACAGATGACAGATGACAGATGACACATGGCAAATGACAGATGTCAGATGACAGGTGACAGATGACAGATGACACATGGCAAATGACAGATGACAGATGACAGATGACAGATGACAGATGACAGATGACAGATGACAGATGACAGATGACAGATGACAGATGACAGATGACAGATGACAGATGACAGATGACAGATGACAGATGACAGATGACAAATGACAGATGATAGATGACAGGTGACAGGTGACAAGTGATATACGACAGATGACAGATGACAGACGACAGATGACAGATGACAGATGACACATGACACATGACACATGGCAAATGACAGATGTCAGATGACAGATGACAAATGACAGATGACAGATGACAGATGACAGATGGCAGATGACAGATGACAGATGACAGATGTCAGATGACAGATGACAAATGACAGATGATAGATGACAGGTGACAGGTGAAAAGTGATATACGACAGATGACAGATGACAGACGACAGATGGCAGATGACAGATGACCGATGACAGATGACAGATGTCATATGACAGATGACAGATGATACATGACAGATTACAGATGACGGATGACAGATGACAGATGACAGATGACAGATGACAGATGACAGATGACAGATGACAGATGACAGATGACAGATGACAGATGACAGATGTCAGATGACAGATGGCAGATGTCAGATGACAGATAACAGATGACAGATGACAGATGAAGGATAACAGATGACAGATGACAGATGATAGATGACAGATGACAGACGACAGACGACAGATGACAGATGACAGATGACAGATGACGGATGACAGATGACGGATGACAGATGACAGATGACAGATGACAGATGACAGATAACAGATGACAGATGACAGATGACAGATGACAGATGACAGATGACACATAACAGATGCCAGATGACAGATGACAGATGACAGATGACAGATGACAGATGACAGATGACAGATGACAGATGACAGATGACAGATGACAGATGACAGATGACAGATGACAGATGACAGATGACAGATGACAGATGACAGATGACAGATGACAGATGACAGATGATTGATGACACATGACAGATGACAGATGACAGATGACACATGGCAAATGACAGATGACATATGACAGATGACAGATGACAGATGACAGATGACAGATGACAGATGACAGATGACAGATGACAGATGACAGATGACAGATGACAGATGACAGATGACATATGACAGATGACATATGACAAATGACAGATGACACATGACAGATGACAGGTGACAGATAACACATGACAGATGACAAATGACAGATGACAGACGACAAATAGCAGTTGACAGATGGCAGACAACAGACGACAGATGACAGGTGACACATGACAGATGACAGATGACAGATGACAGATGACAGATGACAGATGACAAATGACAGATGATAGATGACAGATGACAGATGACAGATGACAGATGACAGATGACAGATGACAGATGACAGATGACAGATGACAGATGACAGAGACAGATGACAGATGACAGATGACAGATGACAGATGAAAGATGACAGATGACAGATAACAGATGACAGATGACAGATGACAGATGACAAATGACAGACGACAGACGACAGATGACAGATGACAGATGACAGATGACGGATGACAGATGACAAATGACAAATGACAGATGACAGATGACAGATGACAGATGACAGATGACAGATGACAGATGACAGATGACAGATGACAGATGACAGATGACAGATGACAGATGACAGATGACAGATGACAGATGACAGATGACAGATGACAGATGACAGATGACAGATGACAGATGACAGATGACAGATGACAGATGACAGATGACAGATGACAGATGACAGATGACAGATGGCAGATGACAGATGACAGATGAGAGATGAGACATAACAGATGACAGATGACAGATGACAGATGACAGATGACAGATGACAGATGACAGATGACAGATGTCAGATGACAGATGACAGATGACAGATGACAGATAATAGATGACAGATGACAGATGAGGGATAACAGATGACAGATGACAGATGATAGATGACAGATGACAGATGACAGATGACAGATGACACATAACAGATGACAGATGAAGGATAACAGATGACAGATGACAGATGATAGATGACAGATGACAGATGATAGATGACAGATGACAGATGACAGATGACAGATGTCAGATGACAGATGACAGATGACAGATGACAGATGACAGATGACAGATGACAGATGACAGATGACAGATGACAGATGAAAGATGACAGATGACAGATGACAGATAACAGATGACAGATGACAGATGACAGATGACAGATGACAGACGACAGACGACAGATGACAGATGACAGATGACGGATGACAGATGACGGATGACAAATGACAAATGACAGATGACAGATGACAGATGACAGATGACAGATGACAGATGACAGATGACAGATGACAGATGACAGATGACAGATGACAGATGACAGATGACAGATGACAGATGACAGATGACAGATGACAGATGACAGATGACAGATGACAGATGACAGATGACAGATGACAGATGACAGATGACAGATGACAGATGACAGATGACAGATGACAGATGACAGATGACAGATGAAAGGTGACAGATGACAGATAACAGATGACAGATGACAGATGACAGATGACAGACGACAGACCACAGATGACAGATGACAGATGACGGATGACAGATGACGGATGACAAATGACAAATGACAGATGACAGATGACAGATGACAGATGACAGATGACAGGTGACAGATGACAGATGACAGATGACAGATGACAGATGACAGATGACAGATGACAGATGACAGATGACAGATGACAGATGACAGATGACAGATGACAGATGACAGATGACAGATGACAGATGACAGATGACAGATGACAGATGACAGATGACAGATGACAGATGACAGATGACAGATGACAGATGACAGATGACAGATGACAGATGACAGATGACAGATGACAGATGACAGATGACAGATGACAGATGACAGATGACAGATGACAGATGGCAGATGACAGATGACAGATGACACATAACAGATGACAGATGACAGATGACAGATGACAGATGAAAGATGACAGATGTCAGATGACAGATGACAGATGACAGATAACAGATGACAGATGACAGATGAAGGATAACAGATGAGAGATGATAGATGACAGATGACAGATGACAGATGACAGATGACAGATGACAGATGATAGATGACAGATGACAGATGAGAGATGACAGATGACAGATGACGGATGACAGATGACAGATGACAGATGACAGATGACAGATGACAGATGACAGATGACGGATGACAGATGACAGATGACAGATGACAGATGACAGATGACAGATGACAGATGACAGATGACAGATGTCAGATGACAGATGACAGATGACAGATGACAGATGACAGATGACAGATGACAGATGACAGATGACAGATGACAGATGACAGATGACAGATGACAGATGACAGATGACAGATGACAGATGACAGATGACAGATGACAGATGACAGATGACAGATGACAGATGACAGATGACAGATGACAGATGACAGATGACAGATGACAGATGACAGATGACAGATGACACATGGCAAATGACAGATGTCAGATGACAGATGACAGATGACAGATGCCAGATGACACATCGCAAATGACAAATGACAGATGACAGATGACACATCACAAATGACAAATGACAGATGACAGATGACACATGACAGATGACAGATGACAGATGACAGATGACAGATGACAGATGACAGATGACAGATGCCAGATGCCAGATGACAGATGACAGATGACGGATGACAGATGACACATGACAGATGACAGATGACAGATGTCAGATGACAGATAACAAATGACAGATGACAGATGACACATGTCAAATGACAGATGACAGATGACAGATGACAGATGACAGATTACAGATGACAGATGACAGATGACAGATGACAGATGACAGATAACAAATGACAGATGACGGATGACAGATGACAGATGACAGATGGCAGATGACGGATGACAGATGACACATAACAGATGACAGATGACAGATGCCAGATGCCAGATGCCAGAGGACAGATGACAGGTGACAGATGACAGATGACAGATGACACATGACAGATGACAGATGACAGATGACAGATGAAAGATGTCAGATGACAGATGACAAATGACAGATTATAGATGACAGGTGACAGGTGACAGGTGACACATGGCAAATAACAGATGACAGATGACAGATGACAGATGACAGATGACAGGTGACAGATGACAGATGACAGATGACAGATGACAGATGACAGATGACAGGTGACAGATGACAGATGACAGATGCCAGATGACACATCGCAAATGACAAATGACACATGACAGATGACAGATGACAGATTACAGATGACAGATGTCAGACGACAGATGACAGATGACACATGGCAAATGACAGATGTCAGATGACAGATGACAGATGACAGATGACAAATGACAGATGACAGATGACAGATGACAGATTACAGATGACAGATGACAGATGACAGATGACAGATGACAGATGACAGATGACAGATGACAGATGACACATGACACATGACAGATGACAGATGACAGATGACACATGACAGATGACAGATGACAGATGACAGATGACAGATGACACATGTCAAATGACAGATGACAGATGACAGATGACAGATGACAGATGACAAATGACAGATGATAGATGACAGGTGACAGGTGACAAGTGATATACGACAGATGACAGATGACAGACGACAGATTACAGATGACAGATGTCAGATGACAGATGACAGACGACAGATGACAGACGACAGATGACAGATGTCAGATGACAGATGACAGATGAAAAATGACAGATGATAGATGACAGATGACAGATAACAGATGACAGATGACATATGACAGATGTCAGATGACAGATGACAGATGACACATGGCAAATGACAGATGTCAGATGACAGATGACAGATGACAGATGACAGATGATAGATGACAGATGACAGATGACAGATGATTGATGACAGACGACAGATTACAGATGACAGATGTCAGATGACAGATGACAGATGACAGATGACAGATGACAGACGACAGATGACAGATGTCAGATGACAGATGACAGATGAAAAATGACAGATGATGGATGACAGATGACAGATGACAGATGTCAGATGACAGATGACAAATGACAGATGATAGATGACAGGTGACAGGTGACAAGTGATATACGACAGATGACAGATGACAGAAGACAGATTACAGATGACAGATGTCAGATGACAGATGACAAATGACAGATGATAGATGACAGGTGACAGGTGACAGATGACAGATGACAGATGATAGATGACAGATGACAGATGACAGATGACAGACGACAGATTACAGATGACAGATGTCAGATGACAGATGACAGATGACAGATGACAGATGACAGACGACAGATGACAGATGTCAGATGACAGATGACAGATGAAAAATGACAGATGATGGATGACAGATGACAGATGACAGATGTCAGATGACAGATGACAAATGACAGATGATAGATGACAGGTGACAGGTGACAAGTGATATACGACAGATGACAGATGACAGACGACAGATTACAGATGACAGATGTCAGATGACAGATGACAAATGACAGATGATAGATGACAGGTGACAGGTGACAAGTGATATACGACACATGACAGATGACAGATGACAGATGACAGATGAGAGCTGACAAATGACAGATGACAGACGACAGATGACAGATGTCAGATGACAGATGACACATGGCAAATGACAGATGTCAGATGACAGATGACAGATGACAGATGACAGATGCCAGATGACACATCGCAAATGACAAATGACAGATGACACATGACAGATGACAGATGACAGATGACAGATGACAGATGACAAATGACAGATGATAGATGGCAGGTGACAAGTGACAAGTGATATACGAAAGATGACAGATGACAGACGACAGATTACAGATGACAGATGTCAGATGACAGATGACAGATGACAGATGACAGATGACAGATGACAGATGACAGATGAGAGATGACAGATGACAGATGACAGATGTCAGATGACAGATGGCAGATGACAGATGACAGATGACAGATGACAGATGACAGATGACAGATGGCAGATGACAGATGACAGATGACAGATGACAGATGACAGATGACAGATGACAGATGACAGATGACAGATGACAGATGACAGATGACAGATGACAGATGACAGATGACAGATGACAGATGACAGATGACAGATGACCGATGACAGATGACAGATGACAGATGACAGATGACAGATGACAGATGACAGATGACGGATGACAGATGACGGATGACAAATGACAAATGACAGATGACAGATGACAGATGACAGATGACAGATGACAGGTGACAGATGACAGATGACAGATGACAGATGACAGATGACAGATGACAGATGACAGATGACAGATGACAGATGACAGATGACAGATGACAGATGACAGATGACAGATGACAGATGACAGATGACAGATGACAGATGACAGATGACAGATGACAGATGACAGATGACAGATGACAGATGACAGATGACAGATGACAGATGACAGATGACAGATGACAGATGACAGATGACAGATGACAGATGACAGATGACAGATGACAGATGACAGATGACAAATGACAGATGACAGATGACAGATGACAGATGACAGATGACAGATGACAGATGACAGATGACAGATGACAGATGACAGATGACAGATGACAGATGACAGATGACAGATGACAGATGGCAGATGACAGATGACAGATGACACATAACAGATGACAGATGACAGATGACAGATGACAGATGACAGATGACAGATGACAGATGTCAGATGACAGATGACAGATGACAGATAACAGATGACAGATGACAGATGAAGGATAACAGATGACAGATGATAGATGACAGATGACAGATGACAGATGACAGATGACAGATGATAGATGACAGATGACAGATGAGAGATGACAGATGACAGATGACGGATGACAGATGACAGATGACAGATGACAGATGACAGATGACAGATGACGGATGACAGATGACAGATGACAGATGACAGATGACAGATGACAGATGACAGATGACAGATGACAGATGACAAATGACAGATGACAGATGTCAGAAGACAGATGACAGATGACAGATAACAAATGACAGATGACAGATGACACATGGCAAATGACAGATGTCAGATGACAGATGACAGATGACAGATGCCAGATGACACATCGCAAATGACAAATGACAGATGACAGATGACACATCACAAATGACAAATGACAGATGACAGATGACACATGACAGATGACAGATGACAGATGACAGATGACAGATGACAGATGACAGATGACAGATGACAGATGCCAGATGCCAGATGACAGATGACAGATGACGGATGACGGATGACACATGACAGATGACAGATGACAGATGTCAGATGACAGATAACAAATGACAGATGACAGATGACACATGTCAAATGACAGATGACAGATGACAGATGACAGATGACAGATTACAGATGACAGATGACAGATGACAGATGACAGATGACAGATAACAAATGACAGATGACGGATGACAGATGACAGATGACAGATGGCAGATGACGGATGACAGATGACACATAACAGATGACAGATGACAGATGCCAGATGCCAGATGCCAGATGCCAGAGGACAGATGACAGGTGACAGATGACAGATGACAGATGACACATGACAGATGACAGATGACAGATGACAGATGACAGATGAAAGATGTCAGATGACAGATGACAAATGACAGATTATAGATGACAGGTGACAGGTGACAGGTGACACATGGCAAATAACAGATGACAGATGACAGATGACAGATGACAGGTGACAGATGACAGATGACAGATGACAGATGACAGATGACAGGTGACAGCTGACAGATGACAGATGCCAGATGACACATCGCAAATGACAAATGACACATGACAGATGACAGATGACAGATTACAGATGACAGATGTCAGACGACAGATGACAGATGACACATGGCAAATGACAGATGTCAGATGACAGATGACAGATGACAGATGACAAATGACAGATGACAGATGACAGATGACAGATTACAGATGACAGATGACAGATGACAGATGACAGATGACAGATGACACATGACAGATGACAGATGACAGATGACACATGACAGATGACAGATGACAGATGACAGATGACAGATGACACATGTCAAATGACAGATGACAGATGACAGATGACAGATGACAGATGACAAATGACAGATGATAGATGACAGGTGACAGGTGACAAGTGATATACGACAGATGACAGATGACAGATGACAGACGACAGATTACAGATGACAGATGTCAGATGACAGATGACAGATGACAGATGACAGATGACAGATGACAGACGACAGATGACAGATGTCAGATGACAGATGACAGATGAAAAATGACAGATGATAGATGACAGATGACAGATAACAGATGACAGATGACATATGACAGATGTCAGATGACAGATGACAGATGACACATGGCAAATGACAGATGTCAGATGACAGATGACAGATGACAGATGACAGATGATAGATGACAGATGACAGATGACAGATGACAGATGACAGACGACAGATTACAGATGACAGATGTCAGATGACAGATGACAGATGACAGATGACAGATGACAGACGACAGATGACAGATGTCAGATGACAGATGACAGATGAAAAATGACAGATGATGGATGACAGATGACAGATGACAGATGTCAGATGACAGATAACAAATGACAGATGATAGATGACAGGTGACAGGTGACAAGTGATATACGACAGATGACAGATGACAGACGACAGATTACAGATGACAGATGTCAGATGACAGATGACAAATGACAGATGATAGATGACAGGTGACAGGTGACAAGTGATATACGACACATGACAGATGACAGATGACAGATGACAGATGACAGATGACAGATGAGAGCTGACAAATGACAGATGACAGACGACAAATGACAGATGTCAGATGACAGATGACACATGGCAAATGACAGATGTCAGATGACAGATGACAGATGACAGATGACAGATGCCAGATGACACATCGCAAATGACAAATGACAGATGACACATGACAGATGACAGATGACAGATGACAGATGACAGATGACAGATGACAGATGACAGATGACAGGTGTCAGATGACAGATGACAGATGACAAATGACAGATGATAGATGACAGGTGACAAGTGACAAGTGATATACGAAAGATGACAGATGACAGACGACAGATTACAGATGACAGATGTCAGATGACAGATGACAGATGACACATGGCAAATGACAGATGTGAGATGACAGATGACAGATGACAGATGACACATGCAAATGAGAAATGACAGATGACAGATGACACATGACAGATGACAGATGACAGATGACAGATGACAGATGACAGATGACAGATGACAGATGACAGATGACAGATGACAGATGACAGATGACACATGGCAAATGACAGATGTCAGATGACAGGTGACAGATGACAGATGACACATGGCAAATGACAGATGACAGATGACAGATGACAGATGACAGATGACAGATGACAGATGACAGATGACAGATGACAGATGACAGATGACAGATGACAGATGACAGATGACAGATGACAGATGACAAATGACAGATGATAGATGACAGGTGACAGGTGACAAGTGATATACGACAGATGACAGATGACAGATATCAGATGACAGATGACAGATGACAGATGACAGATGACACATGCAAATGAGAAATGACAGATGACAGATGACACATGGCAGATGACAGATGACAGATGACAGATGACAGATGACAGATGACAGATGACAGATGACAGATGACAGATGACAGATGACAGATGACAGATGACAGATGACAGATGACACATGGCAAATGACAGATGTCAGATGACAGGTGACAGATGACAGATGACACATGGCAAATGACAGATGACAGATGACAGATGACAGATGACAGATGACAGATGACAGATGACAGATGACAGATGACAGATGACAGATGACAGATGACAGATGACAGATGACAGATGACAAATGACAGATGATAGATGACAGGTGACAGGTGACAAGTGATATACGACAGATGACAGATGACAGACGACAGATGACAGATGACAGATGACACATGACACATGACACATGGCAAATGACAGATGTCAGATGACAGATGACAAATGACAGATGACAGATGACAGATGACAGATGGCAGATGACAGATGACAGATGACAGATGTCAGATGACAGATGACAAATGACAGATGATAGATGACAGGTGACAGGTGAAAAGTGATATACGACAGATGACAGATGACAGACGACAGATGGCAGATGACAGATGACCGATGACAGATGACAGATGTCATATGACAGATGACAGATGATACATGACAGATTACAGATGACGGATGACAGATGACAGATGACAGATGACAGATGACAGATGACAGATGACAGATGACAGATGTCAGATGACAGATGGCAGATGTCAGATGACAGATGACAGATGACAGATGACAGATAACAGATGACAGATGACAGATGAAGGATAACAGATGACAGATGACAGATGATAGATGACAGATGACAGACGACAGACGACAGATGACAGATGACAGATGACAGATGACGGATGACAGATGACGGATGACAGATGACAGACGACAGATGACAGATGACAGATAACAGATGACAGATGACAGATGACAGATGACAGATGACAGATGACACATAACAGATGCCAGATGACAGATGACAGATGACAGATGACAGATGACAGATGACACATGACAGATGACAGATGACAGATGACACATGGCAAATGACAGATGACAGATGACAGATGACAGATGACAGATGACAGATGACACATGTCAAATGACAGATGACAGATGACAGATGACAGATGACAGATGACAGGTGACACATGGCAAATAACAGATGACAGATGACAGATGACAGATGATAGATGACAGGTGACAGGTGACAAGTGATATACGACAGATGACAGATGACAGACGACAGATTACAGATGACAGATGTCAGATGACAGATGACAGATGACAGATGACAGATGACAGATGACAAATGACAGATGACAGATGACACATGACAGATGACAGATGACAGATGACAGATGAAAGATGTCAGATGACAGATGACAAATGACAGATTATAGATGACAGGTGACAGGTGACAGGTGACACATGGCAAATAACAGATGACAGATGACAGATGACAGGTGACAGATGACAGATGACAGATGACAGATGACAGATGACAGATGACAGGTGACAGCTGACAGATGACAGATGCCAGATGACACATGACAGATGACAGATGACAGATGACAGATGAAAGATGTCAGATGACAGATGACAAATGACAGATTATAGATGACAGGTGACAGGTGACAGGTGACACATGGCAAATAACAGATGACAGATGACAGATGACAGATGACAGGTGACAGATGACAGATGACAGATGACAGATGACAGATGACAGATGACAGATGACAGGTGACAGCTGACAGATGACAGATGCCAGATGACACATCGCAAATGACAAATGACACATGACAGATGACAGATGACAGATTACAGATGACAGATGTCAGACGACAGATGACAGATGACACATGGCAAATGACAGATGTCAGATGACAGATGACAGATGACAGATGACAAATGACAGATGACAGATGACAGATGACAGATTACAGATGACAGATGACAGATGACAGATGACAGATGACAGATGACACATGACAGATGACAGATGACAGATGACACATGACAGATGACAGATGACAGATGACAGATGACAGATGACACATGTCAAATGACAGATGACAGATGACAGATGACAGATGACAGATGACAAATGACAGATGATAGATGACAGGTGACAGGTGACAAGTGATATACGACAGATGACAGATGACAGACGACAGATTACAGATGACAGATGTCAGATGACAGATGACAGATGACAGATGACAGATGACAGATGACAGACGACAGATGACAGATGTCAGATGACAGATGACAGATGAAAAATGACAGATGATAGATGACAGATGACAGATAACAGATGACAGATGACATATGACAGATGTCAGATGACAGATGACAGATGACACATGGCAAATGACAGATGTCAGATGACAGATGACAGATGACAGATGATAGATGACAGATGACAGATGACAGATGACAGATGACAGACGACAGATTACAGATGACAGATGTCAGATGACAGATGACAGATGACAGATGACAGATGACAGACGACAGATGACAGATGTCAGATGACAGATGACAGATGAAAAATGACAGATGATGGATGACAGATGACAGATGACAGATGTCAGATGACAGATGACAAATGACAGATGATAGATGACAGGTGACAGGTGACAAGTGATATACGACAGATGACAGATGACAGACGACAGATTACAGATGACAGATGTCAGATGACAGATGACAAATGACAGATGATAGATGACAGGTGACAGGTGACAAGTGATATACGACACATGACAGATGACAGATGACAGATGACAGATGACAGATGACAGATGAGAGCTGACAAATGACAGATGACAGACGACAAATGACAGATGTCAGATGACAGATGACACATGGCAAATGACAGATGTCAGATGACAGATGACAGATGACAGATGACAGATGCCAGATGACACATCGCAAATGACAAATGACAGATGACACATGACAGATGACAGATGACAGATGACAGATGACAGATGACAGATGACAGATGACAGATGACAGGTGTCAGATGACAGATGACAGATGACAAATGACAGATGATAGATGACAGGTGACAAGTGACAAGTGATATACGAAAGATGACAGATGACAGACGACAGATTACAGATGACAGATGTCAGATGACAGATGACAGATGACACATGGCAAATGACAGATGTCAGATGACAGATGACAGATGACAGATGACACATGCAAATGAGAAATGACAGATGACAGATGACACATGACAGATGACAGATGACAGATGACAGATGACAGATGACAGATGACAGATGACAGATGACAGATGACAGATGACACATGGCAAATGACAGATGTCAGATGACAGGTGACAGATGACAGATGACACATGGCAAATGACAGATGACAGATGACAGATGACAGATGACAGATGACAGATGACAGATGACAGATGACAGATGACAGATGACAGATGACAGATGACAGATGACAGATGACAGATGACAGATGACAGATGACAAATGACAGATGATAGATGACAGGTGACAGGTGACAAGTGATATACGACAGATGACAGATGACAGATATCAGATGACAGATGACAGATGACAGATGACAGATGACACATGCAAATGAGAAATGACAGATGACAGATGACACATGACAGATGACAGATGACAGATGACAGATGACAGATGACAGATGACAGATGACAGATGACAGATGACAGATGACAGATGACAGATGACAGATGACAGATGACAGATGACAGATGACACATGGCAAATGACAGATGTCAGATGACAGGTGACAGATGACAGATGACACATGGCAAATGACAGATGACAGATGACAGATGACAGATGACAGATGACAGATGACAGATGACAGATGACAGATGACAGATGACAGATGACAGATGACAGATGACAGATGACAGATGACAGATGACAAATGACAGATGATAGATGACAGGTGACAGGTGACAAGTGATATACGACAGATGACAGATGACAGACGACAGATGACAGATGACAGATGACACATGACACATGACACATGGCAAATGACAGATGTCAGATGACAGATGACAAATGACAGATGACAGATGACAGATGACAGATGGCAGATGACAGATGACAGATGACAGATGTCAGATGACAGATGACAAATGACAGATGATAGATGACAGGTGACAGGTGAAAAGTGATATACGACAGATGACAGATGACAGACGACAGATGGCAGATGACAGATGACCGATGACAGATGACAGATGTCATATGACAGATGACAGATGATACATGACAGATTACAGATGACGGATGACAGATGACAGATGACAGATGACAGATGACAGATGACAGATGACAGATGACAGATGTCAGATGACAGATGGCAGATGTCAGATGACAGATGACAGATGACAGATAACAGATGACAGATGACAGATGAAGGATAACAGATGACAGATGACAGATGATAGATGACAGATGACAGACGACAGACGACAGATGACAGATGACAGATGACAGATGACGGATGACAGATGACGGATGACAGATGACAGACGACAGATGACAGATGACAGATAACAGATGACAGATGACAGATGACAGATGACAGATGACAGATGACACATAACAGATGCCAGATGACAGATGACAGATGACAGATGACAGATGACAGATGACACATGACAGATGACAGATGACAGATGACACATGGCAAATGACAGATGACATATGACAGATGACAGATGACAGATGACAGATGACAGATGACAGATGACAGATGACAGATGACAGATGACAGATGACAGATGACAGATGACAGATGACAGATGACAGATGACAGATGACAGATGACATATGACAGATGACATATGACAAATGACAGATGACACATGACAGATGACAGGTGACAGATAACACATGACAGATGACAAATGACAGATGACAGACGACAAATAGCAGTTGACAGATGGCAGACAACAGACGACAGATGACAGGTGACACATGACAGATGACAGATGACAGATGACAGATGACAGATGACAGATGACAAATGACAGATGATAGATGACAGATGACAGATGACAGATGACAGATGACAGATGACAGATGACAGATGACAGATGACAGATGACAGATGACAGAGACAGATGACAGATGACAGATGACAGATGACAGATGAAAGATGACAGATGACAGATAACAGATGACAGATGACAGATGACAGATGACAGATGACAGACGACAGACGACAGATGACAGATGACAGATGACAGATGACGGATGACAGATGACGGATGACAAATGACAAATGACAGATGACAGATGACAGATGACAGATGACAGATGACAGATGACAGATGACAGATGACAGATGACAGATGACAGATGACAGATGACAGATGACAGATGACAGATGACAGATGACAGATGACAGATGACAGATGACAGATGACAGATGGCAGATGACAGATGACAGATGAGAGATGACACATAACAGATGACAGATGACAGATGACAGATGACAGATGACAGATGACAGATGACAGATGTCAGATGACAGATGACAGATGACAGATAATAGATGACAGATGACAGATGAGGGATAACAGATGACAGATGACAGATGATAGATGACAGATGACAGATGACAGATGACAGATGACACATAACAGATGACAGATGAAGGATAACAGATGACAGATGACAGATGATAGATGACAGATGACAGATGATAGATGACAGATGACAGATGACAGATGACAGATGTCAGATGACAGATGACAGATGACAGATGACAGATGACAGATGACAGATGACAGATGACAGATGACAGATGAAAGATGACAGATGACAGATGACAGATAACAGATGACAGATGACAGATGACAGATGACAGATGACAGACGACAGACGACAGATGACAGATGACAGATGACGGATGACAGATGACGGATGACAAATGACAAATGACAGATGACAGATGACAGATGACAGATGACAGATGACAGATGACAGATGACAGATGACAGATGACAGATGACAGATGACAGATGACAGATGACAGATGACAGATGACAGATGACAGATGACAGATGACAGATGACAGATGACAGATGACAGATGACAGATGACAGATGACAGATGACAGATGACAGATGAAAGGTGACAGATGACAGATAACAGATGACAGATGACAGATGACAGATGACAGATGACAGACGACAGACCACAGATGACAGATGACAGATGACGGATGACAGATGACGGATGACAAATGACAAATGACAGATGACAGATGACAGATGACAGATGACAGATGACAGGTGACAGATGACAGATGACAGATGACAGATGACAGATGACAGATGACAGATGACAGATGACAGATGACAGATGACAGATGACAGATGACAGATGACAGATGACAGATGACAGATGACAGATGACAGATGACAGATGACAGATGACAGATGACAGATGACAGATGACAGATGACAGATGAAAGATGACAGATGACAGATGACAGATGACAGATGACAGATGACAGATGACAGATGACAGATGACAGATGACAGATGACAGATGACAGATGACAGATGACAGATGACAGATGACAGATGACAGATGACAGATGACAGATGACAGATGACAGATGACAGATGACAGATGACAGATGACAGATGACAGATGGCAGATGACAGATGACAGATGACACATAACAGATGACAGATGACAGATGACAGATGACAGATGACAGATGTCAGATGACAGATGACAGATGACAGATAACAGATGACAGATGACAGATGAAGGATAACAGATGACAGATGATAGATGACAGATGACAGATGACAGATGACAGATGACAGATGACAGATGATAGATGACAGATGACAGATGAGAGATGACAGATGACAGATGACGGATGACAGATGACAGATGACAGATGACAGATGACAGATGACAGATGACAGATGACAGATGACGGATGACAGATGACAGATGACAGATGACAGATGACAGATGACAGATGACAGATGACAGATGACAGATGTCAGATGACAGATGACAGATGACAGATGACAGATGACAGATGACAGATGACAGATGACAGATGACAGATGACAGATGACAGATGACAGATGACAGATGACAGATGACAGATGACAGATGACAGATGACAGATGACAGATGACACATGGCAAATGACAGATGTCAGATGACAGATGACAGATGCCAGATGACACATCGCAAATGACAAATGACAGATGACAGATGACACATCACAAATGACAAATGACAGATGACAGATGACACATGACAGATGACAGATGACAGATGACAGATGACAGATGACAGATGACAGATGCCAGATGCCAGATGACAGATGACAGATGACGGATGACAGATGACACATGACAGATGACAGATGACAGATGTCAGATGACAGATAACAAATGACAGATGACGGATGACACATGTCAAATGACAGATGACAGATGACAGATGACAGATGACAGATTACAGATGACAGATGACAGATGACAGATGACAGATGACAGATGACAGATAACAAATGACAGATGACGGATGACAGATGACAGATGACAGATGGCAGATGACGGATGACAGATGACACATAACAGATGACAGATGACAGATGCCAGATGCCAGATGCCAGAGGACAGATGACAGGTGACAGATGACAGATGACAGATGACACATGACAGATGACAGATGACAGATGACAGATGAAAGATGTCAGATGACAGATGACAAATGACAGATTATAGATGACAGGTGACAGGTGACAGGTGACACATGGCAAATAACAGATGACAGATGACAGATGACAGATGACAGATGACAGGTGACAGATGACAGATGACAGATGACAGATGACAGATGACAGATGACAGGTGACAGATGACAGATGACAGATGCCAGATGACACATCGCAAATGACAAATGACACATGACAGATGACAGATGACAGATTACAGATGACAGATGTCAGACGACAGATGACAGATGACACATGGCAAATGACAGATGTCAGATGACAGATGACAGATGACAGATGACAAATGACAGATGACAGATGACAGATGACAGATTACAGATGACAGATGACAGATGACAGATGACAGATGACAGATGACAGATGACAGATGACAGATGACACATGACAGATGACAGATGACAGATGACACATGACAGATGACAGATGACAGATGACAGATGACAGATGACACATGTCAAATGACAGATGACAGATGACAGATGACAGATGACAGATGACAAATGACAGATGATAGATGACAGGTGACAGGTGACAAGTGATATACGACAGATGACAGATGACAGACGACAGATTACAGATGACAGATGTCAGATGACAGATGACAGATGACAGATGACAGATGACAGATGACAGACGACAGATGACAGATGTCAGATGACAGATGACAGATGAAAAATGACAGATGATAGATGACAGATGACAGATAACAGATGACAGATGACATATGACAGATGTCAGATGACAGATGACAGATGACACATGGCAAATGACAGATGTCAGATGACAGATGACAGATGACAGATGACAGATGATAGATGACAGATGACAGATGACAGATGACAGATGACAGACGACAGATTACAGATGACAGATGTCAGATGACAGATGACAGATGACAGATGACAGATGACAGACGACAGATGACAGATGTCAGATGACAGATGACAGATGAAAAATGACAGATGATGGATGACAGATGACAGATGACAGATGTCAGATGACAGATGACAAATGACAGATGATAGATGACAGGTGACAGGTGACAAGTGATATACGACAGATGACAGATGACAGACGACAGATTACAGATGACAGATGTCAGATGACAGATGACAAATGACAGATGATAGATGACAGGTGACAGGTGACAGATGACAGATGACAGATGATAGATGACAGATGACAGATGACAGATGACAGACGACAGATTACAGATGACAGATGTCAGATGACAGATGACAGATGACAGATGACAGATGACAGACGACAGATGACAGATGTCAGATGACAGATGACAGATGAAAAATGACAGATGATGGATGACAGATGACAGATGACAGATGTCAGATGACAGATGACAAATGACAGATGATAGATGACAGATGACAGATGACAGATGACAGATGACAGATGACAGATGACAGATGACAGATGACAGATGACAGATGACAGATGACAGATGACAGATGACAGATGACAGATGGCAGATGACAGATGACAGATGAGAGATGACACATAACAGATGACAGATGACAGATGACAGAAGACAGATGACAGATGACAGATGTCAGATGACAGATGACAGATGACAGATAATAGATGACAGATGACAGATGAGGGATAACAGATGACAGATGACAGATGATAGATGACAGATGACAGATGACAGATGACAGATGACACATAACAGATGACAGATGAAGGATAACAGATGACAGATGACAGATGATAGATGACAGATGACAGATGATAGATGACAGATGACAGATGACAGATGACAGATGTCAGATGACAGATGACAGATGACAGATGACAGATGACAGATGACAGATGACAGATGACAGATGACAGATGAAAGATGACAGATGACAGATGACAGATAACAGATGACAGATGACAGATGACAGATGACAGATGACAGACGACAGACGACAGATGACAGATGACAGATGACGGATGACAGATGACGGATGACAAATGACAAATGACAGATGACAGATGACAGATGACAGATGACAGATGACAGATGACAGATGACAGATGACAGATGACAGATGACAGATGACAGATGACAGATGACAGATGACAGATGACAGATGACAGATGACAGATGACAGATGACAGATGACAGATGACAGATGACAGATGACAGATGACAGATGACAGATGACGGATGACAAATGACAAATGACAGATGACAGATGACAGATGACAGATGACAGATGACAGATGACAGATGACAGATGACAGATGACAGATGACAGATGACAGATGACAAATGACAAATGACAGATGACAGATGACACATGACAGATGACAGATGACAGATGACAGATGACAGATGACAGATGACAGATGCCAGATGCCAGATGACAGATGACAGATGACGGATGACAGATGACACATGACAGATGACAGATGACAGATGTCAGATGACAGATAACAAATGACAGATGACGGATGACACATGTCAAATGACAGATGACAGATGACAGATGACAGATGACAGATTACAGATGACAGATGACAGATGACAGATGACAGATGACAGATGACAGATAACAAATGACAGATGACGGATGACAGATGACAGATGACAGATGGCAGATGACGGATGACAGATGACACATAACAGATGACAGATGACAGATGCCAGATGCCAGATGCCAGAGGACAGATGACAGGTGACAGATGACAGATGACAGATGACACATGACAGATGACAGATGACAGATGACAGATGAAAGATGTCAGATGACAGATGACAAATGACAGATTATAGATGACAGGTGACAGGTGACAGGTGACACATGGCAAATAACAGATGACAGATGACAGATGACAGATGACAGATGACAGGTGACAGATGACAGATGACAGATGACAGATGACAGATGACAGATGACAGGTGACAGATGACAGATGACAGATGCCAGATGACACATCGCAAATGACAAATGACACATGACAGATGACAGATGACAGATTACAGATGACAGATGTCAGACGACAGATGACAGATGACACATGGCAAATGACAGATGTCAGATGACAGATGACAGATGACAGATGACAAATGACAGATGACAGATGACAGATGACAGATTACAGATGACAGATGACAGATGACAGATGACAGATGACAGATGACAGATGACAGATGACAGATGACACATGACAGATGACAGATGACAGATGACACATGACAGATGACAGATGACAGATGACAGATGACAGATGACACATGTCAAATGACAGATGACAGATGACAGATGACAGATGACAGATGACAAATGACAGATGATAGATGACAGGTGACAGGTGACAAGTGATATACGACAGATGACAGATGACAGACGACAGATTACAGATGACAGATGTCAGATGACAGATGACAGATGACAGATGACAGATGACAGATGACAGACGACAGATGACAGATGTCAGATGACAGATGACAGATGAAAAATGACAGATGATAGATGACAGATGACAGATAACAGATGACAGATGACATATGACAGATGTCAGATGACAGATGACAGATGACACATGGCAAATGACAGATGTCAGATGACAGATGACAGATGACAGATGACAGATGATAGATGACAGATGACAGATGACAGATGACAGATGACAGACGACAGATTACAGATGACAGATGTCAGATGACAGATGACAGATGACAGATGACAGATGACAGACGACAGATGACAGATGTCAGATGACAGATGACAGATGAAAAATGACAGATGATGGATGACAGATGACAGATGACAGATGTCAGATGACAGATGACAAATGACAGATGATAGATGACAGGTGACAGGTGACAAGTGATATACGACAGATGACAGATGACAGACGACAGATTACAGATGACAGATGTCAGATGACAGATGACAAATGACAGATGATAGATGACAGGTGACAGGTGACAGATGACAGATGACAGATGATAGATGACAGATGACAGATGACAGATGACAGACGACAGATTACAGATGACAGATGTCAGATGACAGATGACAGATGACAGATGACAGATGACAGACGACAGATGACAGATGTCAGATGACAGATGACAGATGAAAAATGACAGATGATGGATGACAGATGACAGATGACAGATGTCAGATGACAGATGACAAATGACAGATGATAGATGACAGATGACAGATGACAGATGACAGATGACAGATGACAGATGACAGATGACAGATGACAGATGACAGATGACAGATGACAGATGACAGATGACAGATGACAGATGACAGATGGCAGATGACAGATGACAGATGAGAGATGACACATAACAGATGACAGATGACAGATGACAGAACACAGATGACAGATGACAGATGTCAGATGACAGATGACAGATGACAGATAATAGATGACAGATGACAGATGAGGGATAACAGATGACAGATGACAGATGATAGATGACAGATGACAGATGACAGATGACAGATGACACATAACAGATGACAGATGAAGGATAACAGATGACAGATGACAGATGATAGATGACAGATGACAGATGATAGATGACAGATGACAGATGACAGATGACAGATGTCAGATGACAGATGACAGATGACAGATGACAGATGACAGATGACAGATGACAGATGACAGATGACAGATGAAAGATGACAGATGACAGATGACAGATAACAGATGACAGATGACAGATGACAGATGACAGATGACAGACGACAGACGACAGATGACAGATGACAGATGACGGATGACAGATGACGGATGACAAATGACAAATGACAGATGACAGATGACAGATGACAGATGACAGATGACAGATGACAGATGACAGATGACAGATGACAGATGACAGATGACAGATGACAGATGACAGATGACAGATGACAGATGACAGATGACAGATGACAGATGACAGATGACAGATGACAGATGACAGATGACAGATGACAGATGACAGATGACAGATGACAGATGACAGATGACAGATGACAGATGACAGATGAAAGGTGACAGATGACAGATAACAGATGACAGATGACAGATGACAGATGACAGATGACAGACGACAGACCACAGATGACAGATGACAGATGACGGATGACAGATGACGGATGACAAATGACAAATGACAGATGACAGATGACAGATGACAGATGACAGATGACAGGTGACAGATGACAGATGACAGATGACAGATGACAGATGACAGATGACAGATGACAGATGACAGATGACAGATGACAGATGACAGATGACAGATGACAGATGACAGATGACAGATGACAGATGACAGATGACAGATGACAGATGACAGATGACAGATGACAGATGACAGATGACAGATGACAGATGACAGATGACAGATGAAAGATGACAGATGACAGATGACAGATGACAGATGACAGATGACAGATGACAGATGACAGATGACAGATGACAGATGACAGATGACAGATGACAGATGACAGATGACAGATGACAGATGACAGATGACAGATGACAGATGACAGATGACAGATGACAGATGACAGATGACAGATGACAGATGGCAGATGACAGATGACAGATGACACATAACAGATGACAGATGACAGATGACAGATGACAGATGACAGATGTCAGATGACAGATGACAGATGACAGATAACAGATGACAGATGACAGATGAAGGATAACAGATGACAGATGATAGATGACAGATGACAGATGACAGATGACAGATGACAGATGACAGATGACAGATGACAGATGACAGATGACAGATGACAGATGACAGATGACGGATGACAGATGACAGATGACAGATGACAGATGACAGATGACAGATGACAGATGACAGATGACAGATGTCAGATGACAGATGACAGATGACAGATGACAGATGACAGATGACAGATGACAGATGACAGATGACAGATGACAGATGACAGATGACAGATGACAGATGACAGATGACAGATGACAGATGACAGATGACAGATGACAGATGACAGATGACAGATGACACATGGCAAATGACAGATGTCAGATGACAGATGACAGATGCCAGATGACACATCGCAAATGACAAATGACAGATGACAGATGACACATCACAAATGACAAATGACAGATGACAGATGACACATGACAGATGACAGATGACAGATGACAGATGACAGATGACAGATGACAGATGCCAGATGCCAGATGACAGATGACAGATGACGGATGACAGATGACACATGACAGATGACAGATGACAGATGTCAGATGACAGATAACAAATGACAGATGACGGATGACACATGTCAAATGACAGATGACAGATGACAGATGACAGATTACAGATGACAGATGACAGATGACAGATGACAGATGACAGATGACAGATAACAAATGACAGATGACGGATGACAGATGACAGATGACAGATGGCAGATGACGGATGACAGATGACACATAACAGATGACAGATGACAGATGCCAGATGCCAGATGCCAGAGGACAGATGACAGGTGACAGATGACAGATGACAGATGACACATGACAGATGACAGATGACAGATGACAGATGAAAGATGTCAGATGACAGATGACAAATGACAGATTATAGATGACAGGTGACAGGTGACAGGTGACACATGGCAAATAACAGATGACAGATGACAGATGACAGATGACAGATGACAGGTGACAGATGACAGATGACAGATGACAGATGACAGATGACAGATGACAGGTGACAGATGACAGATGACAGATGCCAGATGACACATCGCAAATGACAAATGACACATGACAGATGACAGATGACAGATTACAGATGACAGATGTCAGACGACAGATGACAGATGACACATGGCAAATGACAGATGTCAGATGACAGATGACAGATGACAGATGACAAATGACAGATGACAGATGACAGATGACAGATTACAGATGACAGATGACAGATGACAGATGACAGATGACAGATGACAGATGACAGATGACAGATGACACA
This sequence comes from Condylostylus longicornis, assembly GCF_029603195.1. Taxonomy (NCBI): domain Eukaryota; kingdom Metazoa; phylum Arthropoda; class Insecta; order Diptera; family Dolichopodidae; genus Condylostylus; species Condylostylus longicornis. The sequence goes on along the minus strand of NW_026578070.1, from coordinate 687,016 downwards.
TGACAGATGACAGATGACAGATGACACATGACAGATGACAGATGACAGATGACAGATGACAGATGACACATGTCAAATGACAGATGACAGATGACAGATGACAGATGACAGATGACAAATGACAGATGATAGATGACAGGTGACAGGTGACAAGTGATATACGACAGATGACAGATGACAGACGACAGATTACAGATGACAGATGTCAGATGACAGATGACAGATGACAGATGACAGATGACAGATGACAGACGACAGATGACAGATGTCAGATGACAGATGACAGATGAAAAATGAGAGATGATAGATGACAGATGACAGATAACAGATGACAGATGACATATGACAGATGTCAGATGACAGATGACAGATGACACATGGCAAATGACAGATGTCAGATGACAGATGACAGATGACAGATGACAGATGATAGATGACAGATGACAGATGACAGATGACAGATGACAGACGACAGATTACAGATGACAGATGTCAGATGACAGATGACAGATGACAGATGACAGACGACAGATGACAGATGTCAGATGACAGATGACAGATGAAAAATGACAGATGATGGATGACAGATGACAGATGACAGATGTCAGATGACAGATGACAAATGACAGATGATAGATGACAGGTGACAGGTGACAAGTGATATACGACAGATGACAGATGACAGACGACAGATTACAGATGACAGATGTCAGATGACAGATGACAAATGACAGATGATAGATGACAGGTGACAGGTGACAGATGACAGATGACAGATGATAGATGACAGATGACAGATGACAGATGACAGACGACAGATTACAGATGACAGATGTCAGATGACAGATGACAGATGACAGATGACAGATGACAGACGACAGATGACAGATGTCAGATGACAGATGACAGATGAAAAATGACAGATGATGGATGACAGATGACAGATGACAGATGTCAGATGACAGATGACAAATGACAGATGATAGATGACAGGTGACAGGTGACAAGTGATATACGACAGATGACAGATGACAGACGACAGATTACAGATGACAGATGTCAGATGACAGATGACAAATGACAGATGATAGATGACAGGTGACAGGTGACAGATGACAGATGACAGATGATAGATGACAGATGACAGATGACAGATGACAGACGACAGATTACAGATGACAGATGTCAGATGACAGATGACAGATGACAGATGACAGATGACAGACGACAGATGACAGATGTCAGATGACAGATGACAGATGAAAAATGACAGATGATGGATGACAGATGACAGATGACAGATGTCAGATGACAGATGACAAATGACAGATGATAGATGACAGGTGACAGGTGACAAGTGATATACGACAGATGACAGATGACAGACGACAGATTACAGATGACAGATGTCAGATGACAGATGACAAATGACAGATGATAGATGACAGGTGACAGGTGACAAGTGATATACGACACATGACAGATGACAGATGACAGATGACAGATGAGAGCTGACAAATGACAGATGACAGACGACAGATGACAGATGTCAGATGACAGATGACACATGGCAAATGACAGATGTCAGATGACAGATGACAGATGACAGATGACAGATGCCAGATGACACATCGCAAATGACAAATGACAGATGACACATGACAGAGGACAGATGAAAGATGACAGATGACAGATGACAGATGACAGATGACAGATGTCAGATGACAGATGACAGATGACAAATGACAGATGATAGATGACAGGTGACAAGTGACAAGTGATATACGAAAGATGACAGATGACAGACGACAGATTACAGATGACAGATGTCAGATGACAGATGACAGATGACACATGGCAAATGACAGATGTCAGATGACAGATGACAGATGAGAGATGACAGATGCCAGATGACACATCGCAAATGACAAATGACAGATGACAGATGACACATGACAGATGACAGATGACAGATGACAGATGACAGATGACAGATGACAGATGACAGATGACAGATGACAGATGACAGATGACAGATGACAGATGACAGATGACAGATGACAGATGACAGATGACAGATGACAGATGACAGATGACAGATGACAGATGACAGATGACAGATGACAGATGACAGATGGCAGATGACAGATGACAGATGAGAGATGACACATAACAGATGACAGATGACAGATGACAGATGACAGATGACAGATGACAGATGACAGATGTCAGATGACAGATGACAGATGACAGATAATAGATGACAGATGACAGATGAGGGATAACAGATGACAGATGACAGATGATAGATGACAGATGACAGATGACAGATGACAGATGACACATAACAGATGACAGATGAAGGATAACAGATGACAGATGACAGATGATAGATGACAGATGACAGATGATAGATGACAGATGACAGATGACAGATGACAGATGTCAGATGACAGATGACAGATGACAGATGACAGATGACAGATGACAGATGACAGATGACAGATGACAGATGACAGATGACAGATGACAGATGACAGATGAAAGATGACAGATAACAGATGACAGATAACAGATGACAGATGACAGATGACAGACGACAGACGACAGATGACAGATGACAGATGACGGATGACAGATGACGGATGACAAATGACAAATGACAGATGACAGATGACAGATGACAGATGACAGATGACAGATGACAGATGACAGATGACAGATGACAGATGACAGATGACAGATGACAGATGACAGATGACAGATGACAGATGACAGATGACAGATGACAGATGACAGATGACAGATGACAGATGACAGATGACAGATGACAGATGACAGATGACAGATGACAGATGACAGATGAAAGGTGACAGATGACAGATAACAGATGACAGATGACAGATGACAGATGACAGATGACAGACGACAGACCACAGATGACAGATGACAGATGTCGGATGACAGATGACGGATGACAAATGACAAATGACAGATGACAGATGACAGATGACAGATGACAGATGACAGGTGACAGATGACAGATGACAGATGACAGATGACAGATGACAGATGACAGATGACAGATGACAGATGACAGATGACAGATGACAGATGACAGATGACAGATGACAGATGACAGATGACAGATGACAGATGACAGATGACAGATGACAGATGACAGATGACAGATGACAGATGACAGATGACAGATGACAGATGACAGATGACAGATGACAGATGACAGATGACAGATGACAGATGACAGATGACAGATGACAGATGACAGATGACAGATGACAGATGACAGATGACAGATGACAGATGACAGATGACAGATGACAGATGACAGATGACAGATGACAGATGACAGATGACAGATGACAGATGACAGATGACAGATGGCAGATGACAGATGACAGATGACACATAACAGATGACAGATGACAGATGACAGATGACAGATGACAGATGACAGATGTCAGATGACAGATGACAGATGACAGATAACAGATGACAGATGACAGATGAAGGATAACAGATGACAGATGATAGATGACAGATGACAGATGACAGATGACAGATGACAGATGACAGATGATAGATGACAGATGACAGATGAGAGATGACAGATGACAGATGACGGATGACAGATGACAGATGACAGATGACAGATGACAGATGACAGATGACAGATGACAGATGACGGATGACAGATGACAGATGACAGATGACAGATGACAGATGACAGATGACAGATGACAGATGACAGATGACAGATGTCAGATGACAGATGACAGATGACAGATGACAGATGACAGATGACAGATGACAGATGACAGATGACAGATGACAGATGACAGATGACAGATGACAGATGACAGATGACAGATGACAGATGACAGATGACAGATGACAGATGACAGATGACAGATGACAGATGACAGATGACAGATGACAGATGACAGATGACAGATGACACATGGCAAATGACAGATGTCAGATGACAGATGACAGATGCCAGATGACACATCGCAAATGACAAATGACAGATGACAGATGACACATCACAAATGACAAATGACAGATGACAGATGACACATGACAGATGACAGATGACAGATGACAGATGACAGATGACAGATGACAGATGCCAGATGCCAGATGACAGATGACAGATGACGGATGACAGATGACACATGACAGATGACAGATGACAGATGTCAGATGACAGATAACAAATGACAGATGACGGATGACACATGTCAAATGACAGATGACAGATGACAGATGACAGATGACAGATTACAGATGACAGATGACAGATGACAGATGACAGATAACAAATGACAGATGACGGATGACAGATGACAGATGACAGATGGCAGATGACGGATGACAGATGACACATAACAGATGACAGATGACAGATGCCAGATGCCAGATGCCAGAGGACAGATGACAGGTGACAGATGACAGATGACAGATGACACATGACAGATGACAGATGACAGATGACAGATGAAAGATGTCAGATGACAGATGACAAATGACAGATTATAGATGACAGGTGACAGGTGACAGGTGACACATGGCAAATAACAGATGACAGATGACAGATGACAGATGACAGATGACAGGTGACAGATGACAGATGACAGATGACAGATGACAGATGACAGGTGACAGATGACAGATGACAGATGCCAGATGACACATCGCAAATGACAAATGACACATGACAGATGACAGATGACAGATTACAGATGACAGATGTCAGACGACAGATGACAGATGACACATGGCAAATGACAGATGTCAGATGACAGATGACAGATGACAGATGACAAATGACAGATGACAGATGACAGATGACAGATTACAGATGACAGATGACAGATGACCGATGACAGATGACAGATGACAGATGACAGATGACAGATGACACATGACAGATGACAGATGACAGATGACACATGACAGATGACAGATGACAGATGACAGATGACGGATGACACATGTCAAATGACAGATGACAGATGACAGATGACAGATGACAGATGACAAATGACAGATGATAGATGACAGGTGACAGGTGACAAGTGATATACGACAGATGACAGATGACAGACGACAGATTACAGATGACAGATGTCAGATGACAGATGACAGATGACAGATGACAGACGACAGATGACAGATGTCAGATGACAGATGACAGATGAAAAATGACAGATGATAGATGACAGATGACAGATAACAGATGACAGATGACATATGACAGATGTCAGATGACAGATGACAGATGACACATGGCAAATGACAGATGTCAGATGACAGATGACAGATGACAGATGACAGATGATAGATGACAGATGACAGATGACAGATGACAGATGACAGACGACAGATTACAGATGACAGATGTCAGATGACAGATGACAGATGACAGATGACAGATGACAGACGACAGATGACAGATGTCAGATGACAGATGACAGATGAAAAATGACAGATGATGGATGACAGATGACAGATGACAGATGTCAGATGACAGATGACAAATGACAGATGATAGATGACAGGTGACAGGTGACAAGTGATATGCGACAGATGACAGATGACAGACGACAGATTACAGATGACAGATGTCAGATGACAGATGACAAATGACAGATGATAGATGACAGGTGACAGGTGACAGATGACAGATGACAGATGATAGATGACAGATGACAGATGACAGATGACAGACGACAGATTACAGATGACAGATGTCAGATGACAGATGACAGATGACAGATGACAGATGACAGACGACAGATGACAGATGTGAGATGACAGATGACAGATGAAAAATGACAGATGATGGATGACAGATGACAGATGACAGATGTCAGATGACAGATGACAAATGACAGATGATAGATGACAGGTGACAGGTGACAAGTGATATACGACAGATGACAGATGACAGACGACAGATTACAGATGACAGATGTCAGATGACAGATGACAAATGACAGATGATAGATGACAGGTGACAGGTGACAGATGACAGATGACAGATGATAGATGACAGATGACAGATGACAGATGACCGACGACAGATTACAGATGACAGATGTCAGATGACAGATGACAGATGACAGATGACAGATGACAGACGACAGATGACAGATGTCAGATGACAGATGACAGATGAAAAATGACAGATGATGGATGACAGATGACAGATGACAGATGTCAGATGACAGATGACAAATGACAGATGATAGATGACAGGTGACAGGTGACAAGTGATATACGACAGATGACAGATGACAGACGACAGATTACAGATGACAGATGTCAGATGACAGATGACAAATGACAGATGATAGATGACAGGTGACAGGTGACAAGTGATATACGACACATGACAGATGACAGATGACAGATGACAGATGAGAGCTGACAAATGACAGATGACAGACGACAGATGACAGATGTCAGATGACAGATGACACATGGCAAATGACAGATGTCAGATGACAGATGACAGATGACAGATGACAGATGCCAGATGACACATCGCAAATGACAAATGACAGATGACACATGACAGATGACAGATGACAGATGACAGATGACAGATGACAGATGACAGATGACAGATGTCAGATGACAGATGACAGATGACAAATGACAGATGATAGATGACAGGTGACAAGTGACAAGTGATATACGAAAGATGACAGATGACAGACGACAGATTACAGATGACAGATGTCAGATGACAGATGACACATGGCAAATGACAGATGTCAGATGACAGATGACAGATGAGAGATGACAGATGCCAGATGACACATCGCAAATGACAAATGACAGATGACAGATGACACATGACAGATGACAGATGACAGATGACAGATGACAGATGACAGATGACAGATGACAGATGTCAGATGACAGATGGCAGATGAAGGATAACAGATGACAGATGATAGATGACAGATGACAGATGACAGATGACAGATGACAGATGACAGATGACAGATGATAGATGACAGATGACAGATGAGAGATGACAGATGACAGATGACGGATGACAGATGACAGATGACAGATGACAGATGACAGATGACACATGACAGATGACAGATGACAGATGACAGATGACAGATGACAGATGACAGATGACAGATGACAGATGTCAGATGACAGATGGCAGATGAAGGATAACAGATGACAGATGATAGATGACAGATGACAGATGACAGATGACAGATGACAGATGACAGATGATAGATGACAGATGACAGATGAGAGATGACAGATGACAGATGACGGATGACAGATGACAGATGACAGATGACAGATGACAGATGACAGATGACGGATGACAGATGACAGATGACAGATGACAGATGACAGATGACAGATGACAGATGACAGATGACAGATGACAGACGACAGATTACAGATGACAGATGTCAGATGACAGATGACAGATGACACATGGCAAATGACAGATGTCAGATGACAGATGACAGATGAGAGATGACAGATGCCAGATGACACATCGCAAATGACAAATGACAGATGACAGATGACACATGACAGATGACAGATGACAGATGACAGATGACAGATGACAGATGACAGATGACAGATGTCAGATGACAGATGGCAGATGAAGGATAACAGATGACAGATGATAGATGACAGATGACAGATGACAGATGACAGATGACAGATGACAGATGATAGATGACAGATGACAGATGAGAGATGACAGATGACAGATGACGGATGACAGATGACAGATGTCAGATGACAGATGGCAGATGAAGGATAACAGATGACAGATGATAGATGACAGATGACAGATGACAGATGACAGATGACAGATGACAGATGATAGATGACAGATGACAGATGAGAGATGACAGATGACAGATGACGGATGACAGATGACAGATGACAGATGACAGATGACAGATGACAGATGACGGATGACAGATGACAGATGACAGATGACAGATGACAGATGACAGATGACAGATGACAGATGACAGATGACAGATGACAGATGACAGATGACAGATGACAGATGACAGATGACAGATGACAGATGACAGATGACAGATGACAGATGACCGATGACAGATGACAGATGACAGATGACAGATGACAGATGACAGATGACACATAACAGATGACAGATGACAGATGACAGATGACAGATGACAGATGACAGATGTCAGATGACAGATGACAGATGACAGATAACAGATGACAGATGACAGATGAAGGATAACAGATGACAGATGATAGATGACAGATGACAGATGACAGATGACAGATGACAGATGACAGATGATAGATGACAGATGACAGATGAGAGATGACAGATGACAGATGACGGATGACAGATGACAGATGACAGATGACAGATGACAGATGACAGATGACAGATGACGGATGACAGATGACAGATGACAGATGACAGATGACAGATGACAGATGACAGATGACAGATGACAGATGACAGATGACAGATGACAGATGACAGATGACAGATGTCAGATGACAGATGACAGATGACAGATAACAAATGACAGATGACAGATGACACATGGCAAATGACAGATGTCAGATGACAGATGACAGATGACAGATGCCAGATGACACATCGCAAATGACAAATGACAGATGACAGATGACACATCACAAATGACAAATGACAGATGACAGATGACACATGACAGATGACAGATGACAGATGACAGATGACAGATGACAGATGACAGATGACAGATGACAGATGCCAGATGCCAGATGACAGATGACAGATGACGGATGACAGATGACACATGACAGATGACAGATGACAGATGTCAGATGACAGATAACAAATGACAGATGACAGATGACACATGTCAAATGACAGATGACAGATGACAGATGACAGATGACAGATTACAGATGACAGATGACAGATGACAGATGACAGATGACAGATAACAAATGACAGATGACGGATGACAGATGACAGATGACAGATGGCAGATGACGGATGACAGATGACACATAACAGATGACAGATGACAGATGCCAGATGCCAGATGCCAGAGGACAGATGACAGGTGACAGATGACAGGTGACAGATGACACATGACAGATGACAGATGACAGATGACAGATGAAAGATGTCAGATGACAGATGACAAATGACAGATTATAGATGACAGGTGACAGGTGACAGGTGACACATGGCAAATAACAGATGACAGATGACAGATGACAGATGACAGGTGACAGATGACAGATGACAGATGACAGATGACAGATGACAGGTGACAGCTGACAGATGACAGATGCCAGATGACACATCGCAAATGACAAATGACACATGACAGATGACAGATGACAGATTACAGATGACAGATGTCAGACGACAGATGACAGATGACACATGGCAAATGACAGATGTCAGATGACAGATGACAGATGACAGATGACAAATGACAGATGACAGATGACAGATGACAGATTACAGATGACAGATGACAGATGACAGATGACAGATGACAGATGACACATGACAGATGACAGATGACAGATGACACATGACAGATGACAGATGACAGATGACAGATGACAGATGACACATGTCAAATGACAGATGACAGATGACAGATGACAGATGACAGATGACAAATGACAGATGATAGATGACAGGTGACAGGTGACAAGTGATATACGACAGATGACAGATGACAGACGACAGATTACAGATGACAGATGTCAGATGACAGATGACAGATGACAGATGACAGATGACAGATGACAGACGACAGATGACAGATGTCAGATGACAGATGACAGATGAAAAATGACAGATGATAGATGACAGATGACAGATAACAGATGACAGATGACATATGACAGATGTCAGATGACAGATGACAGATGACACATGGCAAATGACAGATGTCAGATGACAGATGACAGATGACAGATGACAGATGATAGATGACAGATGACAGATGACAGATGACAGATGACAGACGACAGATTACAGATGACAGATGTCAGATGACAGATGACAGATGACAGATGACAGATGACAGACGACAGATGACAGATGTCAGATGACAGATGACAGATGAAAAATGACAGATGATGGATGACAGATGACAGATGACAGATGTCAGATGACAGATGACAAATGACAGATGATAGATGACAGGTGACAGGTGACAAGTGATATACGACAGATGACAGATGACAGACGACAGATTACAGATGACAGATGTCAGATGACAGATGACAAATGACAGATGATAGATGACAGGTGACAGGTGACAAGTGATATACGACACATGACAGATGACAGATGACAGATGACAGATGACAGATGACAGATGAGAGCTGGCAAATGACAGATGACAGACGACAGATGACAGATGTCAGATGACAGATGACACATGGCAAATGACAGATGTCAGATGACAGATGACAGATGACAGATGACAGATGCCAGATGACACATCGCAAATGACAAATGACAGATGACACATGACAGATGACAGATGACAGATGACAGATGACAGATGAGAGATGACAGATGACAGATGTCAGATGACAGATGACAGATGACAAATGACAGATGATAGATGACAGGTGACAAGTGACAAGTGATATACGAAAGATGACAGATGACAGACGACAGATTACAGATGACAGATGTCAGATGACAGATGACAGATGACACATGGCAAATGACAGATGTCAGATGACAGATGACAGATGAGAGATGACAGATGCCAGATGACACATCGCAAATGACAAATGACAGATGACAGGTGACACATGACAGATGACAGATGACAGATGACAGATGACAGATGACAGATGTCAGATGACAGATGGCAGATGACAGATGACAAGTGACAGATGACAGATGTCAGATGACAGATGACAGATGACAGATGACAGATGACAGATGTCAGATGACAGATGACAGATGACAAATGACAGATGATAAATGACAGGTGACAGGTGACAAGTGATATACGACAGATGACAGATGACAGACGACAGATTACAGATGACAGATGTCAGATGACAGATGACAGATGACAGATGACAGACGACAGATTACAGAAGTCAGATGACAGATGACAGATGAAAAATGACAGATGATAGATGACAGACGACAGATGACAGATGTCAGATGACAGATGACAGATGAAAAATGACAGCTGATAGATGACAGATGACAGATGACAGATGTCAGATGACAGATGACAAATGACAGATGATAGATGACAGGTGACAGGTGACAAGTGATATACGACAGATGACAGATGACAGACGACAGATTACAGATGACAGATGTCAGATGACAGATGACAGATGACAAATGACAGATGATAGATGACAGGTGACAGGTGACAAGTGATATACGACACATGACAGATGACAGATGACAGATGACAGGTGACAGATGACAGGTGACAGATTACAGATGACAGATGAAGGATAACAGATGACAGATGACAGATGATAGATGACAGATGACAGATGACAGATGACAGATGACAGATGACAGATGAGAGCTGACAAATGACAGATCACAGACGACAGATGACAGATGTCAGATGACAGATGACAGATGACAGATGACAAATGACAGATGACAAATGACAGATGACAGATGACAGATGACAGATGACAGATGACAGATGACAGATGACAGATGACAGATGACAGATGTCAGATGACAGATGACAGATGACAAATGACAGATGATAGATGACAGGTGACAAGTGACAAGTGATATACGAAAGATGACAGATGACAGACGACAGATTACAGATGACAGATGTCAGATGACAGATGACAGATGACACATGGCAAATGACAGATGTCAGATGACAGATGACAGATGACAGATGCCAGATGACACATCGCAAATGACAAATGACAGATGACAGATGACACATGACAGATGACAGATGACAGATGACAGATGACAGATGACAGATGTCAGATGACTAGATGACAGATGACAAATGACAGATGACAGATGACAGATAACAAATGACAGACGACAGATGACAGATGACAGATGACAGATGACAGATGACAGATGACAGATGACAGATGACAGATGACAGATGACAGATGACAGACGACAAATGACAGATGTCAGATGACAGATGAAAAATGACAGATGATAGATGACAGATGACAGATGACAGATGACATATGACAGATGTCAGATGACAGATGACAGATGACACATGGCAAATGACAGATGTCAGATGACAGATGACAGATGACAGATGACAAATGACAGATGACAGATGACAGATGACAGATGACAGACGACAGATGACAGATGACAGATGACAGATAACAGATGAAAAATGACAGATGATAGATGACAGATGACAGATGACAGATGACAGATGACATATGACAGATGTCAGATGACAGATGACAGATGACTCATGGCAAATGACAGATGTCAGATGACAGATGACAGATGACAGATGACAAATGACAGATGACAAATGACAGATGACAGATGACAGATGACAGATGACAGATGACAGATGACGGATGACAGATGACACATGACAGATGACAGATGACAGATGTCAGATGACAGATAACAAATGACAGATGACAGATGACACATGTCAAATGACAGATGACAGATGACAGATGACAGATGACAGATTACAGATGACAGATGACAGATGACAGATGACAGATGACAGATAACAAATGACAGATGACGGATGACAGATGACAGATGACAGATGGCAGATGACGGATGACAGATGACACATAACAGATGACAGATGACAGATGCCAGATGCCAGATGCCAGAGGACAGATGACAGGTGACAGATGACAGATGACAGATGACACATGACAGATGACAGATGACAGATGACAGATGAAAGATGTCAGATGACAGATGACAAATGACAGATTATAGATGACAGGTGACAGGTGACAGGTGACACATGGCAAATAACAGATGACAGATGACAGATGACAGATGACAGGTGACAGATGACAGATGACAGATGACAGATGACAGATGACAGATGACAGGTGACAGCTGACAGATGACAGATGCCAGATGACACATCGCAAATGACAAATGACACATGACAGATGACAGATGACAGATTACAGATGACAGATGTCAGACGACAGATGACAGATGACACATGGCAAATGACAGATGTCAGATGACAGATGACAGATGACAGATGACAAATGACAGATGACAGATGACAGATGACAGATTACAGATGACAGATGACAGATGACAGATGACAGATGACAGATGACACATGACAGATGACAGATGACAGATGACACATGACAGATGACAGATGACAGATGACAGATGACAGATGACACATGTCAAATGACAGATGACAGATGACAGATGACAGATGACAGATGACAAATGACAGATGATAGATGACAGGTGACAGGTGACAAGTGATATACGACAGATGACAGATGACAGACGACAGATTACAGATGACATATGTCAGATGACAGATGACAGACGACAGATGACAGATGTCAGATGACAGATGACAGATGAAAAATGACAGATGATAGATGACAGATGACAGATAACAGATGACAGATGACATATGACAGATGTCAGATGACAGATGACAGATGACACATGGCAAATGACAGATGTCAGATGACAGATGACAGATGACAGATGACAGATGATAGATGACAGATGACAGATGACAGATGACAGACGACAGATTACAGATGACAGATGTCAGATGACAGATGACAGATGACAGATGACAGATGACAGACGACAGATGACAGATGTCAGATGACAGATGACACATGAAAAATGACAGATGATGGATGACAGATGACAGATGACAGATGTCAGATGACAGATGACAAATGACAGATGATAGATGACAGGTGACAGGTGACAAGTGATATACGACAGATGACAGATGACAGACGACAGATTACAGATGACAGATGTTAGATGACAGATGACAAATGACAGATGATAGATGACAGGTGACAGGTGACAAGTGATATACGACACATGACAGATGACAGATGACAGATGACAGATGACAGATGACAGATGACAGATGAGAGCTGACAAATGACAGATGACAGACGACAGATGACAGATGTCAGATGACAGATGACACATGGCAAATGACAGATGTCAGATGACAGATGACAGATGACAGATGACAGATGCCAGATGACACATCGCAAATGACAAATGACAGATGACACATGACAGATGACAGATGACAGATGACAGATGACAGATGACAGATGACAGATGACAGATGTCAGATGACAGATGACAGATGACAAATGACAGATGATAGATGACAGGTGACAAGTGACAAGTGATATACGAAAGATGACAGATGACAGACGACAGATTACAGATGACAGATGTCAGATGACAGATGACAGATGACACATGGCAAATGACAGATGTCAGATGACAGATGACAGATGAGAGATGACAGATGCCAGATGACACATCGCAAATGACAAATGACAGATGACAGGTGACACATGACAGATGACAGATGACAGATGTCAGATGACAGTTGGCAGATGACAGATGACAAGTGACAGATGACAGATGTCAGATGACAGATGACAGATGACAGATGACAGATGACAGATGTCAGATGACAGATGACAGATGACAAATGACAGATGATAAATGACAGGTGACAGGTGACAAGTGATATACGACAGATGACAGACGACAGATGACAGATGACACATGGCAAATGACAGATGTCAGATGACAGATGACAGATGACAGATGACAAATGACAGATGACAGATGACAGATGACAGATTACAGATGACAGATGACAGATGACAGATGACAGATGACAGATGACAGATGACAGATGACAGATGACACATGACAGATGACAGATGACAGATGACACATGACAGATGACAGATGACAGATGACAGATGACACATGTCAAATGACAGATGACAGATGACAGATGACAGATGACAGATGACAAATGACAGATGATAGATGACAGGTGACAGGTGACAAGTGATATACGACAGATGACAGATGACAGACGACAGATGACAGATGACAGATGACACATGACACATGACACATGGCAAATGACAGATGTCAGATGACAGATGACAAATGACAGATGACAGATGACAGATGACAGATGGCAGATGACAGATGACAGATGACAGATGTCAGATGACAGATGACAAATGACAGATGATAGATGACAGGTGACAGGTGAAAAGTGATATACGAAAGATGACAGATGACAGACGACAGATGGCAGATGACAGATGACCGATGACAGATGACAGATGTCATATGACAGATGACAGATGATACATGACAGATTACAGATGACGGATGACAGATGACAGATGACAGATGACAGATGTCAGATGACAGATGGCAGATGTCAGATGACAGATGACAGATGACAGATGACAGATAACAGATGACAGATGACAGATGAAGGATAACAGATGACAGATGACAGATGATAGATGACAGATGACAGACGACAGACGACAGATGACAGATGACAGATGACAGATGACGGATGACAGATGACGGATGACAGATGACAGACGACAGATGACAGATGACAGATAACAGATGACAGATGACAGATGACAGATGACAGATGACAGACGACACATAACAGATGCCAGATGACAGATGACAGATGACAGATGACAGATGACAGATGACACATGACAGATGACAGATGACAGATGACACATGGCAAATGACAGATGACATATGACAGATGACAGATGACAGATGACAGATGACAGATGACAGATGACAGATGACAGATGACAGATGACAGATGACAGATGACAGATGACAGATGACAGATGACAGATGACAGATGACATATGACAGATGACATATGACAAATGACAGATGACACATGACAGATGACAGGTGACAGATAACACATGACAGATGACAAATGACAGATGACAGACGACAAATAGCAGTTGACAGATGGCAGACAACAGACGACAGATGACAGGTGACACATGACAGATGACAGATGACAGATGACAGATGACAGATGACAGATGACAAATGACAGATGATAGATGACAGATGACAGATGACAGATGACAGATGACAGATGACAGATGACAGATGACAGATGACAGATGACAGATGACAGAGACAGATGACAGATGACAGATGACAGATGACAGATGAAAGATGACAGATGACAGATAACAGATGACAGATGACAGATGACAGATGACAGATGACAGACGACAGACGACAGATGACAGATGACAGATGACAGATGACGGATGACAGATGACGGATGACAAATGACAAATGACAGATGACAGATGACAGATGACAGATGACAGATGACAGATGACAGATGACAGATGACAGATGACAGATGACAGATGACAGATGACAGATGACAGATGACAGATGACAGATGACAGATGACAGATGACAGATGGCAGATGACAGATAACAGATGAGAGATGACACATAACAGATGACAGATGACAGATGACAGATGACAGATGACAGATGACAGATGACAGATGAAGGATAACAGATGACAGATGACAGATGATAGATGACAGATGACAGATGATAGATGACAGATGACAGATGACAGATGACAGATGTCAGATGACAGATGACAGATGACAGATGACAGATGACAGATGACAGATGACAGATGACAGATGACAGATGAAAGATGACAGATGACAGATGACAGATAACAGATGACAGATGACAGATGACAGATGACAGATGACAGACGACAGACGACAGATGACAGATGACAGATGACGGATGACAGATGACGGATGACAAATGACAAATGACAGATGACAGATGACAGATGACAGATGACAGATGACAGATGAAAGATGACAGATGACAGATGACAGATGACAGATGACAGATGACAGATGACAGATGACAGATGACAGATGACAGATGACAGATGACAGATGACAGATGACAGATGACAGATGACAGATGACAGATGACAGATGACAGATGACAGATGAAAGGTGACAGATGACAGATAACAGATGACAGATGACAGATGACAGATGACAGATGACAGACGACAGACCACAGATGACAGATGACAGATGACGGATGACAGATGACGGATGACAAATGACAAATGACAGATGACAGATGACAGATGACAGATGACAGATGACAGGTGACAGATGACAGATGACAGATGACAGATGACAGATGACAGATGACAGATGACAGATGACAGATGACAGATGACAGATGACAGATGACAGATGACAGATGACAGATGACAGATGACAGATGACAGATGACAGATGACAGATGACAGATGACAGATGACAGATGACAGATGAAAGATGACAGATGACAGATGACAGATGACAGATGACAGATGACAGATGACAGATGACAGATGACAGATGACAGATGACAGATGACAGATGACAGATGACAGATGACAGATGACAGATGACAGATGACAGATGACAGATGACAGATGACAGATGACAGATGACAGATGACAGATGACAGATGACAGATGGCAGATGACAGATGACACATAACAGATGACAGATGACAGATGACAGATGACAGATGACAGATGTCAGATGACAGATGACAGATGACAGATAACAGATGACAGATGACAGATGAAGGATAACAGATGACAGATGATAGATGACAGATGACAGATGACAGATGACAGATGACAGATGACAGATGATAGATGACAGATGACAGATGAGAGATGACAGATGACAGATGACGGATGACAGATGACAGATGACAGATGACAGATGACAGATGACAGATGACAGATGACAGATGACGGATGACAGATGACAGATGACAGATGACAGATGACAGATGACAGATGACAGATGACAGATGACAGATGTCAGATGACAGATGACAGATGACAGATGACAGATGACAGATGACAGATGACAGATGACAGATGACAGATGACAGATGACAGATGACAGATGACAGATGACAGATGACAGATGACAGATGACAGATGCCACATGGCAAATGACAGATGTCAGATGACAGATGACAGATGCCAGATGACACATCGCAAATGACAAATGACAGATGACAGATGACACATCACAAATGACAAATGACAGATGACAGATGACACATGACAGATGACAGATGACAGATGACAGATGACAGATGACAGATGACAGATGCCAGATGCCAGATGACAGATGACAGATGACGGATGACAGATGACACATGACAGATGACAGATGACAGATGTCAGATGACAGATAACAAATGACAGATGACGGATGACACATGTCAAATGACAGATGACAGATGACAGATGACAGATGACAGATTACAGATGACAGATGACAGATGACAGATGACAGATGACAGATGACAGATAACAAATGACAGATGACGGATGACAGATGACAGATGACAGATGGCAGATGACGGATGACAGATGACACATAACAGATGACAGATGACAGATGCCAGATGCCAGATGCCAGAGGACAGATGACAGGTGACAGATGACAGATGACAGATGACACATGACAGATGACAGATGACAGATGACAGATGAAAGATGTCAGATGACAGATGACAAATGACAGATTATAGATGACAGGTGACAGGTGACAGGTGACACATGGCAAATAACAGATGACAGATGACAGATGACAGATGACAGATGACAGGTGACAGATGACAGATGACAGATGACAGATGACAGATGACAGATGACAGGTGACAGATGACAGATGACAGATGCCAGATGACACATCGCAAATGACAAATGACACATGACAGATGACAGATGACAGATTACAGATGACAGATGTCAGACGACAGATGACAGATGACACATGGCAAATGACAGATGTCAGATGACAGATGACAGATGACAGATGACAAATGACAGATGACAGATGACAGATGACAGATTACAGATGACAGATGACAGATGACAGATGACAGATGACAGATGACAGATGACAGATGACAGATGACACATGACAGATGACAGATGACAGATGACACATGACAGATGACAGATGACAGATGACAGATGACAGATGACACATGTCAAATGACAGATGACAGATGACAGATGACAGATGACAGATGACAAATGACAGATGATAGATGACAGGTGACAGGTGACAAGTGATATACGACAGATGACAGATGACAGACGACAGATTACAGATGACAGATGTCAGATGACAGATGACAGATGACAGATGACAGATGACAGATGACAGACGACAGATGACAGATGTCAGATGACAGATGACAGATGAAAAATGACAGATGATAGATGACAGATGACAGATAACAGATGACAGATGACATATGACAGATGTCAGATGACAGATGACAGATGACACATGGCAAATGACAGATGTCAGATGACAGATGACAGATGACAGATGACAGATGATAGATGACAGATGACAGATGACAGATGACAGATGACAGACGACAGATTACAGATGACAGATGTCAGATGACAGATGACAGATGACAGATGACAGACGACAGATGACAGATGTCAGATGACAGATGACAGATGAAAAATGACAGATGATGGATGACAGATGACAGATGACAGATGTCAGATGACAGATGACAAATGACAGATGATAGATGACAGGTGACAGGTGACAAGTGATATACGACAGATGACAGATGACAGACGACAGATTACAGATGACAGATGTCAGATGACAGATGACAAATGACAGATGATAGATGACAGGTGACAGGTGACAGATGACAGATGACAGATGATAGATGACAGATGACAGATGACAGATGACAGACGACAGATTACAGATGACAGATGTCAGATGACAGATGACAGATGACAGATGACAGATGACAGACGACAGATGACAGATGTCAGATGACAGATGACAGATGAAAAATGACAGATGATGGATGACAGATGACAGATGACAGATGTCAGATGACAGATGACAAATGACAGATGATAGATGACAGATGACAGATGACAGATGACAGATGACAGATGACAGATGACAGATGACAGATGACAGATGACAGATGACAGATGACAGATGACAGATGACAGATGACAGATGACAGATGACAGATGTCAGATGACAGATGACAGATGACAGATAATAGATGACAGATGACAGATGAGGGATAACAGATGACAGATGACAGATGATAGATGACAGATGACAGATGACAGATGACAGATGACACATAACAGATGACAGATGAAGGATAACAGATGACAGATGACAGATGATAGATGACAGATGACAGATGATAGATGACAGATGACAGATGACAGATGACAGATGTCAGATGACAGATGACAGATGACAGATGACAGATGACAGATGACAGATGACAGATGACAGATGACAGATGACAGATGAAAGATGACAGATGACAGATGACAGATAACAGATGACAGATGACAGATGACAGATGACAGATGACAGACGACAGACGACAGATGACAGATGACAGATGACGGATGACAGATGACGGATGACAAATGACAAATGACAGATGACAGATGACAGATGACAGATGACAGATGACAGATGACAGATGACAGATGACAGATGACAGATGACAGATGACAGATGACAGATGACAGATGACAGATGACAGATGACAGATGACAGATGACAGATGACAGATGACAGATGACAGATGACAGATGACAGATGACAGATGACAGATGACAGATGACAGATGACAGATGACAGATGACAGATGACAGATGACAGATGAAAGGTGACAGATGACAGATAACAGATGACAGATGACAGATGACAGATGACAGACGACAGACCACAGATGACAGATGACAGATGACGGATGACAGATGACGGATGACAAATGACAAATGACAGATGACAGATGACAGATGACAGATGACAGATGACAGGTGACAGATGACAGATGACAGATGACAGATGACAGATGACAGATGACAGATGACAGATGACAGATGACAGATGACAGATGACAGATGACAGATGACAGATGACAGATGACAGATGACAGATGACAGATGACAGATGACAGATGACAGATGACAGATGACAGATGACAGATGACAGATGACAGATGAAAGATGACAGATGACAGATGACAGATGACAGATGACAGATGACAGATGACAGATGACAGATGACAGATGACAGATGACAGATGACAGATGACAGATGACAGATGACAGATGACAGATGACAGATGACAGATGACAGATGACAGATGACAGATGGCAGATGACAGATGACAGATGACACATAACAGATGACAGATGACAGATGACAGATGACAGATGACAGATGTCAGATGACAGATGACAGATGACAGATAACAGATGACAGATGACAGATGAAGGATAACAGATGACAGATGATAGATGACAGATGACAGATGACAGATGACAGATGACAGATGACAGATGATAGATCACAGATGACAGATGAGAGATGACAGATGACAGATGACGGATGACAGATGACAGATGACAGATGACAGATGACAGATGACAGATGACAGATGACAGATGACGGATGACAGATGACAGATGACAGATGACAGATGACAGATGACAGATGACAGATGACAGATGACAGATGTCAGATGACAGATGACAGATGACAGATGACAGATGACAGATGACAGATGACAGATGACAGATGACAGATGACAGATGACAGATGACAGATGACAGATGACAGATGACAGATGACAGATGACAGATGACAGATGACAGATGACAGATGACAGATGACAGATGACAAATGACAGATGTCAGATGACAGATGACAGATGCCAGATGACACATCGCAAATGACAAATGACAGATGACAGATGACACATCACAAATGACAAATGACAGATGACAGATGACACATGACAGATGACAGATGACAGATGACAGATGACAGATGACAGATGACAGATGCCAGATGCCAGATGACAGATGACAGATGACGGATGACAGATGACACATGACAGATGACAGATGACAGATGTCAGATGACAGATAACAAATGACAGATGACGGATGACACATGTCAAATGACAGATGACAGATGACGGATGACAGATGATTGACGACAGATGATAGACGACAGATGATAGACGACAGATGACAGATGACAGGTGAAAGATGACAGGTTACAGATGACAGATGACAGATGACAGATGACGGATGACAGATGACAGATGACAGATGACAGATGACAGATGACAGATGACAGATGACAGGTGACAGATGACAGATAACAGATGACAGATTACAGATGACAGATGACAGATGACAGGTGACGGATGACAGATGATGGATGACAGATGACAAACGACAAATGACAGACGACAGATGACAGATGACAGATGACAGATGACAGATGACAGATGACAGATGACAGATTACAGATGACAGATGACAGATGACAGATGACAGATGACAGATGACAGATAACAAATGACAGATGACGGATGACAGATGACACATAACAGATGACAGATGACAGATGCCAGATGCCAGATGCCAGAGGACAGATGACAGGTGACAGATGACAGATGACAGATGACACATGACAGATGACAGATGACAGATGACAGATGAAAGATGTCAGATGACAGATGACAAATGACAGATTATAGATGACAGGTGACAGGTGACAGGTGACACATGGCAAATAACAGATGACAGATGACAGATGACAGATGACAGATGACAGGTGACAGATGACAGATGACAGATGACAGATGACAGATGACAGATGACAGGTGACAGATGACAGATGACAGATGCCAGATGACACATCGCAAATGACAAATGACACATGACAGATGACAGATGACAGATTACAGATGACAGATGTCAGACGACAGATGACAGATGACACATGGCAAATGACAGATGTCAGATGACAGATGACAGATGACAGATGACAAATGACAGATGACAGATGACAGATGACAGATTACAGATGACAGATGACAGATGACAGATGACAGATGACAGATGACAGATGACAGATGACAGATGACAGATGACACATGACAGATGACAGATGACAGATGACACATGACAGATGACAGATGACAGATGACAGATGACAGATGACACATGTCAAATGACAGATGACAGATGACAGATGACAGATGACAGATGACAAATGACAGATGATAGATGACAGGTGACAGGTGACAAGTGATATACGACAGATGACAGATGACAGACGACAGATTACAGATGACAGATGTCAGATGACAGATGACAGATGACAGATGACAGATGACAGATGACAGACGACAGATGACAGATGTCAGATGACAGATGACAGATGAAAAATGACAGATGATAGATGACAGATGACAGATAACAGATGACAGATGACATATGACAGATGTCAGATGACAGATGACAGATGACACATGGCAAATGACAGATGTCAGATGACAGATGACAGATGACAGATGACAGATGATAGATGACAGATGACAGATGACAGATGACAGATGACAGACGACAGATTACAGATGACAGATGTCAGATGACAGATGACAGATGACAGATGACAGACGACAGATGACAGATGTCAGATGACAGATGACAGATGAAAAATGACAGATGATGGATGACAGATGACAGATGACAGATGTCAGATGACAGATGACAAATGACAGATGATAGATGACAGGTGACAGGTGACAAGTGATATACGACAGATGACAGATGACAGACGACAGATTACAGATGACAGATGTCAGATGACAGATGACAAATGACAGATGATAGATGACAGGTGACAGGTGACAGATGACAGATGACAGATGATAGATGACAGATGACAGATGACAGATGACAGACGACAGATTACAGATGACAGATGTCAGATGACAGATGACAGATGACAGATGACAGATGACAGACGACAGATGACAGATGTCAGATGACAGATGACAGATGAAAAATGACAGATGATGGATGACAGATGACAGATGACAGATGTCAGATGACAGATGACAAATGACAGATGATAGATGACAGGTGACAGGTGACAAGTGATATACGACAGATGACAGATGACAGACGACAGATTACAGATGACAGATGTCAGATGACAGATGACAAATGACAGATGATAGATGACAGGTGACAGGTGACAGATGACAGATGACAGATGATAGATGACAGATGACAGATGACAGATGACAGACGACAGATTACAGATGACAGATGTCAGATGACAGATGACAGATGACAGATGACAGATGACAGACGACAGATGACAGATGTCAGATGACAGATGACAGATGAAAAATGACAGATGATGGATGACAGATGACAGATGACAGATGTCAGATGACAGATGACAAATGACAGATGATAGATGACAGGTGACAGGTGACAAGTGATATACGACAGATGACAGATGACAGACGACAGATTACAGATGACAGATGTCAGATGACAGATGACAAATGACAGATGATAGATGACAGGTGACAGGTGACAAGTGATATACGACACATGACAGATGACAGATGACAGATGACAGATGAGAGCTGACAAATGACAGATGACAGACGACAGATGACAGATGTCAGATGACAGATGACACATGGCAAATGACAGATGTCAGATGACAGATGACAGATGACAGATGACAGATGCCAGATGACACATCGCAAATGACAAATGACAGATGACACATGACAGATGACAGATGACAGATGACAGATGACAGATGACAGATGACAGATGACAGATGTCAGATGACAGATGACAGATGACAAATGACAGATGATAGATGACAGGTGACAAGTGACAAGTGATATACGAAAGATGACAGATGACAGACGACAGATTACAGATGACAGATGTCAGATGACAGATGACAGATGACACATGGCAAATGACAGATGTCAGATGACAGATGACAGATGAGAGATGACAGATGCCAGATGACACATCGCAAATGACAAATGACAGATGACAGATGACACATGACAGATGACAGATGACAGATGACAGATGACAGATGACAGATGACAGATGTCAGATGACAGATGTCAGATGACAGATGACAGATGACAGATGACAGATGCCAGATGACACATCGCAAATGACAAATGACAGATGACACATGACAGATGACAGATGACAGATGACAGATGACAGATGACAGATGACAGATGACAGATGTCAGATGACAGATGACAGATGACAAATGACAGATGATAGATGACAGGTGACAAGTGACAAGTGATATACGAAAGATGACAGATGACAGACGACAGATTACAGATGACAGATGTCAGATGACAGATGACAGATGACACATGGCAAATGACAGATGTCAGATGACAGATGACAGATGAGAGATGACAGATGCCAGATGACACATCGCAAATGACAAATGACAGATGACAGATGACACATGACAGATGACAGATGACAGATGACAGATGACAGATGACAGATGACAGATGACAGATGACAGATGACAGATGACAGATGACAGATGACAGATGACAGATGACAGATGACAGATGACAGATGACAGATGACAGATGACAGATGACAGATGACAGATGACAGATGACAGATGACAGATGACAGATGGCAGATGACAGATGACAGATGAGAGATGACACATAACAGATGACAGATGACAGATGACAGATGACAGATGACAGATGACAGATGACAGATGTCAGATGACAGATGACAGATGACAGATAATAGATGACAGATGACAGATGAGGGATAACAGATGACAGATGACAGATGATAGATGACAGATGACAGATGACAGATGACAGATGACACATAACAGATGACAGATGAAGGATAACAGATGACAGATGACAGATGATAGATGACAGATGACAGATGATAGATGACAGATGACAGATGACAGATGACAGATGTCAGATGACAGATGACAGATGACAGATGACAGATGACAGATGACAGATGACAGATGACAGATGACAGATGACAGATGACAGATGACAGATGACAGATGAAAGATGACAGATAACAGATGACAGATAACAGATGACAGATGACAGATGACAGACGACAGACGACAGATGACAGATGACAGATGACGGATGACAGATGACGGATGACAAATGACAAATGACAGATGACAGATGACAGATGACAGATGACAGATGACAGATGACAGATGACAGATGACAGATGACAGATGACAGATGACAGATGACAGATGACAGATGACAGATGACAGATGACAGATGACAGATGACAGATGACAGATGACAGATGACAGATGACAGATGACAGATGACAGATGAAAGGTGACAGATGACAGATAACAGATGACAGATGACAGATGACAGATGACAGATGACAGACGACAGACCACAGATGACAGATGACAGATGTCGGATGACAGATGACGGATGACAAATGACAAATGACAGATGACAGATGACAGATGACAGATGACAGATGACAGGTGACAGATGACAGATGACAGATGACAGATGACAGATGACAGATGACAGATGACAGATGACAGATGACAGATGACAGATGACAGATGACAGATGACAGATGACAGATGACAGATGACAGATGACAGATGACAGATGACAGATGACAGATGACAGATGACAGATGACAGATGACAGATGACAGATGACAGATGACAGATGACAGATGACAGATGACAGATGACAGATGACAGATGACAGATGACAGATGACAGATGACAGATGACAGATGACAGATGACAGATGACAGATGACAGATGACAGATGACAGATGACAGATGACAGATGACAGATGACAGATGACAGATGACAGATGGCAGATGACAGATGACAGATGACACATAACAGATGACAGATGACAGATGACAGATGACAGATGACAGATGACAGATGACAGATGTCAGATGACAGATGACAGATGACAGATGACAGATAACAGATGACAGATGACAGATGAAGGATAACAGATGACAGATGATAGATGACAGATGACAGATGACAGATGACAGATGACAGATGACAGATGATAGATGACAGATGACAGATGAGAGATGACAGATGACAGATGACGGATGACAGATGACAGATGACAGATGACAGATGACAGATGACAGATGACAGATGACAGATGACGGATGACAGATGACAGATGACAGATGACAGATGACAGATGACAGATGACAGATGACAGATGACAGATGACAGATGTCAGATGACAGATGACAGATGACAGATGACAGATGACAGATGACAGATGACAGATGACAGATGACAGATGACAGATGACAGATGACAGATGACAGATGACAGATGACAGATGACAGATGACAGATGACAGATGACAGATGACAGATGACAGATGACAGATGACAGATGACAGATGACAGATGACACATGGCAAATGACAGATGTCAGATGACAGATGACAGATGCCAGATGACACATCGCAAATGACAAATGACAGATGACAGATGACACATCACAAATGACAAATGACAGATGACAGATGACACATGACAGATGACAGATGACAGATGACAGATGACAGATGACAGATGACAGATGACAGATGCCAGATGCCAGATGACAGATGACAGATGACGGATGACAGATGACACATGACAGATGACAGATGACAGATGTCAGATGACAGATAACAAATGACAGATGACGGATGACACATGTCAAATGACAGATGACAGATGACAGATGACAGATGACAGATTACAGATGACAGATGACAGATGACAGATGACAGATGACAGATAACAAATGACAGATGACGGATGACAGATGACAGATGACAGATGGCAGATGACGGATGACAGATGACACATAACAGATGACAGATGACAGATGCCAGATGCCAGATGCCAGAGGACAGATGACAGGTGACAGATGACAGATGACAGATGACACATGACAGATGACAGATGACAGATGACAGATGAAAGATGTCAGATGACAGATGACAAATGACAGATTATAGATGACAGGTGACAGGTGACAGGTGACACATGGCAAATAACAGATGACAGATGACAGATGACAGATGACAGATGACAGGTGACAGATGACAGATGACAGATGACAGATGACAGATGACAGGTGACAGATGACAGATGACAGATGCCAGATGACACATCGCAAATGACAAATGACACATGACAGATGACAGATGACAGATTACAGATGACAGATGTCAGACGACAGATGACAGATGACACATGGCAAATGACAGATGTCAGATGACAGATGACAGATGACAGATGACAAATGACAGATGACAGATGACAGATGACAGATTACAGATGACAGATGACAGATGACCGATGACAGATGACAGATGACAGATGACAGATGACAGATGACACATGACAGATGACAGATGACAGATGACACATGACAGATGACAGATGACAGATGACAGATGACAGATGACACATGTCAAATGACAGATGACAGATGACAGATGACAGATGACAAATGACAGATGATAGATGACAGGTGACAGGTGACAAGTGATATACGACAGATGACAGATGACAGACGACAGATTACAGATGACAGATGTCAGATGACAGATGACAGATGACAGATGACAGACGACAGATGACAGATGTCAGATGACAGATGACAGATGAAAAATGACAGATGATAGATGACAGATGACAGATAACAGATGACAGATGACATATGACAGATGTCAGATGACAGATGACAGATGACACATGGCAAATGACAGATGTCAGATGACAGATGACAGATGACAGATGACAGATGATAGATGACAGATGACAGATGACAGATGACAGATGACAGACGACAGATTACAGATGACAGATGTCAGATGACAGATGACAGATGACAGATGACAGATGACAGACGACAGATGACAGATGTCAGATGACAGATGACAGATGAAAAATGACAGATGATGGATGACAGATGACAGATGACAGATGTCAGATGACAGATGACAAATGACAGATGATAGATGACAGGTGACAGGTGACAAGTGATATACGACAGATGACAGATGACAGACGACAGATTACAGATGACAGATGTCAGATGACAGATGACAAATGACAGATGATAGATGACAGGTGACAGGTGACAGATGACAGATGACAGATGATAGATGACAGATGACAGATGACAGATGACAGACGACAGATTACAGATGACAGATGTCAGATGACAGATGACAGATGACAGATGACAGATGACAGACGACAGATGACAGATGTCAGATGACAGATGACAGATGAAAAATGACAGATGATGGATGACAGATGACAGATGACAGATGTCAGATGACAGATGACAAATGACAGATGATAGATGACAGGTGACAGGTGACAAGTGATATACGACAGATGACAGATGACAGACGACAGATTACAGATGACAGATGTCAGATGACAGATGACAAATGACAGATGATAGATGACAGGTGACAGGTGACAGATGACAGATGACAGATGATAGATGACAGATGACAGATGACAGATGACCGACGACAGATTACAGATGACAGATGTCAGATGACAGATGACAGATGACAGATGACAGATGACAGACGACAGATGACAGATGTCAGATGACAGATGACAGATGAAAAATGACAGATGATGGATGACAGATGACAGATGACAGATGTCAGATGACAGATGACAAATGACAGATGATAGATGACAGGTGACAGGTGACAAGTGATATACGACAGATGACAGATGACAGACGACAGATTACAGATGACAGATGTCAGATGACAGATGACAAATGACAGATGATAGATGACAGGTGACAGGTGACAAGTGATATACGACACATGACAGATGACAGATGACAGATGACAGATGAGAGCTGACAAATGACAGATGACAGACGACAGATGACAGATGTCAGATGACAGATGACACATGGCAAATGACAGATGTCAGATGACAGATGACAGATGACAGATGACAGATGCCAGATGACACATCGCAAATGACAAATGACAGATGACACATGACAGATGACAGATGACAGATGACAGATGACAGATGACAGATGACAGATGACAGATGTCAGATGACAGATGACAGATGACAAATGACAGATGATAGATGACAGGTGACAAGTGACAAGTGATATACGAAAGATGACAGATGACAGACGACAGATTACAGATGACAGATGTCAGATGACAGATGACAGATGACACATGGCAAATGACAGATGTCAGATGACAGATGACAGATGAGAGATGACAGATGCCAGATGACACATCGCAAATGACAAATGACAGATGACAGATGACACATGACAGATGACAGATGACAGATGACAGATGACAGATGACAGATGACAGATGACAGATGTCAGATGACAGATGGCAGATGAAGGATAACAGATGACAGATGATAGATGACAGATGACAGATGACAGATGACAGATGACAGATGACAGATGATAGATGACAGATGACAGATGAGAGATGACAGATGACAGATGACGGATGACAGATGACAGATGACAGATGACAGATGACAGATGACAGATGACACATGACAGATGACAGATGACAGATGACAGATGACAGATGACAGATGACAGATGACAGATGACAGATGTCAGATGACAGATGGCAGATGAAGGATAACAGATGACAGATGATAGATGACAGATGACAGATGACAGATGACAGATGACAGATGACAGATGATAGATGACAGATGACAGATGAGAGATGACAGATGACAGATGACGGATGACAGATGACAGATGACAGATGACAGATGACAGATGACAGATGACGGATGACAGATGACAGATGACAGATGACAGATGACAGATGACAGATGACAGATGACAGATGACAGATGACAGACGACAGATTACAGATGACAGATGTCAGATGACAGATGACAGATGACACATGGCAAATGACAGATGTCAGATGACAGATGACAGATGAGAGATGACAGATGCCAGATGACACATCGCAAATGACAAATGACAGATGACAGATGACACATGACAGATGACAGATGACAGATGACAGATGACAGATGACAGATGACAGATGACAGATGTCAGATGACAGATGGCAGATGAAGGATAACAGATGACAGATGATAGATGACAGATGACAGATGACAGATGACAGATGACAGATGACAGATGATAGATGACAGATGACAGATGAGAGATGACAGATGACAGATGACGGATGACAGATGACAGATGTCAGATGACAGATGGCAGATGAAGGATAACAGATGACAGATGATAGATGACAGATGACAGATGACAGATGACAGATGACAGATGACAGATGATAGATGACAGATGACAGATGAGAGATGACAGATGACAGATGACGGATGACAGATGACAGATGACAGATGACAGATGACAGATGACAGATGACGGATGACAGATGACAGATGACAGATGACAGATGACAGATGACAGATGACAGATGACAGATGACAGATGACAGATGACAGATGACAGATGACAGATGACAGATGACAGATGACAGATGACAGATGACAGATGACAGATGACAGATGACAGATGACCGATGACAGATGACAGATGACAGATGACAGATGACAGATGACAGATGACACATAACAGATGACAGATGACAGATGACAGATGACAGATGACAGATGACAGATGTCAGATGACAGATGACAGATGACAGATAACAGATGACAGATGACAGATGAAGGATAACAGATGACAGATGATAGATGACAGATGACAGATGACAGATGACAGATGACAGATGACAGATGATAGATGACAGATGACAGATGAGAGATGACAGATGACAGATGACGGATGACAGATGACAGATGACAGATGACAGATGACAGATGACAGATGACAGATGACGGATGACAGATGACAGATGACAGATGACAGATGACAGATGACAGATGACAGATGACAGATGACAGATGACAGATGACAGATGACAGATGACAGATGACAGATGTCAGATGACAGATGACAGATGACAGATAACAAATGACAGATGACAGATGACACATGGCAAATGACAGATGTCAGATGACAGATGACAGATGACAGATGCCAGATGACACATCGCAAATGACAAATGACAGATGACAGATGACACATCACAAATGACAAATGACAGATGACAGATGACACATGACAGATGACAGATGACAGATGACAGATGACAGATGACAGATGACAGATGACAGATGACAGATGCCAGATGCCAGATGACAGATGACAGATGACGGATGACAGATGACACATGACAGATGACAGATGACAGATGTCAGATGACAGATAACAAATGACAGATGACAGATGACACATGTCAAATGACAGATGACAGATGACAGATGACAGATGACAGATTACAGATGACAGATGACAGATGACAGATGACAGATGACAGATAACAAATGACAGATGACGGATGACAGATGACAGATGACAGATGGCAGATGACGGATGACAGATGACACATAACAGATGACAGATGACAGATGCCAGATGCCAGATGCCAGAGGACAGATGACAGGTGACAGATGACAGATGACAGATGACACATGACAGATGACAGATGACAGATGACAGATGAAAGATGTCAGATGACAGATGACAAATGACAGATTATAGATGACAGGTGACAGGTGACAGGTGACACATGGCAAATAACAGATGACAGATGACAGATGACAGATGACAGGTGACAGATGACAGATGACAGATGACAGATGACAGATGACAGATGACAGGTGACAGCTGACAGATGACAGATGCCAGATGACACATCGCAAATGACAAATGACACATGACAGATGACAGATGACAGATTACAGATGACAGATGTCAGACGACAGATGACAGATGACACATGGCAAATGACAGATGTCAGATGACAGATGACAGATGACAGATGACAAATGACAGATGACAGATGACAGATGACAGATTACAGATGACAGATGACAGATGACAGATGACAGATGACAGATGACACATGACAGATGACAGATGACAGATGACACATGACAGATGACAGATGACAGATGACAGATGACAGATGACACATGTCAAATGACAGATGACAGATGACAGATGACAGATGACAGATGACAAATGACAGATGATAGATGACAGGTGACAGGTGACAAGTGATATACGACAGATGACAGATGACAGACGACAGATTACAGATGACAGATGTCAGATGACAGATGACAGATGACAGATGACAGATGACAGATGACAGACGACAGATGACAGATGTCAGATGACAGATGACAGATGAAAAATGACAGATGATAGATGACAGATGACAGATAACAGATGACAGATGACATATGACAGATGTCAGATGACAGATGACAGATGACACATGGCAAATGACAGATGTCAGATGACAGA
This sequence comes from Condylostylus longicornis, assembly GCF_029603195.1. Classification (NCBI taxonomy): domain Eukaryota; kingdom Metazoa; phylum Arthropoda; class Insecta; order Diptera; family Dolichopodidae; genus Condylostylus; species Condylostylus longicornis. The sequence goes on along the minus strand of NW_026578070.1, from coordinate 653,409 downwards.
TGACAGATGACAGATGACAGATGATAGATGACAGATGACAGATGACAGATGACAGATGACAGACGACAGATTACAGATGACAGATGTCAGATGACAGATGACAGATGACAGATGACAGATGACAGACGACAGATGACAGATGTCAGATGACAGATGACAGATGAAAAATGACAGATGATGGATGACAGATGACAGATGACAGATGTCAGATGACAGATGACAAATGACAGATGATAGATGACAGGTGACAGGTGACAAGTGATATACGACAGATGACAGATGACAGACGACAGATTACAGATGACAGATGTCAGATGACAGATGACAAATGACAGATGATAGATGACAGGTGACAGGTGACAAGTGATATACGACACATGACAGATGACAGATGACAGATGACAGATGACAGATGACAGATGAGAGCTGGCAAATGACAGATGACAGACGACAGATGACAGATGTCAGATGACAGATGACACATGGCAAATGACAGATGTCAGATGACAGATGACAGATGACAGATCACAGATGCCAGATGACACATCGCAAATGACAAATGACAGATGACACATGACAGATGACAGATGACAGATGACAGATGACAGATGAGAGATGACAGATGACAGATGTCAGATGACAGATGACAGATGACAAATGACAGATGATAGATGACAGGTGACAAGTGACAAGTGATATACGAAAGATGACAGATGACAGACGACAGATTACAGATGACAGATGTCAGATGACAGATGACAGATGACACATGGCAAATGACAGATGTCAGATGACAGATGACAGATGAGAGATGACAGATGCCAGATGACACATCGCAAATGACAAATGACAGATGACAGGTGACACATGACAGATGACAAATGACAGATGACAGATGACAGATGACAGATGTCAGATGACAGATGGCAGATGACAGATGACAAGTGACAGATGACAGATGTCAGATGACAGATGACAGATGACAGATGACAGATGACAGATGTCAGATGACAGATGACAGATGACAAATGACAGATGATAAATGACAGGTGACAGGTGACAAGTGATATACGACAGATGACAGATGACAGACGACAGATTACAGATGACAGATGTCAGATGACAGATGACAGATGACAGATGACAGACGACAGATTACAGAAGTCAGATGACAGATGACAGATGAAAAATGACAGATGATAGATGACAGACGACAGATGACAGATGTCAGATGACAGATGACAGATGAAAAATGACAGCTGATAGATGACAGATGACAGATGACAGATGTCAGATGACAGATGACAAATGACAGATGATAGATGACAGGTGACAGGTGACAAGTGATATACGACAGATGACAGATGACAGACGACAGATTACAGATGACAGATGTCAGATGACAGATGACAGATGACAAATGACAGATGATAGATGACAGGTGACAGGTGACAAGTGATATACGACACATGACAGATGACAGATGACAGATGACAGGTGACAGATGACAGGTGACAGATTACAGATGACAGATGAAGGATAACAGATGACAGATGACAGATGATAGATGACAGATGACAGATGACAGATGACAGATGACAGATGACAGATGAGAGCTGACAAATGACAGATCACAGACGACAGATGACAGATGTCAGATGACAGATGACAGATGACAGATGACAAATGACAGATGACAAATGACAGATGACAGATGACAGATGACAGATGACAGATGACAGATGACAGATGACAGATGACAGATGACAGATGTCAGATGACAGATGACAGATGACAAATGACAGATGATAGATGACAGGTGACAAGTGACAAGTGATATACGAAAGATGACAGATGACAGACGACAGATTACAGATGACAGATGTCAGATGACAGATGACAGATGACACATGGCAAATGACAGATGTCAGATGACAGATGACAGATGACAGATGCCAGATGACACATCGCAAATGACAAATGACAGATGACAGATGACACATGACAGATGACAGATGACAGATGACAGATGACAGATGACAGATGTCAGATGACTAGATGACAGATGACAAATGACAGATGACAGATGACAGATAACAAATGACAGACGACAGATGACAGATGACAGATGACAGATGACAGATGACAGATGACAGATGACAGATGACAGATGACAGATGACAGATGACAGATGACAGACGACAAATGACAGATGTCAGATGACAGATGAAAAATGACAGATGATAGATGACAGATGACAGATGACAGATGACATATGACAGATGTCAGATGACAGATGACAGATGACACATGGCAAATGACAGATGTCAGATGACAGATGACAGATGACAGATGACAAATGACAGATGACAGATGACAGATGACAGATGACAGACGACAGATGACAGATGACAGATGACAGATAACAGATGAAAAATGACAGATGATAGATGACAGATGACAGATGACAGATGACAGATGACATATGACAGATGTCAGATGACAGATGACAGATGACACATGGCAAATGACAGATGTCAGATGACAGATGACAGATGACAGATGACAAATGACAGATGACAAATGACAGATGACAGATGACAGATGACAGATGACAGATGACAGATGACGGATGACAGATGACACATGACAGATGACAGATGACAGATGTCAGATGACAGATAACAAATGACAGATGACAGATGACACATGTCAAATGACAGATGACAGATGACAGATGACAGATGACAGATTACAGATGACAGATGACAGATGACAGATGACAGATGACAGATAACAAATGACAGATGACGGATGACAGATGACAGATGACAGATGGCAGATGACGGATGACAGATGACACATAACAGATGACAGATGACAGATGCCAGATGCCAGATGCCAGAGGACAGATGACAGGTGACAGATGACAGATGACAGATGACACATGACAGATGACAGATGACAGATGACAGATGAAAGATGTCAGATGACAGATGACAAATGACAGATTATAGATGACAGGTGACAGGTGACAGGTGACACATGGCAAATAACAGATGACAGATGACAGATGACAGATGACAGGTGACAGATGACAGATGACAGATGACAGATGACAGATGACAGATGACAGGTGACAGCTGACAGATGACAGATGCCAGATGACACATCGCAAATGACAAATGACACATGACAGATGACAGATGACAGATTACAGATGACAGATGTCAGACGACAGATGACAGATGACACATGGCAAATGACAGATGTCAGATGACAGATGACAGATGACAGATGACAAATGACAGATGACAGATGACAGATGACAGATTACAGATGACAGATGACAGATGACAGATGACAGATGACAGATGACACATGACAGATGACAGATGACAGATGACACATGACAGATGACAGATGACAGATGACAGATGACAGATGACACATGTCAAATGACAGATGACAGATGACAGATGACAGATGACAGATGACAAATGACAGATGATAGATGACAGGTGACAGGTGACAAGTGATATACGACAGATGACAGATGACAGACGACAGATTACAGATGACAGATGTCAGATGACAGATGACAGACGACAGATGACAGATGTCAGATGACAGATGACAGATGAAAAATGACAGATGATAGATGACAGATGACAGATAACAGATGACAGATGACATATGACAGATGTCAGATGACAGATGACAGATGACACATGGCAAATGACAGATGTCAGATGACAGATGACAGATGACAGATGACAGATGATAGATGACAGATGACAGATGACAGATGACAGACGACAGATTACAGATGACAGATGTCAGATGACAGATGACAGATGACAGATGACAGATGACAGACGACAGATGACAGATGTCAGATGACAGATGACAGATGAAAAATGACAGATGATGGATGACAGATGACAGATGACAGATGTCAGATGACAGATGACAAATGACAGATGATAGATGACAGGTGACAGGTGACAAGTGATATACGACAGATGACAGATGACAGACGACAGATTACAGATGACAGATGTCAGATGACAGATGACAAATGACAGATGATAGATGACAGGTGACAGGTGACAAGTGATATACGACACATGACAGATGACAGATGACAGATGACAGATGACAGATGACAGATGACAGATGAGAGCTGACAAATGACAGATGACAGACGACAGATGACAGATGTCAGATGACAGATGACACATGGCAAATGACAGATGTCAGATGACAGATGACAGATGACAGATGACAGATGCCAGATGACACATCGCAAATGACAAATGACAGATGACACATGACAGATGACAGATGACAGATGACAGATGACAGATGACAGATGACAGATGACAGATGTCAGATGACAGATGACAGATGACAAATGACAGATGATAGATGACAGGTGACAAGTGACAAGTGATATACGAAAGATGACAGATGACAGACGACAGATTACAGATGACAGATGTCAGATGACAGATGACAGATGACACATGGCAAATGACAGATGTCAGATGACAGATGACAGATGAGAGATGACAGATGCCAGATGACACATCGCAAATGACAAATGACAGATGACAGGTGACACATGACAGATGACAGATGACAGATGTCAGATGACAGTTGGCAGATGACAGATGACAAGTGACAGATGACAGATGTCAGATGACAGATGACAGATGACAGATGACAGATGACAGATGTCAGATGACAGATGACAGATGACAAATGACAGATGATAAATGACAGGTGACAGGTGACAAGTGATATACGACAGATGACAGATGACAGACGACAGATTACAGATGACAGATGTCAGATGACAGATGACAGATGACAGACGACAGATTACAGAAGTCAGATGACAGATGACAGATGAAAAATGACAGATGATAGATGACAGACGACAGATGACAGATGTCAGATGACAGATGACAGATGAAAAATGACAGCTGATAGATGACAGATGACAGATGACAGATGTCAGATGACAGATGACAAATGACAGATGATAGATGACAGGTGACAGGTGACAAGTGATATACGACAGATGACAGATGACTGACGACAGATTACAGATGACAGATGTCAGATGACAGATGACAGATGACAAATGACAGATGATAGATGACAGGTGACAGGTGACAAGTGATATACGACACATGACAGATGACAGATGACAGATGACAGGTGACAGATGACAGGTGACAGATTACAGATGACAGATGAAGGATAACAGATGACAGATGACAGATGATAGATGACAGATGACAGATGACAGATGACAGATGACAGATGACAGATGACAGATGAGAGCTGACAAATGACAGATCACAGACGACAGATGACAGATGTCAGATGACAGATGACAGATGACACATGACAGATCACAGATGACAGATGACAGATGACAAATGACAGATGACAGATGACAGATGACAGATGACAGATGACAGATGACAGATGACAGATGACAGATGACAGATGACAGATGTCAGATGACAGATGACAGATGACAAATGACAGATGATAGATGACAGGTGACAAGTGACAAGTGATATACGAAAGATGACAGATGACAGACGACAGATTACAGATGACAGATGTCAGATGACAGATGACAGATGACACATGGCAAATGACAGATGTCAGATGACAGATGACAGATGACAGATGCCAGATGACACATCGCAAATGACAAATGACAGATGACAGATGACACATGACAGATGACAGATGACAGATGACAGATGACAGATGACAGATGACAGATGTCAGATGACTAGATGACAGATGACAAATGACAGATGACAGATGACAGATAACAAATGACAGACGACAGATGACAGATGACAGATGACAGATGACAGATGACAGATGACAGATGACAGATGACAGATGACAGATGACAGATGACAGATGACAGATGACAGATGACAGATGACAGATGACAGACGACAAATGACAGATGTCAGATGACAGATGACAGATGAAAAATGACAGATGATAGATGACAGATGACAGATGACATATGACAGATGTCAGATGACAGATGACAGATGACACATGGCAAATGACAGATGTCAGATGACAGATGACAGATGACAGATGACAAATGACAGATGACAGATGACAGATGACAGATGACAGACGACAGATGACAGATGACAGATGACAGATAACAGATGAAATATGACAGATGATAGATGACAGATGACAGATGACAGATGACAGATGACATATGACAGATGTCAGATGACAGATGACAGATGACACATGGCAAATGACAGATGTCAGATGACAGATGACAGATGACAGATGACAAATGACAGATGACAAATGACAGATGACAGATGACAGATGACAGATGACAAATGACAGATGACAGATGACAGATGTCAGATGACAGATGACACATGGCAAATGACAGATGACAGATGACATATGACAGATGTCAGATGACAGATGACAGATGACACATGGCAAATGACAGATGTCAGATGACAGATGACAGATGACAGATGACAAATGACAGATGACAGATGACAGATGACAGATGACAGATGACAGATGACAGACGACAGATTACAGATGACAGATGTCAGATGACAGATGACAGATGACAAATGACAAATGACAGATGACAGATGACAGATGACAGATGACAGATGACAGATGACAGATGACAGATGACAGATGACAAATGACAGATGACAGATGACAGATGACAGATGACAGATGACAGATGACAGATGACATATGACAGATGTCAGATGACAGATGACACATGGCAAATGACAGATGTCAGATGACAGATGACAGATGACAGATGACAAATGACAGATGACAGATGACAGATGACAGATGACAGATGACAGATGACAGACGACAGATTACAGATGACAGATGTCAGATGACAGATGACAGATGACAAATGACAGATGATAGATGACAGGTGACAGGTGACAAGTGATATACGACACATGACAGATGACAGATGACAGATGACAGGTGACAGATGACAGGTGACAGATTACAGATGACAGATGAAGGACAACAGATGACAGATGACAGATGATAGATGACAGATGACAGATGACAGATGACAGATGAGAGCTGACAAATGACAGATGACAGACGACAGATGACAGATGTCAGATGACAGATGACACGTGGCAAATGACAGATGTCAGATGACAGATGACAGATGACAGATGACAAATGACAGATGACAGATGACAGATGACAGATGACAGATGACAGATGTCAGATGACAGATGACAGATGACAAATGACAGATGATAGATGACAGGTGACAAGTGACAAGTGATATACGAAAGATGACAGATGACAGACGACAGATTAGAGATGACAGATGTCAGATGACAGATGACAGATGACACATGGCAAATGACAGATGTCAGATGACAGATGACAGATGCCAGATGACACATCGCAAATGACAAATGACAGATGACAGATGACACATGACAGATGACAGATGACAGATGACATATGACAGATGACAGATGACAGATGACAGATGACAGATGTCAGATGACTAGATGACAGATGACAAATGACAGATGACAGATGACAGATAACAGATGACAGATGACAGATGAAGGATAACAGATGACAGATGACAGATGACACATGGCAAATGACAGATGTCAAATGACAGATGACAGATGACAGATGACAGATGACAGATGACAAATGACAGATGACAGATGACACATGGCAAATGACAGATGTCAGATGACAGATGACAGATGACAGATGACAAATGACAGATGACAGATGACAGATGACAGATGACAGATGACAGATGACACATGACAGATGACAGATGACAGATGACAGATGACAGATAACAGATGACAGATGAAGGATAACAGATGACAGATGACAGATGATAGATGACAGATGACAGATGAGAGATGACAAATGACAGATGACGGATGACAGATGACAGATGACAGATGGCAGATGACGGATGACAGATGACACATAACAGATGTCAGATGACAGATGCCAGATGCCAGAGGACAGATGACAGATGACAGATGACAGATGACAGATGACAGACGACAGATTACAGATGACAGATGTCAGATGACAGATGACAGATGACACATGGCAAATGACAGATGTCAGATGACAGATGACAGATGACAGATGCCAGATGACACATCGCAAATGACAAATGACAGATGACAGATGACCCATGACAGATGACAGATGACAGATGACAGATGCCAGATGCCAGATGACAGATGACAGATGACGGATGACAGATGACACATGACAGATGACAGATGACAGATGTCAGATGACAGATAACAAATGACAGATGACAGATGACACATGTCAAATGACAGATGACAGAAGACAGATGACAGATGACAGATGACAGATGACAGATTACAGATGACAGATGACAGATGACAGATGACAGATGACAGATGACAGATAACAAATGACAGATGACGGATGACAGATGACAGATGACAGATGGCAGATGACAGATGACAGATGTCAGATGACAGATGACAGATGACAGATGCCAGATGCCAGATGCCAGAGGACAGATGACAGATGACAGATGACAGATGACAGATGACAAATGACACATGACAGATGACAGATGACAGATGACAGATGACAGATGTCAGATGACAGATGACAAATGACAGATTATAGATGACAGGTGACAGGTGACAGGTGACACATGGCAAATAACAGATGACAGATGACAGATGACAGATGACAGATGACAGATGACAGATGACAGGTGACAGATGACAGATGACAGATGACAGATGACAGGTGACAGATGACAGATGACAGATGCCAGATGACACATCGCAAATGACAAATGACAGATGACAGATGACACATGACAGATGACAGATGACAGATGACAGATTACAGATGACAGATGTCAGACGACAGATGACAGATGACACATGGCAAATGACAGATGTCAGATGACAGATGACAGATGACAGATGACAAATGACAGATGACAGATGACAGATGACAGATGACAGATGACAGATGACAGATGACAGATGTCAGATGACAGATGACACATGGCAAATGACAGATGTCAAATGACAGATGACAGATGACAGATGACAGATGACAGATGGCAGATGACAGATGACAGATGTCAGATGACAGATGACAGATGACAGATGACAGATGCCAGATGCCAGATGCCAGAGGACAGATGACAGATGACAGATGACAGATGACAGATGACAAATGACACATGACAGATGACAGATGACAGATGACAGATGACAGATGTCAGATGACAGATGACAAATGACAGATTATAGATGACAGGTGACAGGTGACAGGTGACACATGGCAAATAACAGATGACAGATGACAGATGACAGATGACAGATGACAGATGACAGATGACAGGTGACAGATGACAGATGACAGATGACAGGTGACAGATGACAGATGACAGATGCCAGATGACACATCGCAAATGACAAATGACAGATGACAGATGACACATGACAGATGACAGATGACAGATGACAGATTACAGATGACAGATGTCAGACGACAGATGACAGATGACACATGGCAAATGACAGATGTCAGATGACAGATGACAGATGACAGATGACAAATGACAGATGACAGATGACAGATGACAGATGACAGATGACAGATGACAGATGACAGATGTCAGATGACAGATGACACATGGCAAATGACAGATGTCAAATGACAGATGACAGATGACAGATGACAGATGACAGATGACAAATGACAGATGACAGATGACACATGGCAAATGACAGATGTCAGATGACAGATGACAGATGACAGATGACAAATGACAGATGACAGATGACAGATGACAGATGACAGATGACATATGACAGATGTCAGATGACAGATGACACATGGCAAATGACAGATGTCAGATGACAGATGACAGATGACAGATGACAAATGACAGATGACAGATGACAGATGACAGATGACAAATGACAGATGACAGATGACAGATGACAGATGACAGATGACAGATGACACATGACAGATGACAGATGACAGATGACAGATGACAGATGACACATGTCAAATGACAGATGACAGATGACAGATGACAGATGACAGGTGACAGATGACAGATGACAGATGACAGATGACAGATGACAGATGACAGATGACAGATGACAGATGACAAATGACAGATGACAGATGACAGATGACAGATGACAAATGACAGATGACAGATGACAGATGACAGATGACAGATGACAGATGACAGATGACAGATGACAGATGACAGATGACAGATGACAGATGACAGATGACAGATGACAGATGACAAATGACAGATGACAGATGACACATGGCAAATGACAGATGTCAAATGACAGATGACAGATGACAGATGACAGATGACAGATGACAAATGACAGATGACAGATGACACATGGCAAATGACAGATGTCAGATGACAGATGACAGATGACAGATGACAAATGACAGATGACAGATGACAGATGACAGATGACAGATGACAGATGACACATGACAGATGACAGATGACAGATGACAGATGACAGATGACAGATGACAAATGACAGATGACAGATGACACATGGCAAATGACAGATGTCAGATGACAGATGACAGATGACAGATGACAAATGACAGATGACAGATGACAGATGACAGATGACAGATGACAGATGACAGATGACAGATGACAGATGACAGATGACACATGACAGATGACAGATGACAGATGACACATGTCAAATGACAGATGACAGATGACAAATGACAAATGACAGATGACAGATGACAGATGACAGATGACAGATGACAGATGACAGATGACAGATGACAGATGACAAATGACAGATGACAGATGACAGATGACAGATGACAGATGACAGATGACAGATGACAGATGACATATGACAGATGTCAGATGACAGATGACACATGGCAAATGACAGATGTCAGATGACAGATGACAGATGACAGATGACAAATGACAGATGACAGATGACAGATGACAGATGACAGATGACAGATGACAGACGACAGATTACAGATGACAGATGTCAGATGACAGATGACAGATGACAAATGACAGATGATAGATGACAGGTGACAGGTGACAAGTGATATACGACACATGACAGATGACAGATGACAGATGACAGGTGACAGATGACAGGTGACAGATTACAGATGACAGATGAAGGACAACAGATGACAGATGACAGATGATAGATGACAGATGACAGATGACAGATGACAGATGAGAGCTGACAAATGACAGATGACAGACGACAGATGACAGATGTCAGATGACAGATGACACGTGGCAAATGACAGATGTCAGATGACAGATGACAGATGACAGATGACAAATGACAGATGACAGATGACAGATGACAGATGACAGATGACAGATGTCAGATGACAGATGACAGATGACAAATGACAGATGATAGATGACAGGTGACAAGTGACAAGTGATATACGAAAGATGACAGATGACAGACGACAGATTACAGATGACAGATGTCAGATGACAGATGACAGATGACACATGGCAAATGACAGATGTCAGATGACAGATGACAGATGCCAGATGACACATCGCAAATGACAAATGACAGATGACAGATGACACATGACAGATGACAGATGACAGATGACATATGACAGATGACAGATGACAGATGACAGATGACAGATGTCAGATGACTAGATGACAGATGACAAATGACAGATGACAGATGACAGATAACAGATGACAGATGACAGATGAAGGATAACAGATGACAGATGACAGATGATAGATGACAGATGACAGATGACAGATGACAGATGACAGATGACAGATGACAGATGACAGATGACAGATAACAGATGACAGATGAAGGATAACAGATGACAGATGACAGATGATAGATGGCAAATGACAGATGAGAGATGACAAATGACAGATGACGGATGACAGATGACAGATGACAGATGGCAGATGACGGATGACAGATGACACATAACAGATGTCAGATGACAGATGCCAGATGCCAGAGGACAGATGACAGATGACAGATGACAGATGACAGATGACAGATGACAGACGACAGATTACAGATGACAGATGTCAGATGACAGATGACAGATGACACATGGCAAATGACAGATGTCAGATGACAGATGACAGATGACAGATGCCAGATGACACATCGCAAATGACAAATGACAGATGACAGATGACCCATGACAGATGACAGATGACAGATGACAGATGCCAGATGCCAGATGACAGATGACAGATGACGGATGACAGATGACACATGACAGATGACAGATGACAGATGTCAGATGACAGATAACAAATGACAGATGACACATGTCAAATGACAGATGACAGAAGACAGATGACAGATGACAGATGACAGATGACAGATGACAGATTACAGATGACAGATGACAGATGACAGATGACAGATGACAGATGACAGATAACAAATGACAGATGACGGATGACAGATGACAGATGACAGATGGCAGATGACAGATGACAGATGTCAGATGACAGATGACAGATGCCAGATGCCAGATGCCAGAGGACAGATGACAGATGACAGATGACAGATGACAGATGACAAATGACACATGACAGATGACAGATGACAGATGACAGATGACAGATGTCAGATGACAGATGACAAATGACAGATTATAGATGACAGGTGACAGGTGACAGGTGACACATGGCAAATAACAGATGACAGATGACAGATGACAGATGACAGATGACAGGTGACAGATGACAGATGACAGATGACAGATGACAGGTGACAGATGACAGATGACAGATGCCAGATGACACATCGCAAATGACAAATGACAGATGACAGATGACACATGACAGATGACAGATGACAGATGACAGATTACAGATGACAGATGTCAGACGACAGATGACAAATGACACATGGCAAATGACAGATGTCAGATGACAGATGACAGATGACAGATGACAAATGACAGATGACAGATGACAGATGACAGATGACAGATGACAGATGACAGATGACAGATGTCAGATGACAGATGCCAGATGACACATCGCAAATGACAAATGACAGATGACAGATGACACATGACAGATTACAGATGACAGATGACAGATGACAGATGACAGATGACAGATGACAGATGACAGATGACAGATGACAGATGACAGATGACAGATGACAGATGCCAGATGCCAGATGACAGATGACAGATGACGGATGACAGATGACACATGACAGATGACAGATGACAGATGTCAGATGACAGATAACAAATGACAGATGACAGATGACACATGTCAAATGACAGATGACAGATGACAGATGACAGATGACAGATGACAGATTACAGATGACAGATGACAGATGATAGATGACAGATGACAGATGACAGATGACAGATAACAAATGACAGATGACGGATGACAGATGACAGATGGCAGATGACGGATGACAGATGACACATAACAGATGACAGATGACAGATGCCAGATGCCAGATGACAGATGACAAATGACAGATGACAGATGACAGATGACAGATGACACATGACAGATGACAGATGACAGATGACAGATGACAGATGACAGATGACACATGTCAAATTACAGATGACAGATGACAGATGACAGATGACAGATGACAGATGACAGATGACAGATGACAGATGACAGATGACAGATGACAGATGACAGATGACAGATGACAGATGACAGATGACAGATGACAGATGATAGATGACAGATTACAGATGACAGATGACAGATGACAGATGACAGATGACAGATGACAAATGACAGATGACAGATGACAGATGACAGATGACAGATGACAGATGACAGATGACATATGACAGATGACAGATGACACATGGCAAATGACAGATGTCAGATGACAGATGACAGATGACAGATGACAGATGACAGATGACAGATGACAGATGACAGATGACAGATGACAGATGACAGATGACAGATGACACATGACAGATGACAGATGACAGATGACACATGTCAAATGACAGATGACAGATGACAGATGACAGATGACAGATGACAGATGACAGATGACAGATGACAGATGACAGATGACAGATGACAGATGACAGATGACAGATGACAGATGACAGATGACAGATGACAGATGACAGATGACAGATGACAGATGACAAATGACAGATGACAGATGACACATGGCAAATGACAGATGTCAAATGACAGATGACAGATGACAGATGACAGATGACAAATGACAGATGACACATGGCAAATGACAGATGTCAGATGACAGATGACAGATGACAGATGACAAATGACAGATGACAGATGACAGATGACAGATGACAGATGACAGATGACACATGACAGATGACAGATGACAGATGACAGATGACACATGTCAAATGACAGATGACAGATGACAGATGACAGATGACAGATGACAGATGACAGATGACAGATGACAGATGACAGATGACAGATGACAGATGACAGATGACAGATGACAGATGACAGATGACAGATGACAGATGACAAATGACGGATGACAGATGACAAATGACGGATGACAGATGACAAATGACAGATGACAGATGACAGATGAGAGATGACAGATGACAGATGACAGATGTCAGATAACAGATGACAAATGACAGATGATAGATAACAGATGACAGATGACAGATGACGGATGACAGATGACAGATGACAGATGACAGATGACAGATGACAGATGACAGATGACAGATGACAGATGACAGATGACAGATGACAGATGCCAGATGACACATCGCAAATGACAAATGACAGATGACAGATGACACATGACAGATGACAGATGACAGATGACAGATGACAGATGTCAGACGACAGATGACAGATGACACATGGCAAATGACAGATGTCAGATGACAGATGACAGATGAGAGATGACAGATGACAGATGACAGATGTCAGATGACAGATGACAGATGACACATGGCAAATGACAGGTGACAGATGACAGATGACACATGGCAAATGACAGATGACAGATGAGAGATGACAGATGACAGATGACAGATGACAGATGACAGATGACAGATGACAGATGACAGATGCCAGATGCCAGATGACAGATGACAGATGATGGATGACAGATGACACATGACAGATGACAGATGACAGATGTCAGATGACAGATGACAGATAACAAATGACAGATGACGGATGACAGATGACAGATGACAGATGGCAGATGACGGATGACAGATGACACATAACAGATGACAGATGACAGATGACAGATGACACATGACAGATGACAGATGACAGATGACAGATGAAAGATGTCAGATGACAGATGACAAATGACAGATTATAGATGACGGATGACAGATGACACATGACAGATGACAGATGACAGATGTCAGATGACAGATAACAAATGACAGATGACAGATGACACATGTCAAATGACAGATGACAGATGACAGATGACAGATGACAGATTACAGATGACAGATGACAGATGACAGATGACAGATGACAGATAACAAATGACAGATGACGGATGACAGATGACAGATGACAGATGGCAGATGACAGATGACACATAACAGATGACAGATGACAGATGCGAGATGCCAGATGCCAGAGGACAGATGACAGGTGACAGATGACAGATGACAGATGACACATGACAGATGACAGATGACAGATGACAGATGAAAGATGTCAGATGACAGATGACAAATGACAGATTATAGATGACAGGTGACAGGTGACAGGTGACACATGGCAAATAACAGATGACAGATGACAGATGACAGATGACAGATGACAGATGACAGGTGACAGATGACAGATGACAGATGACAGATGACAGATGACAGATGACAGGTGACAGATGACAGATGACAGATCCCAGATGACACATCGCAAATGACAAATGACACATGACAGATGACAGATGACAGATTACAGATGACAGATGTCAGACGACAGATGACAGATGACACATGGCAAATGACAGATGTCAGATGACAGATGACAGATGACAGATGACAAATGACAGATGACAGATGACAGATGACAGATTACAGATGACAGATGACAGATGACAGATGACAGATGACAGATGACAGATGACAGATGACAGATGACACATGACAGATGACAGATGACAGATGACACATGACAGATGACAGATGACAAATGACAGATGACACATGTCAAATGACAGATGACAGATGACAGATGACAGATGACAGGTGACAAGTGATATACGACAGATGACAGATGACAGACGACAGATTACAGATGACAGATGTCAGACGACAGATGACAGATGACAGATGACAGATGACAGATGACAGACGACAGATGACAGATGTCAGATGACAGATGACAGATGAAAAATGACAGATGATAGATGACAGATGACAGATAACAGATGACAGATGACATATGACAGATGTCAGATGACAGATGACAGATGACACATGGCAAATGACAGATGTCAGATGACAGATGACAGATGACAGATGACAGATGATAGATGACAGATGACAGATGACAGATGACAGATGACAGACGACAGATTACAGATGACAGATGTCAGATGACAGATGACAGATGACAGATGACAGATGACAGACGACAGATGACAGATGACAGATGTCAGATGACAGATGACAGATGAAAAATGACAGATGATGGATGACAGATGACAGATGACAGATGTCAGATGACAGATGACAAATGACAGATGATAGATGACAGGTGACAGGTGACAAGTGATATACGACAGATGACAGACGACAGATTACAGATGACAGATGTCAGATGACAGATGACAAATGACAGATGATAGATGACAGGTGACAGGTGACAAGTGATATACGACACATGACAGATGACAGATGACAGATGACAGATGACAGATGAGAGCTGACAAATGACAGATGACAGACGACAGATGACAGATGTCAGATGACAGATGACACATGGCAAATGACAGATGTCAGATGACAGATGACAGATGACAGATGACAGATGACAGATGCCAGATGACACATCGCAAATGACAAATGACAGATGACACATGACAGATGACAGATGACAGATGACAGATGACAGATGACAGATGACAGATGACAGATGACAGATGTCAGATGACAGATGACAGATGACAAATGACAGATGATAGATGACAGGTGACAAGTGACAAGTGATATACGAAAGATGACAGATGACAGACGACAGATTACAGATGACAGATGTCAGATGACAGATGACAGATGACACATGGCAAATGACAGATGTCAGATGACAGATGACAGATGAGAGATGACAGATGCCAGATGACACATCGCAAATGACAAATGACAGATGACAGATGACACATGACAGATGACAGATGACAGATGACAGATGACAGATGACAGATGTCAGATGACAGATGGCAGATGACAGATGACAAGTGACAGATGACAGATGTCAGATGACAGATGACAGATGACAGATGACAGATGTCAGATGACAGATGACAGATGACAAATGACAGATGATAAATGACAGGTGACAGGTGACAAGTGATATACGACAGATGACAGATGACAGACGACAGATTACAGATGACAGATGTCAGATGACAGATGACAGATGACAGATGACAGATGACAGATGACAGACGACAGATTACAGAAGTCAGATGACAGATGACAGATGAAAAATGACAGATGATAGATGACAGACGACAGATGACAGATGTCAGATGACAGATGACAGATGAAAAATGACAGCTGATAGATGACAGATGACAGATGACAGATGTCAGATGACAGATGACAAATGACAGATGATAGATGACAGGTGACAGGTGACAAGTGATATACGACAGATGACAGATGACAGACGACAGATTACAGATGACAGATGTCAGATGACAGATGACAGATGACAAATGACAGATGATAGATGACAGGTGACAGGTGACAAGTGATATACGACACATGACAGATGACAGATGACAGATGACAGGTGACAGATGACAGGTGACAGATTACAGATGACAGATGAAGGATAACAGATGACAGATGACAGATGATAGATGACAGATGACAGATGACAGATGACAGATGACAGATGAGAGCTGACAAATGACAGATCACAGACGACAGATGACATATGACAGATGTCAGATGACAGATGACAGATGACACATGGCAAATGACAGATGTCAGATGACAGATGACAGATGACAGATGACAAATGACAGATGACAGATGACAGATGACAGATGACAGACGACAGATGACAGATGACAGATGACAGATAACAGATGAAAAATGACAGATGATAGATGACAGATGACAGATGACAGATGACAGATGACATATGACAGATGTCAGATGACAGATGACAGATGACACATGGCAAATGACAGATGTCAGATGACAGATGACAGATGACAGATGACAAATGACAGATGACAGATGACAGATGACAGATGACAGATGACAGATGACAGATGACAGATGACAGATGACAGATGTCAGATGACAGATGACACATGGCAAATGACAGATGACAGATGACATATGACAGATGTCAGATGACAGATGACAGATGACACATGGCAAATGACAGATGTCAGATGACAGATGACAGATGACAGATGACAAATGACAGATGACAGATGACAGATGACAGATGACAGATGACAGATGACAGACGACAGATTACAGATGACAGATGTCAGATGACAGATGACAGATGACAAATGACAAATGACAGATGACAGATGACAGATGACAGATGACAGATGACAGATGACAGATGACAAATGACAGATGACAGATGACAGATGACAGATGACAGATGACAGATGACAGATGACATATGACAGATGTCAGATGACAGATGACACATGGCAAATGACAGATGTCAGATGACAGATGACAGATGACAGATGACAAATGACAGATGACAGATAACAGATGACAGATGACAGATGACAGATGACAGATGACAGACGACAGATTACAGATGACAGATGTCAGATGACAGATGACAGATGACAAATGACAGTTGATAGATGACAGGTGACAGGTGACAAGTGATATACGACACATGACAGATGACAGATGACAGATGACAGGTGACAGATGACAGGTGACAGATTACAGATGACAGATGAAGGACAACAGATGACAGATGACAGATGATAGATGACAGATGACAGATGACAGATGACAGATGAGAGCTGACAAATGACAGATGACAGACGACAGATGACAGATGTCAGATGACAGATGACACGTGGCAAATGACAGATGTCAGATGACAGATGACAGATGACAGATGACAAATGACAGATGACAGATGACAGATGACAGATGACAGATGACAGATGACAGATGACAGATGACAAATGACAGATGATAGATGACAGGTGACAAGTGACAAGTGATATACGAAAGATGACAGATGACAGACGACAGATTACAGATGACAGATGTCAGATGACAGATGACAGATGACACATGGCAAATGACAGATGTCAGATGACAGATGACAGATGCCAGATGACACATCGCAAATGACAAATGACAGATGACAGATGACACATGACAGATGACAGATGACAGATGACATATGACAGATGACAGATGACAGATGACAGATGACAGATGTCAGATGACTAGATGACAGATGACAAATGACAGATGACAGATGACAGATAACAGATGACAGATGACAGATGAAGGATAACAGATGACAGATGACAGATGACAGATGACAGATGACAGATGACAGATGACAGATGACAGATGACAGATGACAGATGACAGATGACAGATGACAGATAACAGATGATAGATGAAGGATAACAGATGACAGATGACAGATGATAGATGACAGATGACAGATGAGAGATGACAAATGACAGATGACGGATGACAGATGACAGATGACAGATGGCAGATGACGGATGACAGATGACACATAACAGATGTCAGATGACAGATGCCAGATGCCAGAGGACAGATGACAGATGACAGATGACAGATGACAGACGACAGATTACAGATGACAGATGTCAGATGACAGATGACAGATGACACATGGCAAATGACAGATGTCAGATGACAGATGACAGATGACAGATGCCAGATGACACATCGCAAATGACAAATGACAGATGACAGATGACCCATGACAGATGACAGATGACAGATGACAGATGCCAGATGCCAGATGACAGATGACAGATGACGGATGACAGATGACACATGACAGATGACAGATGACAGATGTCAGATGACAGATAACAAATGACAGATGACAGATGACACATGTCAAATGACAGATGACAGAAGACAGATGACAGATGACAGATGACAGATGACAGATGACAGATTACAGATGACAGATGACAGATGACAGATGACAGATGACAGATGACAGATGACAGATAACAAATGACAGATGACGGATGACAGATGACAGATGACAGATGGCAGATGACAGATGACAGATGTCAGATGACAGATGACAGTTGACAGATGCCAGATGCCAGATGCCAGAGGACAGATGACAGATGACAGATGACAGATGACAGATGACAAATGACACATGACAGATGACAGATGACAGATGACAGATGACAGATGTCAGATGACAGATGACAAATGACAGATTATAGATGACAGGTGACAGGTGACAGGTGACACATGGCAAATAACAGATGACAGATGACAGATGACAGATGACAGATGACAGATGACAGATGACAGATGACAGATGACACATGGCAAATGACAGATGTCAGATGACAGATGACAGATGACAGATGCCAGATGACACATCGCAAATGACAAATGACAGATGACAGATGACACATGACAGATGACAGATGACAGATGACAGATGACAGATGACAGATGTCAGATGACTAGATGACAGATGACAAATGACAGATGACAGATGACAGATGACAGATGACAGATGACAGATGACAGATGACAGATGACAGATGACAGATGACAGATGACAGATGACAGATGACAGATGACAGATGACAGACGACAAATGACAGATGTCAGATGACAGATGCCAGATGAAAAATGACAGATGATAGATGACAGATGACAGATGACAGATGACATATGACAGATGTCAGATGACAGATGACAGATGACACATGGCAAATGACAGATGTCAGATGACAGATGACAGATGACAGATGACAAATGACAGATGACAGATGACAGATGACAGATGACAGACGACAGATGACAGATGACAGATGACAGATAACAGATGAAAAATGACAGATGATAGATGACAGATGACAGATGACAGATGACAGATGACATATGACAGATGTCAGATGACAGATGACAGATGACACATGGCAAATGACAGATGTCAGATGACAGATGACAGATGACAGATGACAAATGACAGATGACAGATGACAGATGACAGATGACAGATGACAGATGACAGATGACAGATGACAGATGACAGATGACAGATGTCAGATGACAGATGACACATGGCAAATGACAGATGACAGATGACATATGACAGATGTCAGATGACAGATGACAGATGACACATGGCAAATGACAGATGTCAGATGACAGATGACAGATGACAGATGACAAATGACAGATGACAGATGACAGATGACAGATGACAGATGACAGATGACAGACGACAGATTACAGATGACAGATGTCAGATGACAGATGACAGATGACAAATGACAAATGACAGATGACAGATGACAGATGACAGATGACAGATGACAGATGACAGATGACAAATGACAGATGACAGATGACAGATGACAGATGACAGATGACAGATGACAGATGACATATGACAGATGTCAGATGACAGATGACACATGGCAAATGACAGATGTCAGATGACAGATGACAGATGACAGATGACAAATGACAGATGACAGATGACAGATGACAGATGACAGATGACAGATGACAGATGACAGACGACAGATTACAGATGACAGATGTCAGATGACAGATGACAGATGACAAATGACAGATGATAGATGACAGGTGACAGGTGACAAGTGATATACGACACATGACAGATGACAGATGACAGATGACAGATGACAGGTGACAGATGACAGGTGACAGATTACAGATGACAGATGAAGGACAACAGATGACAGATGACAGATGATAGATGACAGATGACAGATGACAGATGACAGATGAGAGCTGACAAATGACAGATGACAGACGACAGATGACAGATGTCAGATGACAGATGACACGTGGCAAATGACAGATGTCAGATGACAGATGACAGATGACAGATGACAAATGACAGATGACAGATGACAGATGACAGATGACAGATGACAGATGTCAGATGACAGATGACAGATGACAAATGACAGATGATAGATGACAGGTGGCAAGTGACAAGTGATATACGAAAGATGACAGATGACAGACGACAGATTACAGATGACAGATGTCAGATGACAGATGACAGATGACACATGGCAAATGACAGATGTCAGATGACAGATGACAGATGCCAGATGACACATCGCAAATGACAAATGACAGATGACAGATGACACATGACAGATGACAGATGACAGATGACATATGACAGATGACAGATGACAGATGACAGATGACAGATGTCAGATGACTAGATGACAGATGACAAATGACAGATGACAGATGACAGATAACAGATGACAGATGACAGATGAAGGATAACAGATGACAGATGACAGATGACAGATGACAGATGACAGATGACAGATGACAGATGACAGATGACAGATGACAGATGACAGATGACAGATGACAGATGACAGATGACAGATAACAGATGACAGATGAAGGATAACAGATGACAGATGACAGATGATAGATGACAGATGACAGATGAGAGATGACAAATGACAGATGACGGATGACAGATGACAGATGACAGATGGCAGATGACGGATGACAGATGACACATAACAGATGTCAGATGACAGATGCCAGATGCCAGAGGACAGATGACAGATGACAGATGACAGATGACAGACGACAGATTACAGATGACAGATGTCAGATGACAGATGACAGATGACACATGGCAAATGACAGATGTCAGATGACAGATGACAGATGACAGATGCCGGATGACACATCGCAAATGACAAATGACAGATGACAGATGACCCATGACAGATGACAGATGACAGATGACAGATGCCAGATGCCAGATGACAGATGACAGATGACGGATGACAGATGACACATGACAGATGACAGATGACAGATGTCAGATGACAGATAACAAATGACAGATGACAGATGACACATGTCAAATGACAGATGACAGAAGACAGATGACAGATGACAGATGACAGATGACAGATGACAGATTACAGATGACAGATGACAGATGACAGATGACAGATGACAGATTACAGATGACAGATGACAGATAACAAATGACAGATGACGGATGACAGATGACAGATGACAGATGGCAGATGAAAGATGACAGATGTCAGATGACAGATGACAGATGACAGATGCCAGATGCCAGATGCCAGAGGACAGATGACAGATGACAGATGACAGATGACAGATGACAAATGACACATGACAGATGACAGATGACAGATGACAGATGACAGATGTCAGATGACAGATGACAAATGACAGATTATAGATGACAGGTGACAGGTGACAGGTGACACATGGCAAATAACAGATGACAGATGACAGATGACAGATGACAGATGACAGATGACAGATGACAGATGACAGATGACAGATGACAGATGACAGGTGACAGGTGACAGATGACAGATGCCAGATGACACATCGCAAATGACAAATGACAGATGACAGATGACACATGACAGATGACAGATGACAGATGACAGATTACAGATGACAGATGTCAGACGACAGATGACAGATGACACATGGCAAATGACAGATGTCAGATGACAGATGACAGATGACAGATGACAAATGACAGATGACAGATGACAGATGACAGATGACAGATGACAGATGACAGATGTCAGATGACAGATGACAGATGCCAGATGACACATCGCAAATGACAAATGACAGATGACAGATAACACATGACAGATTACAGATGACAGATGACAGATGACAGATGACAGATGACAGATGACAGATGACAGATGACAGATGACAGATGACAGATGACAGATGCCAGATGCCAGATGACAGATGACAGATGACGGATGACAGATGACACATGACAGATGACAGATGACAGATGTCAGATGACAGATAACAAATGACAGATGACAGATGACACATGTCAAATGACAGATGACAGATGACATATGACAGATGACAGATGACAGATTACAGATGACAGATGACAGATGACAGATGACAGATGACAGATGACAGATAACAAATGACAGATGACGGATGACAGATGACAGATGACAGATGGCAGATGACGGATGACAGATGACTCATAACAGATGACAGATGACAGATGCCAGATGCCAGATGACACATGACAAATGACAGATGACAGATGACAGATGACAGATGACACATGACAGATGACAGATGACAGATGACAGATGACAGATGACAGATGACAGATGACACATGTCAAATGACAGATGACAGATGACAGATGACAGATGACAGATGACAGATGACAGATGACAGATGACAGATGACAGATGACAGATGACAGATGACAGATGACAGATGACAGATGACAGATGACAGATGATAGATGACAGATTACAGATGACAGATGACAGATGACAGATGACAGATGACAGATGACAAATGACAGATGACAGATGACAGATGACAGATGACAGATGACAGATGACAGATGACAGATGACATATGACAGATGACAGATGACACATGGCAAATGACAGATGTCAGATGACAGATGACAGATGACAGATGACAGATGACAGATGACAGATGACAGATGACAGATGACAGATGACAGATGACACATGACAGATGACAGATGACAGATGACAGATGACACATGTCAAATGACAGATGACAGATGACAGATGACAGATGACAGATGACAGATGACAGATGACAGATGACAGATGACAGATGACAGATGACAGATGACAGATGACAGATGACAGATGACAGATGACAGATGACAGATGACAGATGACAGATGACAGATGACAGATGACAGATGGCAGATGACGGATGACAGATGACACATAACAGATGACAGATGACAGATGCCAGATGCCAGATGACAGATGACAAATGACAGATGACAGATGACAGATGACAGATGACACATGACAGATGACAGATGACAGATGACAGATGACAGATGACACATGTCAAATGACAAATGACAGATGACAGATGACAGATGACAGATGACAGATGACAGATGACAGATGACAGATGACAGATGACAGATGACAGATGACAGATGACAGATGACAGATGACAGATGACAGATGACAGATGACAGATGACAGATGATAGATGACAGATTACAGATGACAGATGACAGATGACAGATGACAGATGACAGATGACAAATGACAGATGACAGATGACAGATGACAGATGACAGATGACAGATGACATATGACAGATGACAGATGACACATGGCAAATGACAGATGTCAGATGACAGATGACAGATGACAGATGACAGATGACAGATGACAGATGACAGATGACAGATGACAGATGACAGATGACAGATGACACATGACAGATGACAGATGACAGATGACAGATGACAGATGACAGATGACAGATGACAGATGACAGATGACAGATGACAGATGACAAATGACAGATGACAGATGACACATGGCAAATGACAGATGTCAAATGACAGATGACAGATGACAGATGACAGATGACAGATGACAAATGACAGATGACAGATGACACATGGCAAATGACAGATGTCAGATGACAGATGACAGATGACAGATGACAAATGACAGATGACAGATGACAGATGACAGATGACAGATGACAGATGACACATGACAGATGACAGATGACAGATGACAGATGACAGATGACAGATGACACATGTCAAATGACAGATGACAGATGACAGATGACACATGACAGATGACAGATGACAGATGACAGATGGCAGATGACGGATGACAGATGACACATAACAGATGACAGATGACAGATGCCAGATGCCAGATGACAGATGACAAATGACAGATGACAGATGACAGATGACAGATGACACATGACAGATGACAGATGACAGATGACAGATGACAGATGACACATGTCAAATGACAGATGACAGATGACAGATGACAGATGACAGATGACAGATGACAGATGACAGATGACAGATGACAGATGACAGATGACAGATGACAGATGACAGATGACAGATGACAGATGACAGATGACAGATGACAGATGACAGATGATAGATGACAGATTACAGATGACAGATGACAGATGACAGATGACAGATGACAGATGACAAATGACAGATGACAGATGACAGATGACAGATGACAGATGACAGATGACATATGACAGATGACAGATGACACATGGCAAATGACAGATGTCAGATGACAGATGACAGATGACAGATGACAGATGACAGATGACAGATGACAGATGATAGATGACAGATTACAGATGACAGATGACAGATGACAGATGACAGATGACAGATGACAAATGACAGATGACAGATGACAGATGACAGATGACAGATGACAGATGACACATGTCAAATGACAGATGACAGATGACAGATGACAGATGACAGATGACAGATGACAGATGACAGATGACAGATGACAGATGACAGATGACAGATGACAGATGACAGATGACAGATGACAGATGACAGATGACAGATGACAGATGACAGATGACAGATGACAGATGACAGATGACAGATGACAGATGACAGATGACAGATGACAGATGACAAATGACAGATGACAGATGACACATGGCAAATGACAGATGTCAAATGACAGATGACAGATGACAGATGACAGATGACAGATGACAAATGACAGATGACAGATGACACATGGCAAATGACAGATGTCAGATGACAGATGACAGATGACAGATGACAAATGACAGATGACAGATGACAGATGACAGATGACAGATGACAGATGACACATGACAGATGACAGATGACAGATGACAGATGACAGATGACAGATGACACATGTCAAATGACAGATGACAGATGACAGATGACACATGACAGATGACAGATGACAGATGACAGATGACAGATGACAGATGACAGATGACAGATGACAGATGACACATGACAGATGACAGATGACAGATGACAGATGACAGATGACAGATGACAAATGACAGATGACAGATGACACATGGCAAATGACAGATGTCAGATGACAGATGACAGATGACAGATGACAGATGACAGATGACAGATGACAGATGACAGATGACAGATGACAGATGACAGATGACAGATGACAGATGACAGATGACAGATGACAGATGACACATGTCAAATGACAGATGACAGATGACAGATGACAGATGACACATGACAGATGACAGATGACAGATGACAGATGACAGATGACAGATGACAGATGACAGATGACAGATGACACATGACAGATGACAGATGACAGATGACAGATGACAGATGACAGATGACAAATGACAGATGACAGATGACACATGGCAAATGACAGATGTCAGATGACAGATGACAGATGACAGATGACAGATGACAGATGACAGATGACAGATGACAGATGACAGATGACAGATGACAGATGACACATGACAGATGACAGATGACAGATGACAGATGACAAATGACAGATGACAGATGACACATGGCAAATGACAGATGTCAAATGACAGATGACAGATGACAGATGACAGATGACAGATGACAAATGACAGATGACAGATGACACATGGCAAATGACAGATGTCAGATGACAGATGACAGATGACAGATGACAGATGACAGATGACAGATGACAGATGACAGATGACAGATGACAGATGACAGATGACAGATGACAGATGACAGATGACAGATGCCAGATGACACATCGCAAATGACAAATGACAGATGACAGATGACACATGACAGATGACAGATGACAGATGACAGATGACAGATGACAGATGACAGATGACAGATGACAGATGACACATGACAGATGACAGATGACAGATGACAGATGACAGATGACAGATGACACATGTCAAATGACAGATGACAGATGACAGATGACAGATGACAGGTGACAGATGACAGATGACAGATGACAGATGACAGATGACAGATGACAGATGACAGATGACAGATGACAGATGACAGATGACAGATGACAGATGACAGATGACAGATGACAGATGACAGATGACAGATGACAAATGACGGATGACAGATGACAAATGACGGATGACAGATGTCAGATGACAGATGACAGATGACAGATGACAAATGACAGATGACAGATGACAGATGAGAGATGACAGATGACAGATGACAGATGTCAGATAACAGATGACAAATGACAGATGATAGATGACAGGTGACAGGTGACAAGTGATATACGACAGATGACAGATGACAGACGACAGATGACAGATGACAGATAACAGATGACAGGTGACAGATGACGGATGACAGATGACAGATGACAGATGACAGATGACAGATGACAGATGACAGATGACAGATGACAGATGACAGATGACAGATGACAGATGCCAGATGACACATCGCAAATGACAAATGACAGATGACACATGACAGATGACAGATGACAGATGACAGATGACAGATGTCAGACGACAGATGACAGATGACACATGGCAAATGACAGATGTCAGATGACAGATGACAGATGAGAGATGACAGATGACAGATGACAGATGTCAGATGACAGATGACAGATGACACATGGCAAATGACAGACGTCAAATGACAGGTGACAGATGACACATGGCAAATGACAGATGACAGATGACAGATGACAGATGACAGATGACAGATGACAGATGACAGATGACAGATGACAGATGCCAGATGCCAGATGACAGATGACAGATGATGGATGACAGATGACACATGACAGATGACAGATGACAGATGTCAGATGACAGATGGCAAATGACAGATGATAGATGACAGGTGACAGGTGACAAGTGATATACGACAGATGACAGACGACAGATGGCAGATGACAGATGACCGATGACAGATGACAGATGTCATATGACAGATGACAGATGATAGATGACAGATTACAGATGACAGATGACATATTACAGATGACAGATGACAGATAACAAATGACAGAGGACGGATGACAGACGACAGATGACAGATGGCAGATGACGGATGACAGATGACACATAACAGATGACAGATGACAGATGCCAGATGCCAGATGACAGATGACAGATGACAGATGACAGATGACAGATGACAGATGACAGATGACACATGACAGATGACAGATGACAGATGACAGATGACAGATGACACATGTCAAATGACAGATGACAGATGACAGATGACAGATGACAGATGACAGATGACAGATGACAGATGACAGATGACAGATGACAGATGACAGATGACAGATGACAGATGACAGATGACAGATGACAGATGACAGATGACAGGTGACAGATGACAGATGACAGATGACAGAAGACAGATGACAGATGACAGATGACAGATGACAGATGACAGATGACAGATGACAGATGACAGATGACAGATGACAGATGACAAATGACAGATGACAAATGACAGATGACACATGGCAAATGACAGATGTCAGATGACAGATGACAGATGACAAATGACAGATGACAGATGAGAGATGACAGATGACAGATGACAGATGTCAGATAACAGATGACAAATGACAGATGATAGATGACAGGTGACAGGTGACAAGTGATATACGACAGATGACAGATGACAGACGACAGATGACAGATGACAGATGACGGATTAGAGATGACAGATGACAGATTACAGATAACAGATGACATATTACAGATGACAGATGACAGATGACAAATGACAGATGTCGGATGACAGATGACAGATGACAGATGACAGATGACAGATGACAGATGTCAGATGACAGATGACAGATGACAGATGACAGATGACAGATGACACATGGCAAATGACAAATGACAGATGACAGATGACAGATGACAGATGACAGATGACAGATGACAGATGACACATGGGAAATGACAGATGACACATGACAGATGACAGATGACAGATGACAGATGACAGATGACAGATGACAGATGACAGATGACAGATGACAGATGACAGATGACAGATGACAGATGACAGATGACAGATGACACATGACAGATGTCAGATGACAGATGACAGATGACAGATATCAGATGACAGATGACAAATGACAGATGATAGATGACAGGTGACAGGTGACAAGTGATATACGACAGATGACAGATGACAGACGACAGATGGCAGATGACAGATGACCGATGACAGATGACAGATGTCATATGACAGATGACAGATGATAGATGACAGATTACAGATGACAGATGACATATTACAGATGACAGATGACAGATGACAAATGACAGATGACAGATGACAGATGACACATGACAGATGACAGATGACAGATGACAGATGACAGATGACAGATGACAGATGACAGATGACAGATGACAGATGACAGATGACAGATGACAGATGCCACATGGCAAATGACAGATGACAGATGACAGATGACAGATGACATATGACAGATGACAGATGACAGATGACAGATGACAGATGACAGATGACAGATGACAGATGACAGATGACAGATGACAGATGACAGATGACAGATGACAGATGACAGATGACAGATGACAGATGACAGATGACAGATGACAGATGACAGATGACAGATGACAGATGACAGATGACAGATGACAGATGACAGATGACAGATGACAGATGACAGATGACAGATGACAGATGACAGATGACAGATGACAGATGACACATGACAGATGTCAGATGACAGATGACAGATGACAGATATCAGATGACAGATGACAAATGACAGATGATAGATGACAGGTGACAGGTGACAAGTGATATACGACAGATGACGGATGACAGACGACAGATGGCAGATGACACATGACAGATAACAGATGACAGATGACAGATGACACATGGCAAATGACACATGACAGATGACAGATGACAGATGACAGATGACAGATGACAGATGACAGATGACAGATGACAGATGACAGATGACAGATGACAGATGACAGATGACAGATGACAGATGACACATGACAGATGACAGATGACAGATGACAGATGACAGATGACAGATGACAGATGACAGATGACAGATGACAGATGACAGATGACAGATGACAGATGACAGATGACAGATGCCACATGGCAAATGACAGATGACAGATGACAGATGACAGATGACAGATGATATATGACAGATGACAGATGACAGATGACAGATGACAGATGACAGATGACAGATGACAGATGACAGATGACAGATGACAGATGACAGATGACAGATGACAGATGACAGATAACAGATGACAGATGACAGATGACAGATGACAGATGACAGATGACAGATGACAGATGACAGATGACAGATGACAGATGACAGATGACAGATGACAGATGACAGTTGACAGATGACAGATGACAGATGACAAATGACAAATGACAGATGACACATGACAGATGACAGATGACAGATGACAGATGACAGATGACAGATAACAAATGAAGGATAACAGATGACAGATGACAGATGACAGACGACAGATGACATTTGACAAATGACAGATGACAGATGACAGATGACAGATGACAGATGACAAATGACAGATGACAGATGACAGATGACAAATGACAGATGATAGATGACAGATGACAGATGACAGATGACAGATAACAGATGACAGATGAAGGATAACAGATGACAGATGACAGATGACAGACGACAGATGAGAGATGACAAATGACAGATGACAGATTACAGATGACAGATGACAGATGACAGATGACAAATGACAGATGACAAATGACAGATGACAGATGACACATGGCAAATGACAGATGTCAAATGACAGATGACAGATGACAGATGACAGATGACAGATGACAAATGACAGATGACAGATGACAGATGACAAATGACAGATGACAGATGACAGATGACAGATGACAGATGACAGATGACAGATGACAGATGACATATGACAGATGACAGATGACACATGGCAAATGACAGATGTCAGATGACAGATGACAGATGACAGATGACAGATGACAGATGACAGATGACAGATGACAGATGACAGATGACACATGACAGATGACAGATGACAGATGACAGATGACACATGTCAAATGACAGATGACAGATGACAGATGACAGATGACAGATGACAGATGACAGATGACAGATGACAGATGACAGATGACAGATGACAGATGACAGATGACAGATGACAGATGACAGATGACAGATGACAGATGACAGATGACAGATGGCAGATGACGGATGACAGATGACACATAACAGATGACAGATGACAGATGCCAGATGCCAGATGACAGATGACAAATGACAGATGACAGATGACAGATGACAGATGACACATGACAGATGACAGATGACAGATGACAGATGACAGATGACACATGTCAAATGACAGATGACAGATGACAGATGACAGATGACAGATGACAGATGACAGATGACAGATGACAGATGACAGATGACAGATGACAGATGACAGATGACAGATGACAGATGACAGATGATAGATGACAGATTACAGATGACAGATGACAGATGACAGATGACAGATGACAGATGACAAATGACAGATGACAGATGACAGATGACAGATGACAGATGACAGATGACATATGACAGATGACAGATGACACATGGCAAATGACAGATGTCAGATGACAGATGACAGATGACAGATGACAGATGACAGATGACAGATGACAGATGACAGATGACAGATGACAGATGACAGATGACAGATGACAGATGACAGATGACAGATGACAGATGACAGATGACAGATGACAGATGACAGATGACAGATGACAGATGACAGATGACAAATGACAGATGACAGATGACACATGGCAAATGACAGATGTCAAATGACAGATGACAGATGACAGATGACAGATGACAGATGACAAATGACAGATGACAGATGACACATGGCAAATGACAGATGTCAGATGACAGATGACAGATGACAGATGACAAATGACAGATGACAGATGACAGATGACAGATGACAGATGACAGATGACACATGACAGATGACAGATGACAGATGACAGATGACAGATGACAGATGACACATGTCAAATGACAGATGACAGATGACAGATGACACATGACAGATGACAGATGACAGATGACAGATGACAGATGACAGATGACAGATGACAGATGACAGATGACACATGACAGATGACAGATGACAGATGACAGATGACAGATGACAGATGACAAATGACAGATGACAGATGACACATGGCAAATGACAGATGTCAGATGACAGATGACAGATGACAGATGACAGATGACAGATGACAGATGACAGATGACAGATGACAGATGACAGATGACAGATGACAGATGACAGATGACAGATGACAGATGACAGATGACAGATGACAGATGACACATGTCAAATGACAGATGACAGATGACAGATGACAGATGACACATGACAGATGACAGATGACAGATGACAGATGACAGATGACAGATGACAGATGACAGATGACAGATGACAGATGACACATGACAGATGACAGATGACAGATGACAGATGACAGATGACAGATGACAAATGACAGATGACAGATGACACATGGCAAATGACAGATGTCAGATGACAGATGACAGATGACAGATGACAGATGACAGATGACAGATGACAGATGACAGATGACAGATGACAGATGACAGATGACAGATGACACATGACAGATGACAGATGACAGATGACAGATGACAAATGACAGATGACAGATGACACATGGCAAATGACAGATGTCAAATGACAGATGACAGATGACAGATGACAGATGACAGATGACAAATGACAGATGACAGATGACACATGGCAAATGACAGATGTCAGATGACAGATGACAGATGACAGATGACAGATGACAGATGACAGATGACAGATGACAGATGACAGATGACAGATGACAGATGACAGATGACAGATGACAGATGACAGATGACAGATGACAGATGCCAGATGACAGGTGACAGATGACAGATGACAGATGACAGAAGACAGATGACAGATGACAGATGACAGATGACAGATGACAGATGACAGATGACAGATGACAGATGACAGATGACAGATGACAAATGACAGATGACAAATGACAGATGACACATGGCAAATGACAGATGACAGATGACAGATGACAGATGACAGATGACAGATGACAGATGACAGATGACAAATGACGGATGACAGATGACAAATGACGGATGACAGATGTCAGATGACAGATGACAGATGACAGATGACAAATGACAGATGACAGATGACAGATGAGAGATGACAGATGACAGATGACAGATGTCAGATAACAGATGACAAATGACAGATGATAGATGACAGGTGACAGGTGACAAGTGATATACGACAGATGACAGATGACAGACGACAGATGACAGATGACAGATAACAGATGACAGGTGACAGATGACGGATGACAGATGACAGATGACAGATGACAGATGACAGATGACAGATGACAGATGACAG
Source organism: Condylostylus longicornis (assembly GCF_029603195.1). Classification (NCBI taxonomy): domain Eukaryota; kingdom Metazoa; phylum Arthropoda; class Insecta; order Diptera; family Dolichopodidae; genus Condylostylus; species Condylostylus longicornis. The sequence goes on along the minus strand of NW_026578070.1, from coordinate 618,354 downwards.
ATGACAGATGACAGATGACAGATGACAGATGACAGATGCCAGATGACACATCGCAAATGACAAATGACAGATGACACATGACAGATGACAGATGACAGATGACAGATGACAGATGTCAGACGACAGATGACAGATGACACATGGCAAATGACAGATGTCAGATGACAGATGACAGATGAGAGATGACAGATGACAGATGACAGATGTCAGATGACAGATGACAGATGACACATGGCAAATGACAGACGTCAAATGACAGGTGACAGATGACACATGGCAAATGACAGATGACAGATGACAGATGACAGATGACAGATGACAGATGACAGATGACAGATGACAGATGACAGATGACAGATGCCAGATGCCAGATGACAGATGACAGATGATGGATGACAGATGACACATGACAGATGACAGATGACAGATGTCAGATGACAGATGGCAAATGACAGATGATAGATGACAGCTGACAGGTGACAAGTGATATACGACAGATGACAGACGACAGATGGCAGATGACAGATGACCGATGACAGATGACAGATGTCATATGACAGATGACAGATGATAGATGACAGATTACAGATGACAGATGACATATTACAGATGACAGATGACAGATAACAAATGACAGAGGACGGATGACAGACGACAGATGACAGATGGCAGATGACGGATGACAGATGACACATAACAGATGACAGATGACAGATGCCAGAAGCCAGATGACAGATGACAGATGACAGATGACAGATGACAGATGACAGATGACAGATGACACATGACAGATGACAGATGACAGATGACAGATGACAGATGACACATGTCAAATGACAGATGACAGATGACAGATGACAGATGACAGATGACAGATGACAGATGACAGATGACAGATGACAGATGACAGATGACAGATGACAGATGACAGATGACAGATGACAGATGACAGATGACAGGTGACAGATGACAGATGACAGATGACAGAAGACAGATGACAGATGACAGATGACAGATGACAGATGACAGATGACAGATGACAGATGACAGATGACAGATGACAGATGACAAATGACAGATGACAAATGACAGATGACACATGGCAAATGACAGATGTCAGATGACAGATGACAGATGACAAATGACAGATGACAGATGAGAGATGACAGATGACAGATGACAGATGTCAGATAACAGATGACAAATGACAGATGATAGATGACAGGTGACAGGTGACAAGTGATATACGACAGATGACAGATGACAGACGACAGATGACAGATGACAGATGACGGATTAGAGATGACAGATGACAGATTACAGATAACAGATGACATATTACAGATGACAGATGACAGATGACAAATGACAGATGTCGGATGACAGATGACAGATGACAGATGACAGATGACAGATGACAGATGTCAGATGACAGATGACAGATGACAGATGACAGATGACAGATGACACATGGCAAATGACAAATGACAGATGACAGATGACAGATGACAGATGACAGATGACAGATGACAGATGACACATGGGAAATGACAGATGACACATGACAGATGACAGATGACAGATGACAGATGACAGATGACAGATGACAGATGACAGATGACAGATGACAGATGACAGATGACAGATGACAGATGACAGATGACAGATGACACATGACAGATGTCAGATGACAGATGACAGATGACAGATATCAGATGACAGATGACAAATGACAGATGATAGATGACAGGTGACAGGTGACAAGTGATATACGACAGATGACAGATGACAGACGACAGATGGCAGATGACAGATGACCGATGACAGATGACAGATGTCATATGACAGATGACAGATGATAGATGACAGATTACAGATGACAGATGACATATTACAGATGACAGATGACAGATGACAAATGACAGATGACAGATGACAGATGACACATGACAGATGACAGATGACAGATGACAGATGACAGATGACAGATGACAGATGACAGATGACAGATGACAGATGACAGATGACAGATGACAGATGACAGATGCCACATGGCAAATGACAGATGACAGATGACAGATGACAGATGACATATGACAGATGACAGATGACAGATGACAGATGACAGATGACAGATGACAGATGACAGATGACAGATGACAGATGACAGATGACAGATGACAGATGACAGATGACAGATGACAGATGACAGATGACAGATGACAGATGACAGATGACAGATGACAGATGACAGATGACAGATGACAGATGACAGATGACAGATGACAGATGACAGATGACAGATGACAGATGACAGATGACAGATGACACATGACAGATGTCAGATGACAGATGACAGATGACAGATATCAGATGACAGATGACAAATGACAGATGATAGATGACAGGTGACAGGTGACAAGTGATATACGACAGATGACGGATGACAGACGACAGATGGCAGATGACACATGACAGATAACAGATGACAGATGACAGATGACACATGGCAAATGACACATGACAGATGACAGATGACAGATGACAGATGACAGATGACAGATGACAGATGACAGATGACAGATGACAGATGACAGATGACAGATGACAGATGACAGATGACAGATGACACATGACAGATGACAGATGACAGATGACAGATGACAGATGACAGATGACAGATGACAGATGACAGATGACAGATGACAGATGACAGATGACAGATGACAGATGACAGATGCCACATGGCAAATGACAGATGACAGATGACAGATGACAGATGACAGATGATATATGACAGATGACAGATGACAGATGACAGATGACAGATGACAGATGACAGATGACAGATGACAGATGACAGATGACAGATGACAGATGACAGATGACAGATAACAGATGACAGATGACAGATGACAGATGACAGATGACAGATGACAGATGACAGATGACAGATGACAGATGACAGATGACAGATGACAGATGACAGTTGACAGATGACAGATGACAGATGACAAATGACAAATGACAGATGACACATGACAGATGACAGATGACAGATGACAGATGACAGATAACAGATGAAGGATAACAGATGACAGATGACAGATGACAGACGACAGATGACATTTGACAAATGACAGATGACAGATGACAGATGACAGATGACAGATGACAAATGACAGATGACAGATGACAGATGACAAATGACAGATGATAGATGACAGATGACAGATGACAGATGACAGATAACAGATGACAGATGAAGGATAGCAGATGACAGATGACAGATGACAGACGACAGATGAGAGATGACAAATGACAGATGACAGATTACAGATGACAGATGACAGATGACAGATGACAAATGACAGATGACAGATGACAGATGACAAATGACAGATGATAGATGACAGGTGACAGGTGACAAGCGATATACGACAGATGACAGATGACAGACGACAGACGACAGATTACAGATGACAGATGTCAGATGACAGATGACACATGGCAAATGACAGATGTCAGATGACAGATGACAGATGACAGATGCCAGATGACACATCGCAAATGACAAATGACAGATGACAGATGACAGATGACAGATGACAGATGACAGACGACAGATGACAGATGACAGATGACAGATGACAGATGACAGATGACAGATGACAGATGACAGATGACAGATGACAGATGACACATGGCAAATGACAGATGACAGATGACAGACGACAGATGACATATGACAGATGACAGATGACAGATGACAGATGACAGATGACAGATGACAGATGACAGATGACAGATGACAGATGACAGATGCCACATGGCAAATGACAAATGACAGATTACAGACGACAGATTACAGATGACAGATGTCAGATGACAGATGACACATGGCAAATGACAGATGTCAGATGACAGATGACAGATGACAGATGCCAGATGACACATCGCAAATGACAAATGACAGATGACAGATGACAGATGACAGATGACAGATGACAGATGACAGATGACAGATGACAGACGACAGATGACAGATGACAGATGACAGATGACAGATGACAGATGACAGATGACAGATGACAGATGACACATGGCAAATGACAGATGACAGATGACAGATGACATATGACAGATGACAGATGACAGATGACAGATGACAGATGACAGATGACAGATGACAGATGACAGATGACAGATGACAGATAACAGATGACAGATGACAGATGACAGATGACAAATGACAGATGACAGATGACAGATGACAGATGACAGATGACAGTTGACAGATGACAGATGACAAATGACAAATGACAGATGACACATTACAGATGACAGATGACAGATGACAGATAACAGATGACAGATGAAGGATAACAGATGACAGATGACAGATGACAGACGACAGATGACAGATGACAGATGACAGATGAAGGATAACAGATGACAGATGATAGATGACAGATGACAGATGACAGATGACAGATGACAGATGACAGATGACAGATGACAGATGACAGATAACAGATGACAGATGAAGGATAACAGATGACAGATGACAGATGACAGACGACAGATGAGAGATGACAAATGACAGATGACAGATGACAGATGACAGATGACAGATGACAAATGACAGATGACAGATGACAGATGACAAATGACAGATGATAGATGACAGGTGACAGGTGACAAGCGATACACGACAGATGACAGATGACAGACGACAGATTACAGATGACAGATGCCAGATGACAGATGACACATGGCAAATGACAGATGTCAGATGACAGATGACAGATGACAGATGCCAGATGACACATCGCAAATGACAAATGACAGATGACAGATGACACATGACAGATGACAGATGACAGATGACAGATGACAGATGACAGATGACAGATGACAGATGTCAGATGACTAGATGACAGATGACAAATGACAGATGATAGATGACAGGTGACGGATGACAGATGACAGATGACAGATGACAGATGACAGATGACAGATGACAGATGACAAATGACAGATGACAGATGACAGATGACAAATGACAGATGATAGATGACAGGTGACAGGTGACAAGCGATATACGACAGATGACAGATGACAGACGACAGATGACAGATGACAGATGACAGATGACAGATAACAGATGACAGATGAAGGATAACAGATGACAGATGACAGATGACAGACGACAGACGACAGATGAGAGATGACAAATGACAGATGACAGATGACAGATGACAGATGACAGATGACAGATGACAAATGACAGATGACAGATGACAAATGACAGATTACAGATGACAGATGACAGATGACAGACGACAGATGACAGATGACAGATGACAGATAACAGATGACAGCTGAAGCATAACAGATGACAGATGACAGACGACAGATGAGAGATGACAAATGACAGATGACAGATGACAGATGACAGATGACAAATGACAGATGACAGATGACAAATGACAGATTACAGATGACAGATGACAGATGACAGATGACAGATGACAGATGACAGATGACAGATGACAGATGACAGATGACAAATGACAAATGACAGATGACAGATGACAAATGACAGATTACAGATGACAGATGGCAAATGACAGATGTCAGATGACAGATGACAGATGACAGATGCCAGATGACACATCGCAAATGACAAATGACAGATGACAGATGACACATGACAGATGACAGATGACAGATGACAGATGACAGATGAAACATGGCAAATGACAGATGACAGATGACAGATGACAGATGACAGATGACAGATGACAGATGACAGATGACAGATGACTGATGCCAGATGACAGATGACAGACGACAGAGGACAGATGACAGATGACACATGACAGATGACAGATGACAGATGACAGATGACAGACGACAGACGACAGATGAGATATGACAAATGACAGATGACAGATGACAGTTGACAGATGACAGATGACAGATGACAAATGACAAATGACAAATGACAGATGACACATGACAGATGACAGATGACAGATGACAGATGACAGATGACAGATGACAGATGAAACATGGCAAATGACAGATGACAGATGACAGATGACAGATAACAGATGACAGACGCCAGATGACAGATGACAGACGACAGAGGACAGATGACAGATGACAGATGACAGATGACAGATGAAAGATGACAGATGACAGATGACAGATGACAGATGACAGATGACAGATGACAGATGACAGTTGACAGATGACAGATGACAGATGACAAATGACAAATGACAGATGACACATGACAGATGACAGATGACAGATGACAGATGACAGATGACAGATAACAGATGACAGATGAAGGATAACAGATGACAGATGACAGATGACAGACGACAGATTAGATTTGACAAATGACAGATGACAGATGACAGATGACAGATGACAGATGACAAATGACAGATGACAGATGACAGATGACAAATGACAGATGATAGATGACAGATGACAGATGACAGGTGACAGATAACAGATGACAGATGAAGGATAACAGATGACAGATGACAGATGACAGACGACAGATGAGAGATGACAAATGACAGATGACAGATTACAGATGACAGATGATAGATGACAAATGACAGATGACAGATGACAGATGACAAATGACAGATGATAGATGACAGGTGACAGGTGACAAGCGATATACGACAGATGACAGATGACAGACGACAGACGACAGATTACAGATGACAGATGTCAGATGACAGATGACACATGGCAAATGACAGATGTCAGATGACAGATGACAGATGACAGATGCCAGATGACACATCGCAAATGACAAATGACAGATGACAGATGACAGATGACAGATGACAGATGACAGACGACAGATGACAGATGACAGATGACAGATGACAGATGACAGATGACAGATGACAGATGACAGATGACAGATGACAGATGACACATGGCAAATGACAGATGACAGATGACAGACGACAGATGACATATGACAGATGACAGATGACAGATGACAGATGACAGATGACAGATGACAGATGACAGATGACAGATGACAGATGACAGATGACAGATGACAGATGACAGATAACAGATGACAGATGACAGATGACAGATGACAGATGACAGATGACAGATGACAGATGACAGATGACAGTTGACAAATGACAGATGATAGATGACAGGTGACAGGTGACAAGCGATATACGACAGATGACAGATGACAGACGACAGATTACAGATGACAGATGCCAGATGACACATCGCAAATGACAAATGACAGATGACAGATGACACATGACAGATGACAGATGACAGATGACAGATGACAGATGACAAATGACAGATGACACATGACAGATGACAGATGACAGATGACAGATGACAGATGACAGATGACAGATGACAGATGACAGATGACAGATGACAGATGACAGATGACAGATGACAGATGACAGATGACAGATGACAGATGACAGATGACAGATGACAGATGTCAGATGACTAGATGACAGATGACAAATGACAGATGACACATGACAGATGACAGATGACAGATGACAGATACCAGATGACAGATGAAGGATAACAGATGACAGATGACAGACGACAGATGACAGATGACAGATGAAGGATAACAGATGACAGATGATAGATGACAGATGACAGATGACAGATGACAGATGACAGATGACAGATGACAGATGACAGATGACAGATGACAGATGACAGATGACAGATGACAAATGACAGATGACAGATGACAGATGACAGATGACAGATGACAAATGACAGATGACAGATGACAGATGACAAATGACAGATGATAGATGACAGACGACAGATTACAGATGACAGATGCCAGATGACAGATGACACATGGCAAATGACAGATGTCAGATGACAGATGACAGATGACAGATGCCAGATGACACATCGCAAATGACAAATGACAGATGACAGATGACACATGACAGATGACAGATGACAGATGACAGATGACAGATGACAGATGACAGATGACAGATGACAGATGACAGATGACAGATGACAGATGACAGATGACAGATGACAGATGACAGATGTCAGATGACTAGATGACAGATGACAAATGACAGATGATAGATGACAGGTGACAGATGACAGACGACAGATGACAGATGACAGATGACAGATGACAGATGACAAATGACAGATGACAGATGACAGATGACAAATGACAGATGATAGATGACAGGTGACAGGTGACAAGCGATATACGACAGATGACAGATGACAGACGACAGATGACAGATGACAGATGACAGATGACAGATGATAGATGAAAGATGACAGATGACAGATGACAGATGACAGATGACAGATGACATATGATAGATGACAGATGACATATGACATATGACAGATGACAGATGACAGATGATAGATGACAGATGACAAATGACATATGACAGATGACAGATGACATATGACATATGACAGATGACAGATGACAGATGACAGATGACAGATGACAAATGACATATGACAGATGACAGATGACAGATGACAGATGACAGATGACAGATGACATATGACAGATGACAAATGACATATGACATATGACAGATGACAGATGACAGATGACAGAGGACAGATGACAGATGACACATGACAGATGACAGATGACAGATGACAGATGAAAGATGACAGATGACAGATGACAGATGACAGATGACAGATGACATATGATAGATGACAGATGACATATGAAATATGACAGATGACAGATGACAGATGACAGATGACAGATGACAGATGACAGATGTCAGATGACAGATGACAGATGACAAATGACAGATGATAGATGACATATGACAGATGACAGATGACAGATGACAGAGGACAGATGACAGATGACACATGACAGATGACAGATGACAGATGACAGATGACAGATGACAAATGACATATGACAGATGACAGATGACAGATGACAGATGACAGATGACAGATGACATATGACAGATGACAAATGACATATGACATATGACAGATGACAGATGACAGATGACAGAGGACAGATGACAGATGACACATGACAGATGACAGATGACAGATGACAGATGACAGATGAAAGATGACAGATGACAGATGACAGATGACAGATGACAGATGACATATGATAGATGACAGATGACATATGACATATGACAAATGACATATGACAGATGACAGATGACAGATGACAGATGACAGATGACAGATGACATATGACAGATGACAAATGACATATGACATATGACAGATGACAGATGACAGATGACAGAGGACAGATGACAGATGACACATGACAGATGACAGATGACAGATGACAGATGAAAGATGACAGATGACAGATGACAGATGACAGATGACAGATGACATATGATAGATGACAGATGACATATGACATATGACAGATGACAGATGACAGACGACAGATGACAGATGACAGATGACAGATGACAGATGATAGATGAAAGATGACAGATGACAGATGACAGATGACAGATGACAGATGACAGATGACATATGATAGATGACAGATGACATATGACATATGACAGATGACAGATGACAGATGACAGATGACAGATGACAAATGACATATGACAGATGACAGATGACATATGACATATGACAGATGGCAGATGACAGATGACAGATGACAGATGACAAATGACATATGACAGATGACAGATGACAGATGACAGATGACAGATGACAGATGACATATGACAGATGACAAATGACATATGACATATGACAGATGACAGATGACAGATGACAGAGGACAGATGACAGATGACACATGACAGATGACAGATGACAGATGACAGATGAAAGATGACAGATGACAGATGACAGATGACAGATGACAGATGACATATGATAGATGACAGATGACATATGACATATGACAAATGACATATGACAGATGACAGATGACAGATGACAGATGACAGATGACAGATGACATATGACAGATGACAAATGACATATGACATATGACAGATGACAGATGACAGATGACAGATGACAGAGGACAGATGACAGATGACACATGACAGATGACAGATGACAGATGACAGATGAAAGATGACAGATGACAGATGACAGATGACAGATGACAGATGACAGATGACATATGATAGATGACAGATGACATATGACATATGACAGATGACAGATGACAGATGACAGATGACAGATGACAGATGTCAGATGACAGATGACAGATGACAAATGACAGATGATAGATGACAGGTGACAGGTGACAAGTGATATACGACAGATGACAGATGACAGACGACAGATGACAGATGACAGATGACAGATGACAGATGACAGATGACAGATGACAGATGACAGATGCCAGATGACAGATGACAGATAACAGAGGACAGATGAAAGATGACACATGACAGATGACAGACGACAGATGATAGATGAAAGATGACAGATGACAGATGACAGATGACAGATGACAGATGACATATGATAGATGACAGATGACATATGACATATGACAGATGACAGATGACAGATGACAGATGACAGATGACAAATGACATATGACAGATGACAGATGACAGATGACAGATGACAGATGACAGATGACAGATGACATATGACAGATGACAAATGACATATGACAGATGACAGATGACAGATGCCAGATGACAGATGCCAGATGACACATGACAGATGACAGAGGACAGATGAAAGATGACACATGACAGATGACAGATGACAGATGATAGATGAAAGATGACAGATGACAGATGACAGATGACAGATGACAGATGACATATGATAGATAACAGATGACATATGACATATGACAGATGACAGATGACAGATGACAGATGACAGATGACAAATGACATATGACAGATGACAGATGACAGATGACAGATGACAGATGACAGATGACAGATGCCAGATGACAGATGACAGATGACAGATGACACATGACAGATGACAGATGACAGGTGACAGATGACAGATAACAGATGACAGATGACAGATGACAGATGTCATATGACAGATGACAGATGACAGATGACAGATGACAGATGACAGATGACAGATGACAGATGACAGATGACAGACGACAGATGACAGGCGACAAATGACAGATGACAGATGACAGATGGCAGATGACAAATTACAGATGACAGATGACAAATGACAGATGACAGATGACAGATGACCGATGACAGATGACAGATGACAGATGACAGATGACAGATGACAGATGACAGATGACACATGACACATGACAGACGACAGATGACATGTGACAGATGACAGATGACAAATGACAGATGACAAATGACAGAAGACAAATGACAGATGACAGATGACAGAAGACAAATGATAGATGACAGATGACACATGACACATGACAGACGACAGATGACATGTGACAGATGACAGATGACAAATGACAGATGACAGATGACAGATGACAGATGACAGATGACAGATGACAGATGACAGATAACAGATGACACATGACACATGACAGACGACTGATGACATGTGACGGATGACAGATGACAAATGACAGATGGCAGATGACAGATGACAGATGACACATGACACATGACAGACGACTGATGACATGTGACAGATGACAGATGACAAATGACAGATGACAAATGACAGAAGACAAATGACAGATGACAGATGACAGAAGACAAATGATAGATGACAGATGACACATGACACATGACAGACGACAGATGACATGTGACAGATGACAGATGACAAATGACAGATGACAGATGACACATGACAGATGACAGAGGACAGATGAAAGATGACACATGACAGATGACAGATGACAGATGATAGATGAAAGATGACAGATGACAGATGACAGATGACAGATGACAGATGACATATGATAGATAACAGATGACATATGACATATGACAGATGACAGATGACAGATGACAGATGACAGATGACAAATGACATATGACAGATGACAGATGACAGATGACAGATGACAGATGACAGATGACATATGACAGATGACAAATGACATATGACAGATGACAGATGACAGATGCCAGATGACAGATGACAGATGACAGATGACAGATGACACATGGCAAATGACAGATGTCAGATGACATATGACAGATGACAGATGACAGATGCCAGATGACACATCGCAAATGACAAATGACAGATGACAGATGACACATGACAGATGACAGATGTCATATGACAGATGACAGATGACAGATGACAGATGACAGATGACAGATGACAGATGACAGATGACAGATTTCAGATGACAGATGACAGATGACTGATGACACATGGCAAATGACAGATGACAGATGACAGATGACAGATGACAGATGACAGATGACAGATGACAGATGACAGATGACAGATGACAGATGACAGATGCCAGATGACAGATGACAGATGACAGATGACACATGACAGATGACAGATGACAGGTGACAGATGACAGATAACAGATGACAGATGACAGATGTCATATGACAGATGACAGATGACAGATGACAGATGACAGATGACAGATGACAGATGACAGATGACAGATTTCAGATGACAGATGACAGATGACTGATGACACATGGCAAATGACAGATGACAGATGACAGATGACAGATGACAGATGACAGATGACAGATGACAGATGACAGATGACAGATGACAGATGACAGATGCCAGATGACAGATGACAGATGACAGATGACACATGACAGATGACAGATGACACGTGACAGATGACAGATAACAGATGACAGATGACAGATGACAGATGACAGATGACAGATGACAGATGACAGATGACAGATGACAGATGTCAGATGACAGATGACAGATGACAAATGACAGATGATAGATGACAGATGACAGACGACAGATGACAGATGACAGATGACAGATGACAGACGACAGATGACAGATGACAGATGACAGATGACAGATGACAGATGACAGATGACACATGACAGATGACAGATGACAGATGACAGATGACAGATGACAGATGACAGATGACAGATGACAGATGACAGATGACAGATGTCAGATGACAGATGACACATGACAAATGACAGATGATAGATGACAGGTGACAGGTGACAAGTGATATACGACAGATGACAGATGACAGATGACAGATGACAGATGACAGATGTCATATGACAGATGACAGATGACAGATGACAGATGACAGATGACAGATGACAGATAACAGATGTCAGATGTCAGAAGACAGATGAGAGATGACAGATGCCAGATGACAGATGACAGATGACAGATGACAGATGACAGATGACACATGACAGATGACAGATGACAGATGACAGATGACAGATGACAGATGTCAGATGACAGATGACACATGACAAATGACAGATGATAGATGACAGGTGACAGGTGACACATGGCAAATGACAGATGACAGATGACAAATGACAGATGACAGATGACAGATGACAGATGACAGATGACAGATGACAGATGACAGATGACAGATGACACATCGCAAATGACAAATGACAGATGACAGATGACAGATGACAGATGACAGATGACAGATGACAGATGACAGATGACAGATGACAGATGACAGATGACACATGGCAAATGACAGATGACTGATGACACATGGCAAATGACAGATGACAGATGACAGATGACATATGACAGATGACAGATGACAGATGACAGATGACAGATGACAGATGACAGATGACAGATGACAGATGACAGATGACAGATGACAGATGCCAGATGACAGATGACAGATGACAGATGACAGATGACAGATGACACATGACAGATGACAGATGACAGATGACAGATGACAGATGACAGATGACAGATGTCAGATGACAGATGACAGATGTCAGATGACAGATGACAAATGACAGATGACAGATGACAAATGACAGATGATAGATGACAGGTGACAGGTGACAAGTGATATACGACAGATGACAGATGACAGACGACAGATGACAGATGACAGATGCCAGATGCCAGATGACAGATGACACATGGCAAATGACAGATGACAGATGACAGATGACAGATGACATATGACAGATGACAGATGACAGATGACAGATGACAGATGACAGATGACAGATGACAGATGACAGATGACAGATGACAGATGACAGATGACAGATGACAGATGACAGATGACAGATGACAGATGACAGATGACAGATGACAGATGACAGATGACAGATGACAGATGACAGATGACAGATGACAGATGACAGATGACAGATGACAGATGACAGATGACAGATGACAGATGACAGATGACAGATGACAGTTGACAGATGACAGATGACAGATGACAGATGACAGATGACAAATGACACATGACAGATGACAGGTGACAGATGAGAGATGACAGATGACAGATGACAGATGACAAATGACAGATGATAGATGACAGGTGACAGGTGACAAGCGATATACGACAGATGACAGATGACAGACGACAGATGACAGATGACAGATGACAGATAACAGATGACAGATGAAGGATAACAGATGACAGATGACAGATGACAGACGACAGACGACAGATGAGAGATGACAAATGACAGATGACAGATGACAGATGACAGATGACAGATGACAGATGACAGATGACAAATGACAGATGACAGATGACAAATGACAGATTACAGATGACAGATGACAGATGACAGACGACAGATGACAGATGACAGATAACAGATGACAGATGAAGCATAACAGATGACAGATGACAGACGACAGACGACAGATGAGAGATGACAAATGACAGATGACAGATGACAGATGACAGATGACAAATGACAGATGACAGATGACAAATGACAGATTACAGATGACAGATGACAGATGACAGATGACAGATGACAGATGACAGATGACAGATGACAGATGACAGATGACAAATGACAGATGACAGATGACAAATGACAGATTACAGATGACAGATGGCAAATGACAGATGTCAGATGACAGATGACAGATGACAGATGCCAGATGACACATCGCAAATGACAAATGACAGATGACAGATGACACATGACAGATGACAGATGACAGATGACAGATGACAGATGACAGATGAAACATGGCAAATGACAGATGACAGATGACAGATGACAGATGACAGATGACAGATGACAGATGACAGATGCCAGATGACAGATGACAGACGACAGAGGACAGATGACAGATGACACATGACAGATGACAGATGACAGATGACAGATGACAGACGACAGACGACAGATGAGATATGACAAATGACAGATGACAGATGACAGATGACAGATGACAGATGACAGATGACAGATGACAAATGACAGATTACAGATGACAGATGACAGATGACAGATGACAGATGACAGATGACAGATGACAGATGACAGATGACAGATGTCAGATGACAGATGACAGATGACAAATGACAGATGATAGATGACAGGTGACAGGTGACAATCGATATACGACAGATGACAGATGACAGACGACAGATTACAGATGACAGATGTCAGATGACAGATGACAGATGACACATGGCAAATGACAGATGTCAGATGACATATGACAGATGACAGATGCCAGATGACACATCGCAAATGACAAATGACAGATGACAGATGACACATGACAGATGACAGATGTCATATGACAGATAACAGATGACAGATGACAGATGACAGATGACAGATGACAGATGACAGATGTCAGATGACAGATGACAGATGACAGATGAAACATGGCAAATGACAGATGACAGATGACAGATGACAGATGACAGATGACAGATGACAGATGACAGATGACAGATGACAGATGACAGATGACAGATGACAGATGACAGATGACAGATGCCAGATGACAGATGACAGATGACAGAGGACAGATGACAGATGACACATGACAGATGACAGATGACAGATGACAGATGACAGATAACAGATGACAGATGACAGATGACAGATGACAGATGACAGATGACAAATGACAGATGACAGATGACAGATGTCAGATGACAGATGACAGAGGACAGATGACAGATGACACGTGACAGATGACAGATGACAGATAACAGATGAAAGATGACAGATGACAGATGACAGATGACAGATGACAGATGACATATGATAGATGACAGATGACATATGACATATGACAGATGACAGATGACAGATGACAGATGACAGATGACAAATGACATATGACAGATGACAGATGACAGGTGACAGATGACAGATGACATATGACAGATGACAAATGACATATGACAGATGACAGATGACAGATGACAGAGGACAGATGACAGATGACACATGACAGATGACAGATGACAGATGACAGATGAAAGATGACAGATGACAGATGACAGATGACAGATGACATATGATAGATGACAGATGACATATGACATATGACAGATGACAGATGACAGATGACAGATGACAGATGACAGATGTCAGATGACAGATGACAGATGACAAATGACAGATGATAGATGACAGGTGACAGGTGACAAGTGATATACGACAGATGACAGATGACAGACGACAGATGACAGATGACAGATGACAGATGACAGATGACAGATGACAGATGACAGATGACAGATGCCAGATGACAGATGACAGAGGACAGATGAAAGATGACACATGACAGATGACAGATGACAGATGATAGATGAAAGATGACAGATGACAGATGACAGATGACAGATGACAGATGACAGATGACATATGATAGATGACAGATGACATATGACATATGACATATGACAGATGACAGATGACAGATGACAGATGACAGATGACAAATGACATATGACAGATGACAGATGACAGATGACAGATGACAGATGACAGATGACAGATGACAGATGACATATGACAGATGACAAATGACATATGACAGATGACAGATGACAGATGCCAGATGACAGATGACAGATGACAGATGACACATGGCAAATGACAGATGTCAGATGACATATGACAGATGACAGATGCCAGATGACACATCGCAAATGACAAATGACAGATGACAGATGACACATGACAGATGACAGATGTCATATGACAGATGACAGATGACAGATGACAGATGACAGATGACAGATTTCAGATGACAGATGACAGATGACTGATGATACATGGCAAATGACAGATGACAGATGACAGATGACAGATGACAGATGACAGATGACAGATGACAGATGACAGATGACAGATGACAGATGCCAGATGACAGATGACAGATGACAGATGACACATGACAGATGACAGATGACAGGTGACAGATGACAGATGACAGATAACAGATGACAGATGACAGATGACAGATGACAGATGACAGATGACAGATGACAGATGACAGATGACAGATGTCAGATGACAGATGACAAATGACAGATGATAGATGACAGGTGACAGGTGACAAGTGATATACGACAGATGACAGATGTCAGACGACAGATGACAGATGACAGATGACAGATGACAGATGACAGATGACAGATGACAGATGACAGATGACACATGACAGATGACAGATGACAGATGACAGATGACAGATGACAGATGACAGATGACAGATGACAGATGACAGATGACAGATGACAGATGACAGATGACAGATGACAGATGTCAGATGACAGATGACACATGACAAATGACAGATGATAGATGACAGGTGACAGGTGACAAGTGATATACGACAGATGACAGATGACAGACGACAGATGACAGATGACAGATGACAGATGACAGATGACAGATGTCATATGACAGATGACAGATGACAGATGACAGATGACAGATGACAGATGACAGATGACAGATGACAGATGACAGATGACACATGACAGATGACAGATGACAGATGACAGATGACAGATGACAGATGTCAGATGACAGATGACACATGACAAATGACAGATGATAGATGACAGGTGACAGGTGACACATGGCAAATGACAGATGACAGATGACAAATGACAGATGACAGATGACAGATGACAGATGACAGATGACAGATGACAGATGACACATCGCAAATGACAAATGACAGATGACAGATGACAGATGACAGATGACAGATGACAGATGACAGATGACAGATGACAGATGACAGATGACAGATGACAGATGACAGATGACACATGGCAAATGACAGATGACTGATGACACATGGCAAATGACAGATGACAGATGACAGATGACATATGACACATGACAGATGACAGATGACAGATGA